>NC_139570.1:11045836-11581230 GCF_965112155.1 Podarcis liolepis
CTCTTCCTCACTGTTGCTGTTAAGAGTGTCTTTGTTTATTAAACTCCGCCTGACGGGACTCTAGGCGGCTAACTGATTAAAAAAAAGAACGGCTAACGGTTCTTAATAGAATTAAGACAGTATATACGGATATAAAATCTGTTTAAAACGTACAAATAATTACAATAAAACTAGCCCATTCATTAAGCCCTGTACCAAGCCCGCCCTATCTCCTCTTCCACGTTGTTAAAAGCTTTGTTGAGGGGCTATAAAGAAGAAGGGGAAGCGCTACAAAAATAGTAAGACACAGAGATCGGTTTTGTTTTAAATGATGAAGCAACAACACGCACTCTTAGTTGTTACCGCTTACCTGTATTTTACACTGGAAGCGCCTGGGAGCAGGGACCTTTTCCTCATAGGTTAGGCAAAAGAAATATTATAGGCATATTAAATACACCTAACCTCTCATTATTTTATTTAATAAAATCTGTATATCACTTGATTGTAGTAAAACCAAGTGGTTTGCAAGATATACTAAAAAGTATACACAAAAAACCCCAGTTAAAAACAAACAGAATCTTTTAAAAAATAATAGCACGAGAGATTAAAGCGCATCACGATCTACATATGAGTTGTAGACAAAAAGAGACAAGGTGTGTATGTATGTGCACTCTCTCTCTCTCCCCCTGTGTGTGTGTGTTTAATCACACTATCTGTGCTAAGTGGCTTACCAAGGCCAGAACACCTGTCATTCAGAGCTGTTTTGTGAATTTCCAGAAGGTTAGCTGTGCTTATTGCAACAGAAACAACAGTCTTCGGACATATTAAAAACCAAAAAGTTTATTAAGGATGCATCCAGCACCGGATTTAAGGTGGTGCCCTCCTCACAGGGCACCAAGCCGAAGGGAATCAAAATGATGACAATACAGTATTGAGAATATCCATTTTAAAATGAACTGCGCCAAAATGAATTATTGTGAAAATAAGAAATAATTAACAGGCGCATGCCGGATTTTGTCCTTACTCAGGGCATCATATTACCAAAGTCCTCCCCTGGGGGAATGAGATGCATAAGGGTTCGCTCAGGGACAACCTTGATGGGTGGGTGGCACGAGTTATCTGAGTCTGAAAACCTGTATTCATACCTGCACATCACTTCCGTGTGTGTATGTGTCTAAAGAAATCTGCTGGATCAGGCCAAAGGCCCATCTAGGCCAGCATTCTAGTCTCTCAGTGGCTAACCAGTTGCCCACCAGAAGCCCGCAAGCGTGTACACACATGCAGAATATGTACATATCTATATGAGAGGCCACAAGACTTTGTCAACCATAGGCGCCGACTCCATGGGGCCTGAGGGGGCCCAAGCCCCCTCAAAAATTCGTTTGGGGGGGCTCCGCCAACCCAATAATCTCGGGCACCCCTCCAGCAGAGCGCCACCGCCGCCCCTCCCCCAGCCCAAAATGCACAGGGTCGGGCTGCATGCCTCCTGCCCTCCCTCCCGAGCAAAAGCTCCACCCAATTTCCTTCGGAGCTGATTAATAGGCGCAGCACGCTCTCCCCTATTCGCTCACGAGGCGGCGGCGCCACTTTATCTGCATATTCATGAGCTTATTTATTATTCATGAGCTTTCCCGCCCCCCCCCCCAATATTTTTTATAAGTCCGCGCCCCTGTTGTCAACCCACACATACAGAGGGCCTGCCACTTCCACGTGGGTTCAGTTCCAGGGGTCCGCATGCAAAGGTAAAATGAGGCAAAGTCAGGAAGCCCCAGAACTGCCAACTCACCCCCTATGCGAGGCAGGAGGCTGTTAGCTCTGGCAGTTTCACCAAGGCTATCCCATGACATTCCCAGAGCCATAAGGCGTGAATACAGGTGAAACTCGAAAAATTAGACTATCATGGAAAAGTTCATTTATTTCAGTAATTCAACTTAAAAGGTGAAACTAACATATGAGATAGACTCATGACATGCAAAGCAAGATATGTCAAGCCTTTATTTGTTATAATTGTGATGATCATGGCGTACAGCTGATGAAAACCCCAAATTAACAATCTCAGAAAATTAGAATATTAAATGAAATCAGCAAAACAAGGACTGCAAATAGAGCAATATTGGACCTCTGAGAAGTAGAAGCATGCATATGTACATTTTTTCCCTTCAAAATATAGTCTGGCCCCCCACATGGTCTGAGGGATGGTGGACCGGCCCCCTGCTGAAAACGTTTGCTCACCCCTGAGCTAAATTCTACTCAGAACAAACCTGAGTAAGTCACGCTATTTCTAATTTGAGTGGTTCTCCTGAGTATGGCTGACACGCTACACCTAAACAGCACGGTGATAACAAGAACCAACAGCGGTGTTTTGAAAGAAAGTCAACCAAACAATTAAACCAAACAAACCACAGAGAGAAAATGCTGAGTTATAAGACACATCCCGCTGCCCACTGTCCCGTCACGTGCAGCTTCTGTAATAATTGCAAATAAAGGGGCTGATGTTGTTGTGCGGGGGTAACGAGATCGGGTGTCAACAACAGCAAAAAATAGATTTCAGGCAGCAGTTTGCAACTCACATCACGAGAAAGTGCTTCTTGTATGTGCATGTGGGTGTGGGTGTTTGCAGTGTATGTTTTGTATACAGTACTTGAAATTGTAAAGGTCGGCAGCACTGCTGATGGGCTCCGGCACTTTCGCACCCTTAGCAGATCAGGAGAGAGATGTACCGTATACGAAAAGCAGTTTATGTGAAACCTGAATTCCCAAGTGGACAGACAATGGTCTTTTGTTTTTGTGCTTTTACACACTAACAAATATGCTGTCATTTATTTTAAGTAACCACTTTTTGCTTTAGGATGCACTCTGGAATTTATTTAGATACCTAGGAATTCAGGTTGATATTATGAAACACATTTATTACATTTAGGAGTAAACAACCACCATGACAGTAAAAAGGAGAAGATGCTAATATAAATCAACAATTATATACAGTACTTAAAGTGTTCATCTATATTTTCTCTTCAAGAGTATCATGATCCTACTTTCACAGATGGAAGACCAAGGTAGAGACAAAGGGAAACTTCCAATTTATTGGAACCACCTTTGTGGTGATAATACAGTACTTGCACAAAGGATAAAGTCCAATATTATGCATGTTTACTGAGTAAGTCCAGCTGAGATCCATGCGGTTTACACCAAGCATATGAAAGCGGCAATCCTAAGCACACATATTTGTAAAGTCCATTGAAGTCTTATTTGGGGGGCCAGCACACTCAGAAATGCATTGCAGAAGTGGAAAAAATTATCCATGCCAGGCTTGATTGGTAGCATCTAGGGCAGGGGTCTGCAACCCGCGGCTCCGGAGCCACATGTGGCTCTTTTACACCTTTGCCGCGGCTCTGGGGCGGATACTAGCGAGGGGAGGAGGCGCATTGTGCGCCCCGACACTCCCCACTGTGGCGGGCGCTGTACTGGCTGTGACACGTCCCATGGGGGCAGTGTGTGCGTTAGTCACGCACCGTCCCGACGGCACCTTCCCGCCCGCTGTCAGATTGTGGCTCCGGAGATATGTTTGTTTTAAATGTCGCAATGGTTTTGCGGCTCCCAGTTGTTTTTTCTTCGGAAATGGGTCCAAGTGGCTCTTTTTGTCTTAAAGGTTGCAGACCCCTGATCTAGGGATAATAATAAAATAAAATAAAATAAAATACTCATGTGAAACTGTACTGTTGCTGAAATTCTAACTTCACCAGATAGGATGCTCCTAACACTGGCTGCTCCACAGTGAATCAGCTCTGTAAACAGGGTAAATAAAGGTAAAGGACCCCCTGGATGGTCAAGTGCAGTCAAAGACGACTATGGGGTTACATGCCTCTGATATTCTCTTCTTCGCCACTGGTGGTCAGTGTCTTACCATGGTTCGTGAATGTGAGGCTGTAGGCATGGAGACAGAGAGTAATCAGAAGAGGCAGAGGTGTGGTGAGGGAGAGACGCTTGCTGGTTTGTGGTCCTTCCTGAAGCCTTTTAATGTGGCTTCTTGGCACACATCCCTAATTATTCCTTGGGTATAGCCACTGTCGCATGCTGACAGTTTCTAGGAGCACAGGTGAGAGCTGAGTGCAGGGTGGGGACCAAGCTACCCTCTAAGGAGCACACTATGTCCCCCACCAGAACTACTCTTCCTCCCCTAACACCCCATATGCCCCTGTATTAATATTTTAACAACTGGTGGATCACGTCACAGGAATTTTCCCTATACCAGGTCAGATTGTTTGATTATAGTACTTAATATTTGTATTGTGCTTTCAAGTGTTTAATACATTTTGTGTGCATTATGCTTGCTCCTTGCAGCAACCCTGGAAGAGAATTCAGGAATATTATGTCCAAATATTACAGATGTGGGGGATGATCAAGGCTAGTAGTATCTCATCTGACTGGCAGCAGTTTTCCATCACCTCAAACAAAGGACTTTCCCACCACCTGATCATTCTAAACTTGGCTATGCTCAGTGCAATCTCTGAAGCCCCTTCAGCATCTTCTGTACCTTACCTTGGATTAGTGCTGCCACCACAGCACCCATTTCTGCCCCTCTCTCCCTCTCCCTCCTTGAGAATGCCACTGTGATCAATACCAAGCCCTCCCAGTCATAGTTCAGCAGCCTCAGCTTTTGCAGCTGGAGTCAGTCAGGTTCCTGCCTTAACCAGGTGGGAAGAGGCCTGCAAGGCAGGGAGCAAATCTTCTGTCCGAGCCTGGGTGGACATTGAGGAGCTGTGGCTGGATTTTGATAAGTGTGCACCAGGAGAAGTGGGGGTTGGAGGCTGACTTGGAAGAAAGGATCAGTGAACTGAGGGGACCTGTTACAGCTAAGAGATGAGAGTCAGAGGCAGGAGAAGCTGCAGGATTGGCAGGTGAAGAACAGGTGCAGAAGGGAGAGAGAGAAAGGTCCAGCTGGTGTAGAGTCCAGGGCTGCCACACCTCTTCCTCCTGCTCCCACCTATCCTGCTCAACTCGCCCCCAGGACCAGAAAAGGATTGAAGCGGGAGGAGCAAAAGCTTGCATGCAGCTTTTTTTTTGGGGGGGGGGGGAGATACATAAGCTGAGAACAGGGGCGGGGCCTCTGTTGTAGAAACTGCCTCACTGTGTGCACACCTAGAAGTAACTGACAGACATGCTACTGATGGACTTGCCTTTCCCTAACTTGTAAGTGTACTTTTGACAATAGATAACTCCTCACTCCAGACATTCCTTGTCTGTTAGCACCATAATAGACTGACTTGTGATGCACCAGGTATTTGGCAACAATCCCTACCCCCTACTTTTGCAGTGCCAGGCAAGCATCAACCCAGGTCTCCTATCAAGCAATGGGAAGTATTTAACAACAACTGCAAATGAGACTTTGTGACTTCATTGCATGCAGTACTGTGCTACAGCCTTTAGCCATGTAAAAGGACTATAACCACCAATGGATTCTAGCTAGTTGCCTGCAATCATTTTATTCCCTCTAGAATTTGTGATTCATGACTATGCTGAAACTCATCAGAAGTGTCATTCAGAACCACTTTCCAGTTGACTTGATCCTCTTAGGAGGCAAGGTCTGCCTTTCAGGATGATTACCAAGCTGCTGGGCTTTGCTCAGCTCTGTGACCTCAATACTCCAAGCCAGCCGGTGTCACAAAAGACTGCTGCTGGTGGTTTTTGTTAATTTCTCCTGCACATAAGTCGGGGGGGGGGGGGAGGGAGGGAGGGAAGTGGCAAGCATCCTCTGTTCAACCACACAAGAGGGCATTAAACAGAACAAAGAAAACAACTAGTCAATGGGCAGAGACCTGGTGTCATGGACTGCATGTCCCATTTCCTTAAAAGGAAAGAAAAAAGCTCAACAACTTTGACTGCCCCCCCCCTTAACAAAAATCCTGGTGATGCCCATGGTGGACTGCATGGATGCAGAGGAGTGGTGGAAGGCAGGGGAAGGCGGCTCAGAGCCAGGGGTGTGAGGTGGGAGGATCAGCGGTCAGAGGGAGAAGAGGGAGCAGATTGGGAGGAAGTGCCGTAACCTGAAGAGGCAACAGGGTTTAGTGAAGAGGAAGAGACTGGGGCACAGAGGGGTGTGATGTGGGGCCAACAGGCAGAGTGGAGGCGGGTTGCTGAAGAAGTCAGGGAATCTCATCCTAATGCAACCAGCTCCTCTTCCCCCTGGTCTCTCAGAACATGCAGAGAAATGAAGAGGGTGGTGCAAGAGGGACCAGGTGAAGGAGCATTAGAAGCCAGGGACCTTCAGTCCTCGCATCTGCCTCACTGGGGAAAGACCTACTGATAAAAGTTGCTGTTATCACTGCATTGTTTTGATTTCTTTGAATTACACAAGGGTTGGCAAGGTTTACCTTGCCTGGACCAGTTCACTCCAGCAGTCCCCTCCGTGGGCTGGATTGTGAGCATGCATGTCTGTGATTTCTGGCGCCACAGAAGGAAGTCCCCATGCTGTGCCAGTTTAGCACAGCGCGCAGGGACTCGCCAAGCGGGTAGCTCGGTTTGGGGGTGGCTCAGGGCTGGTTAAACAACCCCTGTGGGCTGCTTGTGGTTCATGGGCCTTAGGTTGCCGACCCCTGGAATAATCAATTAGCTTCACCGACACTGGGTGTTTTACTGCTGACCTGCCCAATTGTGGCTTCTGACACCTGGAGGATCACATTTGGCCCCTGGGCTTAACAAATCTTGGCTAGGTCAGCAGTTGTTGGCCCATATGGCTGGCTAACTTTAAGCAGGTGGGTGACGATGGAACCAGGTTTTTCCTGGCACAGGCATCTGTGCAGCTTTTGAAAGTTCATTTAAAAGTCTTCTCTGTATGTTACATCCAAAATACACAATGAGTGCATACTATGCCGGGACAAGGAGCCCAGGTCATTTGCTTTACCCACATTGATTTCAATCTGCAGTTGATCTTCCTGGAACTACAAAGGAACCAGCCTCAGGGGGTTCTTATAGACATAGGGAACCAACCCCATGTCTCTTCTGTCATAAGAATTACTATTATAATGGCTAGAAATGCTATGTGAAAATGCTATTTTATTGGGCTTTTGGCCTTGAAAACAGCTGTATCTAAAATCAAATTAAGTTTTGCCAGATGTTTACCCACACTAAAGCAACCTTCTTAAGAACCACCAAGGAGTGGGCAAGCAGGCCTAAAGACAGCATCAATGTGGTATGCACACCTGCACAATGGCACTGCAACAGTTTTTGGTACAGACCTCCTTGTGTCCAGCAGCCAAGAAAGGAGGGCAATTTTACAAGGCTATACAAGTTCTAAGAATAAGACAAAACTTGAGTCACATGTGCATGGCACTTGTGCATGGCACATGCAACTCTGGAATGCGAGTGCCCCCCTTTCCAATTCCTTCTGCAACAAAGCTGTCTGCAGTGGCGTAGCGTGGGGGGTGCCAGGGGTGCCAGCCGCACCGGGCGCAACATTTGGGGGGGCGCGTTTGGCCGGCCCTCCTCGAGGAAGCAGGAACCCCACTGTCCTCGGACCTCCTCCGAAGGCTGGTGGTGGGGCGGAGAGACCTTCTCCCCGCACCAGCCTTCGGAAGGCTGCTCCGAAGCCTGGCGGTGGGGCGGAGAGACGTTCTCCCCGCGTCAGCCTTCGGAAGGATGCTCCACAGCCTGGCGGTGGGGCGGAGAGACCTTCTCCCCGCGCCAGCCTTCGGATGGCTGTCCTGAAGACTTGTGGTGGGAGCAGTGGCATAGCGTGGGGGGTGCAGGGGGGCCTGCTGCACCTGGCGCAACATCTGGGGGGGCGCGGAAGAGACTTGAGTGCTAAAATCCACGGGTTAGGGGGCGCAAATTACTTGCCTTGCCCCGGGTGCTGAGAACCCACGCTACGCCACTGGCTGTCTGACATTACTTCCCAAAGTGGTAAACTACAGTTGACCCTTCCCCTTGAAACTAGTATCAAATTTTGGCTTGCAATTCTGGTTTGGTGGGAAGGAAGCACAAACCATAATCTGGTAGCTTGGATTGAGCAGCAAACTATGGTTTGGTCTGAAGAGGGAAGTACAGGGGAAGAGGGCAGGAAAGTGTGTGTGAAGCTGAAACTTACATGTAATGCCAAACTAGTTTAAGTGCTTTCTTTGGGTTGGTCCAGGTGCAACTTTTTTGGCTGTGAAAATTCTTACGAATTTGTAAGTGGTCAAGAGAAAACAACACATTTTAACACTCCCAAATGTACATGGCACACATTTCATACCACATGACAAAATGAAGAGTTTAGCAACACAAAACTGTTTATTATTTATTAAATGACACAAAATACCTAGATAACAGACTCACTCTTTTTAAAGGACACATATTTACATTATTTACCAAAGGAAAGACTTGCTGTACCCATCCACTGACTTTGAAATTTTCACTTTTTTTTTTGCACTGAAGGATGCAATGCCCCATTTGCAGACCTGTGTATGTAGAACATTTTTTTTTTTGAAGAACAGGTTATTTCTCCCTCCCACAAATGTGTGCCTCCTTCCACAACCCAACTCCAAAGGTATTCTTCTGAATAACTTCTTTATACAAAAAGTATATTACATTTTTGAATGCTGCTGTACTCTTAGAACTTTAAAGTGTGTTTAAAAGGAGGAAATGCTCAAAAATGAAAGTTATACTTTAAGAATGCACAAAACCAAAAACATTTTGTCTTAAAAAGAAAGTTACGACAGATGCTCTGCTTTGGAAAAGTTAAGAGACCAGGACACACATATATATACACACAAACAGAAAAATAAGCATCTGAAAGAGATCAGGAAAGTAAAGCCATAGCTAACGTAAGTTTTTTTAAATTCTACTTTTTAAAAAGTTTACCATATATACTTTGGCACCTTTTTGTAAGCTAGAGAACAAAACAATCTTTACAACACATTTGCCATTAGTTTTGAAACAAAATGGTCACGGTTTTCTTTAAAATGTATTTAAATCAGAAAGAAAGAAAAAATAATTCATTTTGTATGGTATAAAGTTTTTTGTGTTTTTTTTTTACAAATCCCCCAAACAAAAATATTTGTCAGAATAAATTTGCAGTTTTTAAAAGAAATGCAACTGCTTTGAACTGCACACAACAGAGGAAGATCTGAAAATGTCTGGCCAGACAGACTGTTTGGGTCGCAGTCTAACCCCACTGCAAGAAAATGTATTTATATATATCTATTATAAATATCTTTATGGCTCAATAAAGCAGGCACATGATTCCAGCAAAAAACAGGAAAAAGAAAAAAGTTGCTGGAGAATATGGCTGGAAAGTAGTTTTTGCCATAGCTCAATATCAATTACTGGAAGATAGGGAAAGTGACTTAGTAATTTAGTAATGCTCACTGGGGAAAAAAATGTGAAGCAAAGGCATAGTTTGTTAGTTTTCTTATTTGTTCATATTTTAACACACTGCTTCTGGAAAATGTTTTTTGCAGAAATGTGACAATTGAATGGATCACAATCACAATTTTGGGCACATTTCAGAATAGGATTAAGGTGCAGTTTCCAAAGAACTTACCCCAGATAAGAGTTTGCTCTAGTTGAAATTCTCTTTTAAAAGGAATTATTTCCTTCTCCAAAAGGCATTCAAATCACAAATTTGTATCAGGCACACCAAATTGTACAGCAGCTTTCATTTCCATCCACTCCCCATTGTGAACTCCTCCTAAGTTTATTTTCTATAAATAATGCTCATTCTGGGGGACACTTTTGAGAAACATCACATATAAGTGGAGCAAGGATGGCAACAGCAGAAGAGGCATCCTGCAGCTGACGCAGAACAATCTTTAAAAGCACATCGTGTGATGAATTCTTAGTTACCGTCTCCCCAAGATTTCCCAAACCTCACTTGATCTAGTAATATTACTCTGTAAATGGCAGGCTCTTGTACTTAAAATGGGTCTGTTTTGCTGTAAGCATTGCCCTTTCCTAGGTGACCAGGGCAGAATCTGAAGATAAGCCGTCAAAAGATTTTCTGGCTTAAGTAGTTGTGGGGAGCTTTGGGAAGTCAGCTCTGGTGAGCTGTAACTGTTATCAATACTGTGTCATGCTCAGTATAGAATTGCTCAGCTTTTGTTAATCAGGAGCACTCCCAACAGAAGCCTGAAGAGAAACCATGAGAACAAAAACAAATTTAACAAACAACATTCAGAAAAGTTGAGCTTCAAAAACAATGTAACACACAAAAGAAGGTCGAGGATATGATTATTCCCCCACCCCTGCAGCCAAGCTAATGTTGACCCATTCGTGGGTATAAAGGTTTGGGGGTGGGGTGGGGGTGAAGGTTGCTCCAAAG
The DNA here is from genome assembly GCF_965112155.1 of Podarcis liolepis. Taxonomy (NCBI): domain Eukaryota; kingdom Metazoa; phylum Chordata; class Lepidosauria; order Squamata; family Lacertidae; genus Podarcis; species Podarcis liolepis. Next base: position 11,056,113 of record NC_139570.1, read on the forward strand.
TCAGAAAGAGGCTTCAATGCCCTTGTTGCCTTTCCCAACTTCCTGGTATCTTCTGAGGGTTGTGCAATACTTGAAGAAGACTAGCTTTCTAGATTCTTTGCAGCTATACAGTTAAGGAGAGCCTGGGAAGCCTGGCAGATTGATTCAAGGCACAATGCAGCTGACATTAGATGCATCTCTACAAAAAAGCCGTCTAGATTCCTGGCCCAATAGGAAGCCCCATAGGATTCTGCAAAGGATGAAACCCCCTGCTTTTTGTTCTTGTAGTGCTTACGTAAAGACAGAGGGAATCCCAAACCAACAACTGTGGTATTATAAATTTCTGAGTATACAGTGTTAACGTTTTCTTCTTTGCAATACTAAAAAAATGTATTTTACTAATACTAAAATACATTAATAATGTTTTTTTATTTGTTTGAAGGCAACGAGCAAAGGGAGCATCAGTAGTTTTAACCCCTGCACTTTCAAGGTTGCACAAATCCAAGCATGGGGTGCCACAACAACGAACAGTATCAGCCTTACTTGTGCATTCACAGGAGTGTAATTTTATTTCCAAAGAAATAAAAACTTGGGTGAACGTGAGATTGGCCTTTGTTATTCAGAGTGATAGTGAAATCAATACTTTGGCTGTTTATTATCAAACCCTTAAAAAGGGCTTCCCTTTAGACCAAGGACCCAATGGAACCACAAAGACCAGATACTTCCATACAGTTTTCTGCACACCATACTGAATATCATGCGAAGAGTTCAACAGCATTCTTCTGAAAATGTAAATACCAAAATGGGCATGTGAAAATCAATTGAAATGCCCACTCTACTATACCCCCACCCCACCCCTTGTGTTGCTTCCATTCAGCCACTGGTAGTAGAAAAAGTTAATTTAATGGGATCAACAGGTTTGCTTATCCGTCAGCAACCAAGTAGAACATCAAGTGTGCAGAAAAGGAAAGAAAGAAAGGCCCATTGTGTGTTTACGCAATGTAGTTGTACTGGTTCGGGTTCTCCTTGTCTCTTTCCATGTAGTCTCTGTCAATCAACGACTCTATTCTCTTCTTAAGGTCCGCAGGCTGTGAAAGCAATTCAGGAAGTCAGCAACCATCTTTTAATCATGGTAGTATTAAAATATGTATATAATGATCATTCAGTTTTTACATATTAGTGTACTAATTCAATTCCTTCACACGGGTGCAAAGGTTTATAAACAGAAAGAAATTAAGATTCACAACACAGGTGGACTTTGGACATGCACTTTACTGCATCTACAAAATCTTCCTATTTTAATAACACATAGCATATAGGCATATGTTCTGAGTGCTGAAAGCTCACAGTCTTCCTAACTTATCCTATACTGGAATTCTTTATCATTTGCTGACTAAATCTTCTGGTTTTGCTATACTAAAGGTAAAGGTAAAGGGACCCCTGACCATTAGGTCCAGTCACGGACAACTCTGGGGTTGTGGCACTCATCTCGCTTTATTGGCCGAGGGAACTGGCGTACAGCTTTCGGGTCATGTGGCCAGCATGACTAAGCCGCTTCTGGCGAACCAGAGCAGCGCATGGAAACGTCGTTCACCTTCCCGCTGGAGTGGTACCTATTTATCTTCTTGCACTTTGTGCTTTCAAACTGCTAGGTTGGCAGGAGCAGGGACCCAGCAACGGGAGCTCACCCTGTTGCGGGGATTCGAACTGCGACCTTTTGATTGACAAGCCCTAGGCTCTGTGGTTTAACCCACAGCGCCACTGGCATCCCTTTTTGCTACACTGGACATTCTCAAAAACAAAACTATTTTTCACTTGAAAGTTCTGTAACAAGCAGAGAATTTGCAGGACTAATTTTGCTGCCTATAGTTTAAGAAAGAACACCCATACTCTACCTTTACTGGGAATTTAAGCTGGTTGTATACTTCAGACACGAGCAGATTGTGGCTCAAAGTCTTGCGCATTTTCATGATTCTCACAATTGCAGCATCAATTTGGTACTGACGATCCTGAAAGACTCTCTCTGTAGTGCTTGCTTGTTCTTCCACCTGCAGGAGCAGGACATTTGGAAAAGAAAGCATATCAGAAATAGAGAAAGTTTTTACTATGTCAACTCTAAAGTGAATGGATTAATTTAAATCAGCCATTAATTTGGGGTGGGTAGATGAAATTACATTGGTGTTCCACGAGGTACTACTTCCGATAAGAAAGGCCACCCCCCTAAACCTGAATATCCTAAATATATCTTTGTATTCCAAGTCACCTGCTTCTACACAAGCCATCTCTGTTCATCAAGTTAATTATTTGGGTGTCGCCATTTAGAAGTCAGGCAGGCAGGCAGGCAGGCAGGCAGGCAGGCAGGCAGGCAGGCAGGCAGGCAATGACTAATAATTAGGATCTCTCAGGAGGAGAATCCTACCTTTGAAATACCTTTCCCATAACTGTATATGCCTATTATCCTGCATTTTAAGCACCAGTTTGAAAAGCTGTTATTTGTTCAGGCCTTTGCAATAGTATTTAAATGCTGATTATTGTATATCTGGCTAAGAACAAACAGGAGTCCTGCTAGATCATACCCAAGGTCTAGCTGACCCAGCAATCTGTTCTTGCAGTGGTGAACTGGACACCATTGAGAAGCTTATAGCAGGGCATGAGCACAACAGCCCTCAGCCATTCATAGTCCAACATCTGGTGTTCAGTAGCACCCTCTCTACAATACTGGAACAGGTACATGGCCATCATTACTAGTAGCCATTGATAACCTATTCCTCCATTGATTTGTCTAAGCCCTCTTTAAAGCCATCCAAACTGGTGACTACCGTTACATTGATTCAAATGTTTTAGTGTTTTATGACTTCTATAGCTTTAAAAAAACAACAACTGCCCTGTTTGCTTTCATTTTTAAATGGTAAAGCTGCATGGAAAGTGATTTTTTTTTTTTACATTAAATAAATATTAAGTCTTTTTGCTGGGGTGCGGGCAGTGTCAATGAGAAGAATGCACATTTTGTAACACCAACAGCAACTGAAAAACTGTGTGGGGAGTAAGACCTGGTGGCTCAGAGGAAGCTCTGATTTAAACATTTGCGATGAAACATAATTTCCACCCTCTTCCTGGTCATCTTTTAGAGGGCGTTTAGCAGCAGGAAGGAAATGGAAATGAACCAGTACAGTGGTACCTCTGGTTGCGGACGGGATCCGTTCCAGAACTCTGGTCTGGCCCCAAGGTTTCCGCAGCTGGAGGGACCACTTCTGCACAGGCGTGGCGGCAAACCACTTCTACGCGAGCGAGAAACACTTCCAGGTTTGCCGCTTTCGCAACCTCAAGTTTACGTTAGCTGAGGGTAATGTAAGCCGAGGTGCTACTGTATATTATAAGAATAAGCTATAGCCAGCAAGCCACCCAGCAAGGAATTGATGGCAATGAATAATTCAACCAGTAAGCATGCAATGTACCGTATTTTTCGCACCATTGGACGCACTTTTTTACTCTTAAAAAGTAAGGGGAAATGTCTGTGCGTCCTATGGAGCGAATGTGTGGTCCCTGGGGCCAAATTGTCGGAGTGCGGCACACTCTTGGACTGGTCTTTGGTAGTGGTGGTGGAGCCGCGCTCCCCTGCCGGCAGCCTCGGCTTCCCTCTGCCGCCCTAGGAAGCTTTGGAGCAAGGGGAGGGCTGTGCGCCGCTGCCCCACACTCCTGGGCTGCTGAATGGGGGCGGGGGGGGGAGAGCCGCGCTCCCCTGCTGGCAGCCTCGGCTTCCCCCTGCAGCCCCGGGAAGCTTTGGAGGAACGGGAGGGCTTTGCGCCCATCCCCCGCGCTTTTGGGCTGTTGAATGGGGGAGGTGGGGAGAGCCTCGCTTGTCTGCCGGCAGCCTCGGCTTCCCTCTGCAGCCCCGGGAAGCTTTGGAGCAAGGGGAGGGCTGTGCGCCCCTGCCCCACACTCCTGGGCTGCTGAATGGGGGCGGAGGAGAGAGCCGCGCTCATCTGCCGGCAGCCTCGGCTTCCCCCTGCAGCCCCGGGAAGCTTTGGAGGAACGGGAGGGCTGTGCGCCCCTGCCCCACACTCCTGGGCTGCTGAATGGGGGCGGAGGGGAGAGCTGCGCTCATCTGCCGGCAGCCTCGGCTTCCCCCTGCAGCCCCGGGAAGCTTTGGAGCAAGGGGAGGGCTGTGCGCCCCTGCCCCACACTCCTGGGCTGCTGAATGGGGGCGGAGGGGAGAGCTGCGCTCATCTGCCGGCAGCCTCGGCTTCCCTCTGCAGCTTTGGAGCAACGGGAAGGCTGTGCGCCCATGCCCCACGCTCCAGGGCTGCTGAATGGGGGTGGGGGGATGCTGCTCTGCCAGCAGCCTGCCCTTTCCCTCAAGGTTTGGAGCAGTGGGCAGGCTGTGCGCCCATGCCCCACGCTCCAGGGCTGCTGAATGGGGGTGGGGGGATGCTGCTCTGCCAGCAGCCTGCCCTTTCCCTCAAGGTTTGGAGCAGTGGGCAGGCTGTGCGCCCATGCCCCACGCTCCAGGGCTGCTGAATGGGGGTGGGGGGATGCTGCTCTGCCAGCAGCCTGCCCTTTCCCTCAAGGTTTGGAGCAGTGGGCAGGCTGTGCGCCCATGCCCCACGCTCCAGGGCTGCTGAATGGGGGTGGGGGGATGCTGCTCTGCCAGCAGCCTGCCCTTTCCCTCAAGGTTTGGAGCAGTGGGCAGGCTGTGCGCCCATGCCCCACGCTCCAGGGCTGCTGAATGGGGGTGGGGGGATGCTGCTCTGCCAGCAGCCTGCCCTTTCCCTCAAGGTTTGGAGCAGTGGGCAGGCTGTGCGCCCATGCCCCACGCTCCAGGGCTGCTGAATGGGGGTGGGGGGATGCTGCTCTGCCAGCAGCCTGCCCTTTCCCTCAAGGTTTGGAGCAGTGGGCAGGCTGTGCGCCCATGCCCCACGCTCCAGGGCTGCTGAATTGGGGTGGGGGGGTGCTCCTCTGCCAGCAGCCTGCCCTTTACCTCAAGGTTTGGAGCAGTGGGCAGGCTGTGCGCCCATGCCCCACGCTCCAGGGCTGCTGAATTGGGGTGGGGGGGTGCTCCTCTGCCAGCAGCCTGCCCTTTCCCTCAAGGTTTGGAGCAGTGGGCAGGCTGTGCGCCCATGCCCCACGCTCCAGGGCTGCTGAATGGGGGTGGGGGGATGCTGCTCTGCCAGCAGCCTGCCCTTCCCCTCAAGGTTTGGAGCAGTGGGCAGGCTGTGCGCCCATGCCCCACGCTCCAGGGCTGCTGAATGGGGGTGGGGGGATGCTGCTCTGCCAGCAGCCTGCCCTTTCCCTCAAGGTTTGGAGCAGTGGGCAGGCTGTGCGCCCATGCCCCACGCTCCAGGGCTGCTGAATGGGGGTGGGGGGATGCTGCTCTGCCAGCAGCCTGCCCTTCCCCTCAAGGTTTGGAGCAGTGGGCAGGCTGTGCGCCCATGCCCCACGCTCCAGGGCTGCTGAATGGGGGTGGGGGGGTGCTCCTCTGCCAGCAGCCTGCCCTTTACCTCAAGGTTTGGAGCAGTGGGCAGGCTGTGCGCCCATGCCCCACGCTCCAGGGCTGCTGAATGGGGGTGGGGGGATGCTGCTCTGCCAGCAGCCTGCCCTTTCCCTCAAGGTTTGGAGCAGTGGGCAGGCTGTGCGCCCATGCCCCACGCTCCAGGGCTGCTGAATGGGGGTGGGGGGGTGCTCCTCTGCCAGCAGCCTGCCCTTCCCCTTAAGGTTTGGAGCAGTGGGCAGGCTGTTCACTGAGAGAGGGGAGGACGAAGAGGAAGGGGGACCAAGAAGCTGGGTGAAGGGAGATGAGGTACCATAGGTTGCCGTGAGTGGAGAGTCATGGTAGAGGGCAAAGGAGAGGGAGCAGTGAAGGGGAGAAATTGTAGACGTCACCTGAGGAGTTTGGGTGAAAGGGATGGAGTGGAGGAGGCTGGAAAAGGGGACTGTTCTGCTGGGGGGGGGGGGAGAAAAATGTGGGGAAAAGGAAAGCCTCCCAAGCCTGCTACTGAGAAGCTCTGCTTGGCTGTTTCTTGACTGTAATTCAAGTAAAGGGAATGTTTGCGAGCAGCTGGCAGGCTGTTCGCTGAGAGAGGGGAGGAAGAGGATTGAGAGGAAAAAATGTGGCATTAGCAATGCTTTGGATGGATACGAAGATGGTATTTTACATGAAGATAGCGAAGAAAGTGATGTCTCTGACTGTGAGCAACTGAGCTTCATAAATTCTGACTTTAGCAGTGATGAGTTCTTGGGATTCACATAAGACTAGAAGAGTACTCAAACCTTAAAGTCTCTCTTCATTTGTTAATGACAGTGATGATGGTTCTTAATGCATTGTTGACTGCTGTTCACTTTACATGGCTGTAATGTGATTCTGATATACCAGTTGTTTATTAAATACAGTAGTTTATACAACATTTGATTCAGAATATTTTTTCCTTGTTTTCCTCCTCTAAAAACTAGATGCGCCCTATGGTCGGGTGCGTCCAATGGAGCGAAAAATACGGTAAATAGATGCTTTGCCAAACACTAGGAAAATGAAAATCTAATTTAATGTAAAAGACAGCTTTCGTTTGTAATGAGTCAAGAGCAAGTGTCTTAATGTCCCAAGCTCAGAAAAAAGAAGTTTGTGTAACCCCTCCCTCTGGCATATCAAATAGCTCCTGATGACTCAGCAGCATAAATGGAAAGCTGGAGTCAACACAGCTGCCACTGATCTGCTTCTGGGTGATTTAGGCCACTGATCAAGCGACCAGAAAACATATGTTAGTAATCTGAAGGGGGTTGGGGGAAACAGGTACCGTTTCTTTCATCTGGATCTGATTGATTTTTATCCTGAATAGCTTATGCCTGAAGTCATCATTGCAGGTAAATTTGTCACCATCTTCCACATCTTTGCCTTTGGGGCTTTTTGTTAGCACTCTGGCCTTGCCACAGGCTAGTGACTGGAGGGTTCGTCGGAGCTCTCCATCCTCTAGAATAGAAAGGAGATGGTTTAGTTTTTTAGTCACTAGTACTCAGAAACAACAAGGAGCATCCAATACTAACCTATTCCAGTAGCTTGTTTTATCTCCTCTAAACTGAATTCTTCACCTTCGTTAAACATAAGCAGCACTAAAGTCTGGAATAATGAAACCTGCAGCTCCTTTTTCCCCTGTCAGAAAAAAAAGAATGATAAAAACATTTCTGCATTTCCTTAGAAAACTTAAGAAATTTCTTTAATGATAGTTCTATATGCATGCAGAGGGAAGTCCTACAGCTTGCAGAAATAACATCCATTCTGCAGAAAAGGAAATATTATCCACATGACAACTGTGTTGTCTTTAGAGCAAAGTACTTAATGCCCTATGAAGACATAATGTGTAACTATGGTTTGCCTTCCTTAAATATGTATCTGAAACACTTAGACCAGTTTAGGATTGGCTATGAATGTGATTGTGAAATTGCAGACAGTCTGAATTAACAATGCTGAAATCTATACCGAGCAAACCCTCGTTAGGACAGTTTCCCCGATTCTCCAGCTAATATGTTTCTGTTTCCCTGTTTCCAGGCTTAATTCAAAGTGCTGGTTTCAGCCTAATAAAATCCTTTTACAACTTGGAAACCAATACAAGTCTATGCTCATCCAGGGTTCAACCCCCCACAAATATATTTATACTTATATTTGGGAGGGAAATGACCCTAACTCAATACTTTTGATGGATCATGGAAAGCCTTGTTCTTGTGGGTATTCACCAAAATATGGGCATTTCATCCAAAGATGGCACAGGATGTTGGTGGCAGAACTGATGACGAAAAGAAAGCACATTACAGTGGTACCTCGCAAGACGAATGCCTCGGAAGACGAAAAACTCACAAGACGAAAGAGTTTTTCATTTTTTGAGTTGCTTCGCAAGACAAATTTCCCTATGGGCTTGCTTCACAAGACAAAAACGTCTTGCAAGCTTGTTTCCTTTTTCTTAAAACCACTTGAAGAGGTGCAGTTGCGACTTGACCGTGCTTCGCAAGACGAAAAATTCGCAAGATGAAAAAACTCGCAGAACGAATTGATTTCGTCTTGCGAGGCACCACTGTAAATGAAATAAGGCAGAAATGGTTCAATAAAGCTGAACAAAAGCCAGAAACCAATTTTAAAAAATGGGATTGATCACTTAAAAAGACCTGTTACATTCCACATTTACTAAATGACTTCAATGAGTGATTAACACTATACTGGTAAGAAAACATTACCTCTTTAAATTCTGCTTTGAGTACACAGTGTCCTAGTGTTGATTGCCACTGAAGTTTTCTGCCACTGTGCTTTCCCAGATAAAATGTCTTGAATATCTCTTGCAGTTTCACCATCTGAAGAGAAGAGAAATATGAGCTTAAAGTTGAAATGATCAACCACTATTTCCTTATTTCTGCCCTCCCCCCCACCCCCACCCCCACTTTTTGACTGCTTATATGAAAAGGCTCTATCACTATTATATTTGTACCACGAAACTTTATACTCAAGTCATTTTAATACCAGCATTTTATAACCAAAAGGGTTTAAGATTAGAATTAGTTTCTAATTTTCAGTTAAGGACTGCTAGTTTCAACTAAGTGAATCTTTATTGTGCCACAGCTTCTTAAGAGAATTATTTAATAAAGTCACCTCTATCCCAAATTGTTTAAATATACTTTTTTTTAAAAGTGCAAGAAGCTTCAACTCTTCTTTAAGTTTTGTATATTTATTTTTGCTGCTACAAAGGGAGAGGCTCCCAAATTACTTACTTAACCTATTTAATTTAAATAATCACCCCTCAAAATATCCAATCTAAAGCTTGATGCGATCTCAGACATTTCTTGGCCATCTTCCAGCTTTCTAATTATTAGGTAACTAATGTTTAATTTTAACTTAACTTAAACTAAGTTTATAGTCATCAGCATCAAAGAAGGGCAATAAATTTATTTGATTTTGGAAGTGTTGTTCAGCTATCTTACCTCTGGTGGCAAGTGCACCTCCATAGGCACATAGGTTGGCCAATAACCCATAGTCAAGATGTTCACGGTGAGTTCAATGTTACCAGGTACATTCTGATTTTGCATATACTACAACAGAATTAAATGGACAGAATTGCCATACAGAACTACAAACAAGCTACAGGCATTATTAGCCATTCACCCACTCCATATTTAGATCCTATCCTTTCTCCAAGGAGCTCAGAGTGGCAGAAATCAACTCCCACCTCCCCAATCACCTTCAAACTAACAGAGATGGAAACTGGGCATAGGTCACCCTGTAAATTTCATGAAATTGAAACCCAGATTTTTCAAGCTGAATTTCCTTATCTACTGCTACATCATACTAGATCCAACAAAAAACAAAAATCCTTAACAGCATTACAAATTTGGCATGCAGAAGCCAAAATGTGTTGATGGAACTAAAGTATGAGTAGTTCAGTTGGTAGAGCATGAGACTCTTAATCCCAGGATTGTGCGTTCAAGTCCCACATTGGGCAAAAGATTCCTGGATTGAAGGGGGGTTGGACTAGATGACCCTTGTGGCCCCTTCCATCTCTACAATTCTATGAGAGGCAGGTATGCGTGTTGTGAGAAAGCAAAGCAAGAGGGAGTCCTTGCAATGTCCTTTTCAGATGTAACTGAACACAAGCGGATAATGATGAAATAAGGATGGCCACTTTGTACCCATACCTGCTTAAACTGTATCATGATGTCTTTAGAAAGCTCCATGTCTTTAAACATTCCTTCAAGTTTACTGGTGAAAGCAGCTCCACATTCTACAAAAGGACAGTTGTGTATTGAAGTTGCAGTTAGGAATTTTGTCACTGTCAACAAGTGACTAAGAGCGCATCATTAACAAGAGGGCAGAGATATATTTTCTGTTTCAGTTCAAGTTGAAGATAAGGGCAGTATTGCAGTGCTGCTCAGGAGTGGCTGGTTCGGTGGCCACTGCTGCAGATTGGTTCTGCTGGTGTTCCCTCATTACTCTGTCCTAGTAAGGCAGCAGTGACACTGTCTTTCAGGAATCCTTCGCGCATGACATTGTTTTTCTATACAGTGGTACCTCGGGTTACATACGGTTCAGGTTATATACACTTCAGGTTACAGACCCCGGTAACCCAGAAATAGTACATCGGGTTATGAACTTTGCTTCAGGATGAGAACAGAAATCGTGCTCCAGGGGCGTGGCGGCAGCGCAATGCCCCGTTAGCTAAAGTGGTACTTCGGGTTAAGAACAGTTTCAGGTTAAGAACGGGCCTCCGGAACAAATTACTTAACCTGAGGTACCACTGTACAGGAATATGCTCTGTGCAGGAAAAAGGTATGCACATCACAACGGCTAAAGAATACTCAAGTGACTTATTGTACAAAAACATACATTGGGGATTTCCTATGAAAAGTATACACAGAAGAAATTAGCAGAGGATAAAACAAAAAAAACCTTACCATGTTTGAGCTTGGAAAGCATAGATTTTTCAGCATCGACTGATGCACTTTTGCCGACTAATAGCCGCTTTGCTAAATCTTTTTTGTAAAAGGCCTCAAAAACATCTTTTCCTGTAGAAGAGAAGCAGATTTAAAGCTCCTTTCCAAGTACATGTTCTCCAGAGGGGAACCCTGAAGCTCCCCTCATTCCAAACAGGTCTAGGGGCTTGATAGATTATTTTGAGATGGCAGAGAGATTCAGTGGAAGGTTTGACCCAACCTTCTTATTATTTCCTCAGGGTGGCTCTATGCTAGAACCAGTTGCTATCTATGCATTCCGACCCACCAAATTTAACAACACAAATAGTTTACAGATTCATTTTTAAAAATCGATGTGCGTAGTTCCTGTGGGTTGAGGCAATGAACCCGAGTTATGCAATCTTGAGTATTTAATTAATTCTGGTTCCTGCAGACCTAAACCCCAAAACAAGCTGAGAGAATAACAGTCTTATTCTCATTCATTAAGTCTTAGTCAGCATTATTGGGCCTATATTTTTTGCGGATATGCATGGGTGCCTAATGTAAAGAAGAAGACCAAGTCTTACCATAAATAAACCTAAATATAATCATAATTTTATCCAACATCTTTTCGAGCTCTTCATCAGTAGCCTCTTTGTTACCTGCACGAAGCTTTGAATCCACATACTTAGCTGAAGAAACACAAAACCAAAAAGGAAGAGATAGATCTCAGTAGGAACTCCTAAATCAATTCTTAGTTTATTCTTGACTAGGCTAGTGTTCTATAACCTCTACTGGCTCATTGTCAGTTCTAACAGAAAAGAAGTGTCATGCCAGCAACAGCCTTAGCATCTACCAAATGTGACATCACTGTGGAAAGCAAAAGGGAACTAAAAACTCTGAGCATTCAAAACTACCATCTTCTCCAGCCTACCTTGCTGCTCCTAAGTACAGTGGCACCTCTGGATGCGAACAGGATCCGTTCCGGAGCCCCGTTTGCATCCTGAGCAGAATGCAACCCGCGTCTGCATGGGTCGTCTGTGCATGAGTGAGCGGCGAAACCCAGAATTAGCCCGTTCCGTTACTTCCAGGTCACCGCGGAATGCAACCCGAAAACGCTCAACCTGGAGCTACTTTAACCCGAGGTATGACTGTATGACCAATTCTTAAATATCAGGTCTGATTGGAAGTCAGCCCTCTTATTCCCTCTCACAGCCAAGGGGCTGCAAAACTCCATCAGAGGAACTAGACTGACCGAGAACCAAACTCAGAAATACAACCTTGCACAAGGTATCTGCTAGCTATAATAAGTATTTCACTAGACTATAATTGTGCCAGCTGTGATTATATGAATGTTTCCAGGAGTACTGGAGTTGCTGTCCAAGTTGGTTGCTGTCTTCTATCACTTGCCTTTTCTCCAAACTAAAGAGCCCCAAATGTTGTAATCTTTTCTCAAAGGGGAGTTACTGCATCCCCTTGATCATCTTGGTCACCCTTTTCTGAATTCTTTCCGGTTTCATAATATCCTTTTTGAGGCAAGGGAATGAGAATTGTACAGGGCATTCCAAGTGTGGTTGCTCCATATATTTGTGTAACGGCACTATAGTATTAGCAGCAGCTTTGTTTTGGATGCCTAATGATTACTAGCATGCAATTCATCTTTTTTACATGGTTCAGCATCTTCACTGAGCTTTCCACTACCATCTTGAGACTATTATTAGTAGGAGTCTTAATAAGTTGAAATAACAAGAAGAAGAAGAAGAACTACCACCTATAAGCTCAGCTGGTTTATTTGGTCTTTTGTTGATGAAGGTCTCAAAGGCTTCTTTCATGGCATTAACAAACTTCTCGTTCTTCAAAAAGCAAATGTCAATTATATGATCAACTTTATCCTTGAAGTCTAGTAGCTCTTGTACCATGGTTTTGTCTTTTTCTGGATTGATTACTATGGTGCTGCCGAATGCCTGCGAAGGAGGAAAGTTATTTATCACACACTTGTGCTGGATGCCACATATAGTTCGAACAAGATCCAGTGCGTAAGGACACACATTGCGTGCTTTACACAAAAGCAGTATGCACTAATCAATTTATTGCCTATTTCATTACACCCTGCCCTTTATTCAAGGAGCTCAAGGTGGTGTACATGGTTCCTACACCCCCATTTAATTACCACAACAACTCAATGAAGCTGGTACAAAGTCAGCCAGGGAAGCTTTATGTTAACCCATGAAGATTTTCAGAATGTTAAGTCAAGAAAGGGAATGAAATGGATCCAATCGAGATGACGGCTCCCCACTGTGCTCACAACAATGTTGATGCAAACTTGTTCAGCCTATATTTTAGAAAACTATGGTGACAGCTTAGCCACATGATTTGTCATATATGGCTTATAAACCAAGATTTTGCAGACATCTTTCCCCACCTCAATAAATTTAAGACTTGCTCCTCCAAGTTAACTTTTCGAAATAAGTCACATATTGATACCTTTATATATTCAATCCATTGCTGCAAGAGAGCTTGCACTCCATTTTTCACCCTACTGAACAACTGATACAATAGAGACAAATCCTGAATTCGATTTTCATCCAAAAGGTGATTTAAACCTGCAAGATAAAAATGTGTTACTAATTACTCCAAATGAAACAAATGCGACCGAGAATATTTAAGAAACTACAGGTCTAAAAGGTGGGAGAAGACTGAAAGTGAGACAACAGATGAATTGAGAAACCACATTGGATGAGAGAGTTTTCAGAAGTGAAGGTCTTAAATCTATTGCTGAGGCTGCTGCTCCTGCCACATGATTTCTAGTGAAGAATGGGTTTTTTATCATTAAAATGGGATAACATTGAAAAAATGGTGGCAAGGAGAATAACAATGTACACTTTCACAAACTCCTAGGATAAAGGATGGGATAAAGCAAAACAAACACTTCCATTCTGCACAGCTAGAGGGAGCAATTTCAGTGCTTTCACACACCCCATAATAGTAAGCAAAATGTGATTTTAAAAACACCTCCTTTCCCTCCAACAGCTTTGGCACAATAATGGCAGCATTCCTGATGTTGCTCTAGAGTCTCGTGGACAATGCTTCTGTCTGTATCTCATGCACCCAACTCCCACCAATATGGGTTACAGACTCTCTGGTAATCCTATGTTAACTGCCCTTCAGGAAAAGCATATTTCATTCTCTTTGAAAAGCATGGTGTCTTAAGCATAATGACCATTTTAAAAGGCAAGAAAGCAAAACGTTTAGTTTATCTCACCTATCCCTTGTCTTCCACTGTAAGTTGACATCCATATTGCCTTGAAACTCTTAATGCCAGATAGGGTTGACAAATCTTATTGGACAACCTATACCCAAACTTTCTCTTTTTCTGTTCCTAGGAATATTATGTTTTCATTCTGATACACATCTGAAGGCACTACAGTGGCTCCTTACCTGCAATGAGGACAGGACTTGCAAGCAGGGGCATAGCAAGGGGTGTGTGGTGAATGCAGTCTGCCCTGGGTGCCATCAGGAGGGGGGCGGGTGACAAAATGCTGGCTGAACTCATCTCTGAATTTGTACTTGAGGCGAAGGGTGCACATGCAATTACCTCGAGGAACCGAGTGGGGTTGAGACTGAGTTGCATCAGGCGCTGTCGGCCAGGCCAGGCCCTGCTCTGCCTGGCTATGCCCCGCCCTCGTACGGCTAGGAACTGAGCGGGGTTGAGTTGTATTGCATCCCCTTCGCACCTCCATAGCCAGGCCCTGCTCTCCCTGCCTGAACACGTGCTGGGATGGGCCCCTGCGATAGAGGGGTGCCACCGCCTACTCCACCTGTGTGCCCTGCTCTGCGCTTCTGGGGACACTGGCGTTGGTCCAGTAGAGATGGGGAGCCCAATGTTGCCAGCAGCGGGGGGCGGGGCTCAAGGCAAGCACCAATGGTATATTTGCCTGTTGATGTGACATTCAGACTAAAAATTAACTGAAACCCATTCTTTATTTATTACCTTCAACTGGATTTATAACTGGATTGTGAATACACCTTGGCTGGAGTGGTTTAAAGAAGATTGAGTTTGTTTTCAAAGAATTCTTATAGATAAAGTGGAATTTTAAAGTTTGGAACAGACTAGAGTACAGGAAAGTACAGGAAGTGGTGTTCCCTGGGAAAGCAGCCTTGACAAAGTGATAAGGTACTGTTGTAAAACTGACTGTTTTGAGAACCAGGGAAGGAGGAGTAAATTCTGTGAATTCCACACGGTCCTGAGTATTTTGAGAGTTAAAAACATATCAAGGAACAAGGTTTGCTTGGAATTGAGGGGACTTTTCTCTGTGTGAAAAGAAGAATTGATTAAAGAGATGAAGGAAATTTGGGATAATTTAGCAGACAAGATTTGAGCCCAAATGGATAAAAATATTGAAATAATGTCAGAACTGACTACTAATAACAGAATAATAACTGACTACTGATAACAGAAGAATTGAATGTCTTGAAACAAGGAAGGGAGGAAATTAGGAAAAATGGATGAGACTAACATGAAAAAACTCAGGAGACACATAGGGTAGATATGGATGGTGAGGTGGGAAGCAGGCAACACTTAAGAATGCCTTGATGGTTGAAAAGAGATTAAAAATACAGTCTCTGAGACAAAGTTAGGGAAAAAACATTTTAGGTGCTTATGCTCACAATGTTAAGTAAATAAACCTGAAAATAACACTTGTGTAAGTATCTCTCCTTTTAATAATTTCAAATGGGGGGGGGGGGGGTTTGACAAAAAAAAATCCACACTGGGTACCACCTGGCCTTGCTTACGCCACTGCTTGCAAGTCACCATTTCGTATACTGTTCAGTGCTATTTCATGAACTGGGTGGGCAAGAGGGACTTTAGAATCTGAATGGGTTGTTTCTGTTTAGTATAGGGAACTGAAAGCCCTGAAGAAGCAGTAAGAAGAAAGATTTATATGAAGGAAGATAGGTTACCTTTCTGTAGAATGGCTGTTAAATGTTCACCTAGCAGCTGCTTTTCTACAGTAGCAATTAGTGGTTTCCTATAGGAAAAAGTGTTTAGAATTACATTCTTTTTGCTTACCAGTTAACCATTTTCAACCCAACTGGAACACCTAGATGCTTCAAACAATAACATTTCAATTACTTGTTAACAATGTTTTTATGGTCCAGATTGGTGGGGTGTGTGTGTGTGTGTATAAAAAACTGCTTCTGGTCTCTCCTGTCTTTTATATAAAGCAGATAAATCATCTAGAGCAGAGGTAGCCAATGCAATGCCCTCTCGATGTTGATGAGCTACAACTCTCATCTTTGACAATTTATTCCCAGAACTTAAGTTTTTCATGGTTTTAATGGTGTCAACGCTTGTCTTTTCTTCTGGAAACTATGTAATTTCTGATGTGAGTGTGGCCTTGCCAGACATTATTCTTTATGTCTAGGAAATTAAACCAAACTTTGGCAAAAAGAAATGCTGAAACCAGGTCATTTTTAACATGTTTAACACACCAGGTTGAGGGAGTCCACACACTTACTGAGTGCTTTGATCCAAGTAGGTGATAATCCTGTCTGCCTCTTCTTCCAAGCGTTTGTTGACATGATGGAGGTACTCTGGAACCTGACAGATTGAATAAATTATGGAGAAAAGTTAAATAAGGTGAGAATGGTATATGCTTTATTGCGGGGGAAATGTCTGAGAAACAAATTGGAGGGGCATTATTATATCTTGTCGTATTATTGCTGAAATACTTAATTATAGCCCGTGTCAGCACAGCAAAGTAAGTCTTGGGAGCTACTGTTCTGCCCTCATTAACCAGGAGGTTAATGTCCCCATGGTGCCCATGAGCAATAAGATAATAAAATACCTCTCTTTCTTGCATAAGCCTCTGTCCTTCCGCTGCATACAGGCGATTTGTTTCTTCTAAGAATCTATGTTCAAAAGAATCCTGATAAATCTGTGGAAAACAGAAATGGGTCATTTGCTTAGGATGCTCTCACAGCTTACTTTGACATTATTCATTCATTTATTCAATTTATTTATTAATTAAATTTATATACCACCCATCATCAGATGATCACAGGGCAGTTTACAACACAACACAACAAGTACAGGTTCAATGTGATGGGGCATCCCTTGCTTACCTGAAGATCTGAAAGCATGCTGAGAAGGCTGCGAAGAAGGCTCCTGTCAATAGCCTCGCCGCTCCTCTCTCGCTCAACCAACAGAAGGATGCCATCAATGGTCTTATTTTGGACCTTCTGATCGCTAATTATATGAGTCCTAAACAATTCTAGCCCCATATCCCTGGAAACGAATAAATCATTATAAGGAAGCAGAGACCAACACAGAGAGGCAGCTTTGTTCAGCATTTATTTTGTCTAAGTGCTCAACTGTAGAAGTAATCTACAGGCCTGATCAGGTATTACTTTCTGAATACAGCACAAGAGAAAGTGAGTCCTTGGCTCTTTCATGCATTTATGACCTAACCCAGCAAGCCAGATTCTCATAAAGGGTTCAGAAACTAGTAGTTGACCAGGCCTTAAGTGATCTGGGTAAATGTCCATAGCAAGCTCTTACCCCAAGGGTGGAATGGGCCCATTTTACCTGCACATTTTTCCAAGGACCAAAAAATGTGTGTAAATGCATTTTAGAAGCATGTATTCATATGAATTGGATATACCTACTCATATAACCTGAGATTTGGATAAATACATACATACTAGGAACTCTTCCAGAGTTAAGTTGAGAATGGGATTTAAAAGATTTAAAACAGGCAGTTGGCTGGGGGAGAAAACAACACGAGTGCTTCCAGAATTTAATGCTAGTAGCAAGTTTAATACAAGCAATAAATAGGTTGGAAAAAACCTTATAGCTCCTTTCACGAAAGGAGTCCTTCTATAACCGGTATGATAAAATGAGGTCCCACCTAATGTGCACCACTTATAACACTGATACTGCACTGGGAACACAAGGCTCTAAACCAAACTCTGACACATTTTGTTCCTGTAAAAGTCACTGAGGAGATTTTAAGTAAGTACACAGACAATGAGTAGAGTTCTGGAGGGCATAACCCAAAGGTCTGCATTTTGTTAAGCATGCTTAACTACATGGTTAAAAACAAAAACAACCAGTCAATTGTTCCAGGCTAGCAGCATTCTACTTTTGCATCACCTGTTTTAAAATTTCAAGACTAAATTGCTATTTGCTTTTGCCACTGGCCCGTTTCATAGTAAAGCATAATTAATGGTTTACCATGAATGCGTCAACCTGGATTGTTTTGCTTCTCACTGTGAGCGTGCAGAGGAAACAAACTATGATAACACCTGCTTGGCATTATACCTGAACCAGGAATTGTTGTGCTCATGCAAACAGTGATTGAAAAACCAGGAACAAAAGAAACAATGCTAATTGTTCTTTGTTTCTCCACAGTGCTGGTGGAGAGGCAAGACGCAGGCATAAATGGCTTGTGTATGGCTTATTGTGATGTTTGAACATGGTGCCAGAAGACAGAGACCCTTTTGCTGGTTCCTGATGGCTCAGTTGTTCCCAACATGTAGCACTGCTGCCATTCTTGGTATCCAAACAATATGCACAGTGACCTCGTTCACCGTTCTGGAGCTAGTTGATACTTTCAAAATATGAACTTGATTTAGCTTAACTTTAGCTTTAAACTGCCACACACACCCCTTGTGAAAATCTGGGTGGTCAGAATAGCAAAGAAAACATATATACCAGCCATGCTACAAAGATTCTCTATTCACTGTCAGTTCACTGTGGCTCAATCTCAATCACAATGGAAGGGAAGAAAAACTGAATCTATATTTTTGACAAAGCATCTGGAAGTCTAAAATCAATACTTCTCTTTTCATTCTCACCAAATTGATGGCAGCATTGAATTTTGAAGAACGTATGTTCGATCCAGGAACAAAAAGATACTTCTAATCATTATCTGTAAGGGGGAGGGGGAAAAAAATCAAGCCATAAACATTTTGACATAAAGCAAGATCATTCTTGTGCCCTGATCCTAAACATGATTACTTGGTTGGAAAGGCTACCAATTTTAACAGGCCTTGCTTCTAAATATGCCTTATTGACTGCAACTTTAGAAAGTCAAACATATGAACTGACCGACTCCTCCCTCTTGCTTTACCATGTTCCTTAAGATGAATGGTGCACATCCTCTTACTTGCCCCATTAATGTGCAGGTTTCCACAACCAGGACAGGGTAAGAGACACCGAAAAGCCGCTGCACTTCCTGTCACCTGGGGAAACTTCATTCCCTCCAGAGACTGAAGTGAGGGCACATTTTAATCTAATTCTTCATATAATATTCTGATGAAATACTTCTTTAAGCAGGTTTTATGGCGCTGCCCTTTTAAAATTACTGAGGCGCTTTGCAAAAAGGGTTACCTTCCTAAGGGACCCCTAAAAATTATGAAGCATAATGTACCAGATTCGAAGTGACAGAAACTGTCGCCAAGAGTTGCGAACTGAATGCCTAGATGTCAGGACACAAAAGCAATACAACAAAAATAGGTCCTAAGTATATAATTGCTTGCATCATTTCCTTATATTGGTATAAAACAAAAAGTTGTATTTGTCTAAATATCTGTGAGCAGAAAGCACTTCTCTCTGCACAGCTAATGATCTCCCCTGCCTCCACATCTATCTGTGACCCCTGGAAAGCTACTCTAGATGGTTCCTGTTCCAACTCGCAAGGCAGTTTTCAGGAAGCTGCAGGTGTTCGTGGGGGGAAACCATCTGGGATCCAAGTTCACAAAAGTATTATTTGGAAGGAAAACAAGTCTTACCATTTGTCTGCAGTGGTCTTGCCAACATTTGTCTATTTTCTTGAGAAAAAGAACACTGTCCAATGAATCCATGATGAAGGAGTTAAGAAATTTAACACAACAACTGGGACAACACCAATGCCTGATGACATTGTTCTTCTGCGTCATTGCTGGAAAACTCAATAGAAACAAAAGAAACTGCCAGCCCTATTTTAAAGCCTTTGTTTTAGGCTAGGATGTGATCATGAAAAATATGTTTATTTAAAATCAGCTAAAGGCCAAGAGACCACCATTCTAATTTAATGGGCTACTATGTTAATCAAACACTTGTGATGACACAATTCCATTGAACTCAATAAGCTTTAAAATTATGAAAGAACTTACTTTATCTTTCAAGTTAGGTGTCCACATTTGATAATACCCATATTCAAAGCATTGTGATCTAGCAATATCATAAGCATACACACAGCCTCAGAGGATATGAGCACCAAATCTCACCTACTTCCCAGTACTTATTGTTTCAAAAGACTCTATCCTAGATACTAAACTGATTTTTAAGACTCCAAGGATGTAAATATCCACCCTGAAGTTTGACAGGGAAGATGCTCAGAGGGAAACACAGAAGAACACAGGTGTGTGTATGTATCTGGATTTCAGGCATTATAAAAATGAAGTCCGCAAACAGACTTACTACACAAAAAGGATATTCTCTGAACTGATGGATCTGTGCTTTGATATGGTCTTCACAAATCTGTCTTAACTGCTTGTACAAATTTGCAGAAATCTTATATGAGCAGAGATTTTCAACAGCCTAAAAAAAGGAAAAGGAGGACACATGAAAAAAAACTCCACCAACACTTGCAGGACTCCATCTACAATTCGTAACTTTTTCTGTACATGCCAGCTCTCAGAAAACCACAAGTCAAAATGATTCTTCCCAGCGAGTTTTAAAAAACATACCTATCTGATGTGGGGGCATCACAAGACAATTAGAGATCAAAGTTAAGGGTGGTATTCAAAACTAGACCTACTTTGATTAGACCCAATTAAATGAATATGACTAACCCACAAGAGTGGCTTTTCAGGAGATGCCAAGAACTACAATGAGCGTGGGAAATCCCCAGTATGTGAATGGAAGTCTGCTCACAGGTCTCAAGTCATTTGCAGTCTTTGGATACTTTCTGCACAAACACTACTCATTTAAAATGGGACTCCAAAGATCTGGCTCTCAATTTTGCTGTTAGTTCGCAGAACAAAAATACATGCCAGAATGCACTGCAGTTGCATTCATGCTCCCCTGGGCAGAGTGCCTTTCAGCTGACTGAGCTCATTTAATATAACTACAGTAACATCATGAAGAAGAAAATGGAAGAAAACAATGGAATACCAGACTAGCAAATGAGCAACATTTTAGACAGAGAACTCTGACACTTAAAGGACATGCAGCCCAAACAGGACCCAGTGATGAAGACTGCATAGCCTTAATTTTGCTTAGCAAAGATTCACAATTATAGTTCAAACATAAAATTATTTGTATGCTACTCTAAAACCAACGCTGCAATTTTAAGAACATTTACTAGTAAGTAAACTGCATTTTGAGGGACGCGGGTGGCACTATGGGTTAAACCACAGAGCCTAGGACTTGCCGATGAGAAGGTCGGTGGTTCGAATCCCCGCGATGGGGTGAGCTCCTGTTGCCCGGTCCCTGCTCCTGCCAACCTAACAGTTCAAAAGCACATCAAAGTGCAAGTAGATAAATAGGTACTGCTCCGGTGGGAAGGTAAACGGCGTTTCCGTGCCCTGCTCTGGTTCGCCAGAAATGGTTTAGTCATGCTGGCCACATCACCCAGAAGCTGTACGCTGGCTCCCTCGGCCAGTAAAATGAGATGAGCGCCGCAACCCCAGAGACAGTCACGATTGGACCTAATGGTCAGGGGTCCCTTTACCTTTACTTAAACTGCATTTTCCGCAACAGAATTTACTTCAAAGTAAATATGGTTATGCTTCCATGCAACAAATATCTGCTGGGTTTTACTATTGAAGCCTGTTTGAATTTACTGTTTTACTGGCTGTTGAAACCACAAGGAATATATTTGTTGTGTTTTATTTTATAGGTGCTGTATTTTAAAATTATTCAAATGTCATTTCAGTTGTTTGCTGGTATATGGAGACAGTACTCATCAAATAAGAACACAAAGCACTTATGAACACTTCAACTTCACTATGTAAATACTACAAGAAGCCCTGAAACACGCTGAAACATGAAGGACATGTGACCCTCCAGATGTTGGACTCCAGCCACATCAGCATGGCCAATGGTCAGGGATTATGGATCAGATAATCCCTTTGTTAGCCTTAAAGGCTAGCAAATTTATTGTGGCATAATCTTTTGTGGACCAGAAATATTATACCATAATACATTTGTAAGCCTTCAAGAGTCTACAAGATTCTTTTGTTTTGCTGCAACAGTAATATAGCTACCTCTGTGAACATTGTCTATAAATGCTAAGTACCCTCATCAACTAAAACAAAGTCCATGTACATCTAAGTTGTATTTGCTCATATTAATTCTAACCTCTTGCCCTCCCCATGTTAAAGCTTAGTGATTGTAAGGACTTCAGGACAGAAATCTTTCTTTTGTTTATGTCACTTGTTCCTTTCTTCTGCAAAAGCACCAGGTCTACTGATGAAGAAGTTTAAATAAATTATTATGGACTAAATTAAGACAAACCTTGAAACAACCCTATGAGAGCAGCTTGGAAAAGGAGATCCAAATTTATTCACTAATCTGAAATTTAGCACATTTGAGAGAAGGGGACTGGTATGAATAAGTTCACCTCAAAGCTCTACTAAGGGGGTTTGAAGAAGTGGGAGACTTAAATAACCTAGTGTTGCTTTACAAGGATTTTTGCCAGCAGGGGAAGTAGTGCACTAAGAGGTTTATTGCTGATCAAAACAATAGTTGTAAGAATCTTTTTGAGGAATGTGGGAGAAAAATATTTTGACGCTGTGGCATACATAATCGTGCATTAAAATGCACATTTGGAATTGGATACATTTACCAGGCAGCTGCTCTTTAGCAGAAAAGTTTTATCAAGTATTCATATCACCAGCAACTTATATTACTATTTTTAACACAAGTTAAAAATAGATGCAAATGAATAGTGTCAATAGAAAATACAGTTACTTTGCTGTAAAAATATCTGGTGCTAGCTGAGAGATCACTTTGAACACATACCAGAGGGGGGTCCCCTAAGGCCTTAACCTTAGGAGGCTGACAGATTTCCACAGTACATATATATACAGTGGTACCTCGGGTTACATACGCTTCAGGTTACAGACTCCACTAACCCACAAATAGTGCTTCAGGTTAAGAACTTTGCTTTAAGATGAGAACAGAAATTGTGCTCCAACGGCGGGAGGCCCCATTAGATAAAGTGGTGCTTCAGGTTAAGAACCGTTTCAGGTTAAGAACGGATCTCCAGAACGAATTAAGTACTTAACCCAAGGTACCACTGTAATAGGATATCTTACCCTAAGATGTCAGAAGTACTGGTTGAAAACATGCAAGTTTATCCCCAAATAACCCTTAAATGAGCTTTTAACTATCTTCCAGAAAGTTGTTCTACTGGTAAGCCACAAGGCTCGTCTATGGCATGTGGAAGAAAGAGCGGTTATCTAGTCCAAGCCCCTGTTCAGTGGAGGATCTACAATACAAGATGAAATTCCTGCATCTGTAACAGATGACCACCCAACTCCAGCAAAAGGAGACCTGCTACCTCCTGAAGTAGTCAATTACTCTGCTAAATAACCATTATTTCCTAATGTACAGCTAAGAAGCGGAGCTCATTACACAGGCTCTGCTGTGACACACTGACTAGACCCATCAAGCCTCCTCTCCCTCAATTGTCTTCTGAGGGAAGCCATTCCACCAGACTGCCTCAATGGGAGAGGAAGCAGGGTCAGTCCAACGGCTCTGCTGGAAGCCCAGCATCAGGCACCATCTGCCTTTGAACTCTGCCGACAGGTATATAGGAAAAACAGTCTAGAAATTGGTGCCAGAGTTTTTATTTTTATTTTCCTCTTCCATCCTTTTCCCCTTGTGTGTTGTGGGGTTTGTTTGGTTGTTTTCTCAGATTGTCAACCTGTAGGTAGAGAGTGTCTTGTTTTGAAGAAGAAGAAGAGAAGAGTTTGGATTTGATATCCCGCCTTTCACTCCCTTTAAGGAGTCTCAAAGCGGCTAACATTCTCCTTTCCCTTCCTCCCCCACAACAAACACTCTGTGAGGTGAGTGGGGCTGAGAGACTTCAAGGAAGTGTGACTGGCCCAAGGTCACCCAGCAGCTGCATGTGGAGGAGCGGAGACGCGAACCCGGTTCCCCAGATTAGGAGTCTACCGCTCTTAACCACCACACCACACTGGTTTTGATTTTATGTAAGTCATTTTAGGGGCCTTTTTGGCTAAAGAGCAGGGTACAAATGCTATAAATAAATAATAAAGCAGAATGCCAATTGAATGCTTCGATAATTAATTCTCAGTAACTGCTGTGTGCCAGAAAGAACAATGCATTAACATTATCAATAACGTAGCAAGACACCCTCCTCAAAGTAAGAGGTAAGAGAAACATGGAGATAAGCCACAAGACAATTTGCGTGGTATGCCTACAACTCAATTTCTAGTTACTATTTCTTTTAAGGGACTCCCAAGCAGACAAGAGGACAAGATGTTGAAGGTTCTCCCACTAGCCGCAAAGCTTGGAATATGAGCTATATGTTAATCAACCTAGTACAGTATTCTACCTATGTGAATTCAAGGAGTTGACACAGTTTTCGTAGACCACGTAGTCCCATTCCCTGCTTGAGGTAGAAAATCCAGAGGAACATAGGAAGCAGTCTTGTATATAGTGAGATCACTGGCCCATCCAGGACAGTAGCAACTACACTGACTGGCAGCATTCTCTCCCAGCCCTGTCGGGAGATGCTGGCTTGCCCAGCCAGTGCCTGTAGGGTTTCAACAATGGAAAGCCTATCTTGTAATTGGTTCTATGGTTGAATTTCTCCAACCATTAAGATGATTCTCCAAATGTTCAACCAAAATCTACCTTCTTGTATCTTAAGCCAATTAAATCTAGCTTTGTTTTCTGAGGCAAGAGAGATTCCCACAAGCCAATTAGAACAACAGCTCTTAGAAGCAAGGGCTGCCTGCTCGAGGCCATTCCAACTCCAACTATGCAACTGTAAAATTTGGACTTTACTCCATTTGAAAGTTATGTCAGGAGATGTATGTGTATCAGATTTGTATCACAAGCAATAGGACTTATTCGTATGATGTTACTGTGTTAGCATTTTCTGTATTTTGTACTATACATTGTTTTACATTTCCTGGCTTTTATTGCTTTTATCTGCTGTATCTAATCTTGTAAGTCACTTTGAGAACTTTGTGGGTAAAAAACTAATTAAAAAATAGTAATAATAATAATAACTGAGTGTTGTTTTTATATTTTAAATGTTAGGAACTTTTGTCCTAAACAGCCATGCAACAAGAAGCATTCTAACAAGATCCTTCCCACCCCCATTTTAAAATAGCAACATCAAATAGCCAATGTTTTGGTCATTATTTTTGTTCAGTCTTTTGGTTATACTATCCTATGGAATAATGTTCACTTCTTAATAGTGATAATTTAAGAAATAATTCAACACCCCCCCTAGATAAAAAGTACACTTAACAAGTGATATCCAAATAGTAGTTTCAAAGATTCAAAACCCTACACAGTTATTAACCGGAATAGCTGCAGAATACTCTACATTAAGAAGACCTTTGAAAGACAGGTATTGAACAAACTGAATACAAACTGCATGCAGATTAAGAATCTTTCCTTTGACATTCACAAAACCCAAAGTAAAGTTTATCTTTCCAAAAATCAGTGAAGATGCAAAGTAATTCCATAGAAGCACACATAATCAGATTATAAAGTCTTAAGCAAAGGCTTAGTGGGTCTGTGAAATACTGTGGTTCTACAGAAAACTCAACAGTTAACTGGCAAAACTAAAGTGAGAGAGAAAAAACATGCTTCAAAATAATATAGGAACAGATAGGGAAGAAGGGATGGTAAGTGATAAAGAAGATGAGGTAATCCTATAAAATATACACGAAAATGATACAAATGCTTAACTCTGCATATACCGTATTTTTCACTGTATAGGACACACTTTTCCCCTCCAAAAATTAAGGGAAAATGTGTGTGCGTCCTATGGAGCGAATGAAGGCTCGTTGGCTTCAGCGATAGCAACGCGAAGCCTCCAAAGTACAGAGGGAGCGCTCCCTCCGCGCTCCGGAGGCTTCGGGTTCCTTATGCTGAAGCCGGGAGAGTAAGACTCTCCTGGCTGCAGTAGAGAGGGAGAGCTGCGCAGCGCCCCTTCAGTGAAGCGGGAGGAGAAATGGAAGGGGCTCCGTTTCTCCTGCCGCTTCGCTGAAGGGGTGCTGAGCAGAGAGGGGGATAATTTTGTTTCTTGTTCTCAACCTCTAAAACAAGGTGTGTCCTATAGAGTGAAAAATACGGTAAATGCTGCTTCTTTAAGGTAAGGGAATCTGTTACTTTTAAGGCAACAAAGAAAAGAATATACCAAGCATTTGTAGTAAAAGGGACTACTGAAGTTATGTCTTTTTATTTCTTAAGTGTGCTTCCTATAAAAACAAGCAAAATCCCAGGTGTTCAAGTATTTGAGGCTGGAGTTTGAAACATTTCATCATTGTTTCCTGCTTCTCTAGAAGTAGGTAAATACCACAATAAAAAAGTCAGTAAGCAACTTAAGTTCCCCATTTTTAGCAATACTGTAACTTGGATCTACTTATGACAACTTGCCTTTCTAGCTTTTTCAGATTACTTTAACTTTACTCATTTGAAGAGTAAACTAATGGTAGTACACTAATTTACATTCCCACTAGCATTAAAAATATTTTGAGTGCTGCAGAGCAGTGGATGACATCATATTTCTGCAAGCACCAACAATTCTTCTTAATGTTTTATGGTATTTTTTATGTTCTATTATATGTGCCAAACACCATCTTGATACAGTGGTACCTCAGGTTACATATGCTTCAGGTTACAGACTCTGCTAACCCAGAAATATTACCTCAGGTTAAGAACTTTGGTTCAGGATGAGAACAGAAATCGAACTCCGGCAGCGCGGTAGCAGGAGGCCCCATTAGCTAAAGTGGTGTTTCAGGTTAAGAACAGTTTCAGGTTAAGAACGGACCTCTGGAACAAATTAAGTACTTAACCCGGGGTACCACTGTACTTTAAACGAGTGTGCAATGTATAATATATACATATATTACTAATAAATAATATCAAAAAACTGGGGAAGTTCTACTTCAATTTCATGTTAAAAGCCTCCCTGCCTGCGATGTTTCGGCCTCACAATAGGTCTGTGTCAGCACATTAGGAACAAGAAACAAACTGGGATGGAAGTTGTCGTCCCAGCAATAAGCAGAACCTTTGTTTCCCTGTGAAGCTTATCATCCTACCTATCCAGAGAATCTTTGGTCATGCCAGCATAGTACTCCTGAAGATGTACTTCAAACTGTAGTTTGTCCCTCTCTGAAGTGCAGGACACCTAAAATTGTGGCCAGTCTTTCTTCACTGTTTTGTTAAAGTGCCACTACAAATTCTAGAGTGACAGGTCCATGCCTGAACCATAGTGAATGTACCAGAAAAAAGCCATTCAGATGAACATCTGAATATTTTACTGTGTTGATGGAAAAAGTATATCTGGCTTGATGAATTTGTGAAGGAGCTCTCGTTAGTTTTCTGAAGTACCACCAGTCCAACCTGGTCTTCACTGAGTGATTATGGGTCCTTATCCACACTTCAAACCCAGATAGTTTGAGGCCCTAGAAAGTGGGCTAAAAACCTCAGGGATGTTTACAGTCTAGTACGGCTTTACCTATGTTATTGAACGCTACAAGTTTTGACACTTACCTGATAGAGCTCTTCTAAGTTGTACTTAATTGAAGTACTGTTCTGAATAGCTTCTACAGCTTCCTTCAGTTTTTGCCAGGTTTCATCTGTGTAATTTTCAGGCAGTTTAGGTTTATCTGCAAGATATTAAAAATTAGTGTCTTTTACAGCAAATATATAATTTAAGAACGTAAGAACAGCCTTTCTGGAGCAGACCAAAGGCCATTTCGTGAGCTATCAATAGTGACCCACAAGATTTACTTCTTTGTCAAAACTCATAATCAAGGAAGCATTTGTACTAATGCTTACATACAAATAATCCCTCTAGGAGATGCTCAACGTACCAGTTTCTGCCCCATCAGTAGCCAGGTCACAATAGTGACTTGCAAGTAAACAAATGAAAACTAGACATCGTCTCTGAACAATACAGATCTCTGCTAAACTGACCCATCAGAATGGTTGAATTCGGGATGAGTCAAATGGATTGCGGGATGCGGGTGGCACTGTGGATTAAACCACAGAGCCTAGGACTTGTCGGTGGTTCGAATCCCTGCGACGGGGTGAGCTCCTGTTGCTCGGTCCCTGCTCCTAGCAGTTTGAAAGCACGTCAAAGTGCAAGCAGATAAATAGGTACCCACTCCAGCGTTTCAATGCTCTGCTCTGGTTCGCCAGAAGCGGCTTAGTCATGCTGGCCACATGACCCAGAAGCTGTATGCCAGCTCCCTCGGCCAATAAAGTGAGATGAGCACCACAACCCCAGTCGGCCACAACTGGACCTAATGGTCAGGGGTTCCTTTACCTTTACCAAATGGATTGCAGATCATGGGGACTTTGCTACTGAACCTGACAGTTCTATTAAGCAATAGTTGACCAGTACAAAACTAGATTGCCTTGGATTGCCAATCCCCGCCCCCCTAATTCAGAACTAAAAAGCATTTATGTTTAAAAAAAATCAGCCTCTGTAATGTATTGTGTGCAAAGCTTTCTTGATTATTTTTCAGTATCTGCAGTATACAGACAATGCTACAGCCTGCCTCATGAAACAGAAATATCACAAGGAGCACATTACACAAGTATTCCAATATGCAAGTCTTCAAGGCAGGATTCAAGGTACTGGCTTTTATCTTACCACGTTCTAAATACTATATCCTACTTACGAAGTGGATAAGATTCATTCCTCATGTGCTGCCACAGTTTCATGGATCAATTTTAAAATGCCCCCTTAAGCATATCATTTGTATGGAGTTTGAAAACCAAGCCATACAAATGTTCTTATTGACTTAGCATCATTTCAACATAATGTAAGATCAAACTGATTAGTAGCCAGGGCTACTAATAAGCAGCTCTTGAGGCACTGTGCATATTCCTCATGTGGTGTGGCTTGAACATCAGATCTGCAGTACAGTTTATATGCTAGCAGATGATGTTCCCTTTCTAGATCTACCATTTCAGCTGAAGATGTATCCTATCCTCATCTACAGACATTTCTACACGCTTCAATTGTGGCAAGAGTAGTATATATACAGCAAGGAAAGGAAAAGAAATACAGATTCTTCACAATACATACATGCTTGGTACCATTAATTTGTCAGTGAGGAATTTGCCCAAAAGAAGCATAAAAAGAGTCAAATGGATGCTCAGTGAGAACTGGTCTTATATACGAGTCAGAAAATGGAAATGCAATATTCACATTTACCAGTCAGAAGCAAAGAAATGAGTGGAAAGTGTCTGGGAAAGGCAAACACGGTTTAACAAAAAACAGCTTGACCTGCATGTTAAGGGTAGACAAACAGGAATATGTGTATGGTGGTGAGGCCAAAATTATAAAAATATTTTTTGTAATTACAAAAATAAGGACCATCTGCATTGTTTTTCTTTTGTAGAGTGACGGAAGGTACTTAGAAGTAAGAAACAGCCAATATACTCTATCATTTCCTGAAGTAAGATACTTCCTTTAAAAAAAGCAACAGTTAATTAACTTGATTAGAAAGCAGAAATGTTTTGAGACAGATATTTAAAAACAAAATGTATTTTTTCAGAGACATAACGAAGCTCTTCAAAGCCAGAGATTAATACATCAAAGCCTGCTTTATCGTTCTTGGTATGTGTATATCCATAAACTCCCCCTCCCCTTACGCATACAGATATCAAAATTCACTAGAGAATGTTATATCCACCATTCACCCTAAGGTGGGTTGCAGCAGTTGTAACACAGTATTAGAAACAGTTTAAAAAAACTAACAACAGCAGAATTAAGGTTGGTACATCAGGTCCCCCATGGCTTTTTTGTCTTTTTACTGCAACAAATTAACATTACTACCCCATTTGAAGTTACAGTACCTAGCTTTGAGACTTTTGGTTAGGAATGGGCAATCTTCCCACTGCTCTGATCTACTATTTTTATTAGACTCCCAAGATTTGCCAACCAGCGACAAGTGCAAAAGAGGTGCAGTTAGAATTAAAGAGCAGGGTGCCTCTGAGCACATTCTGAGCATAGGAATTTCTTTTCAGAACCAGAACCAAACAGAACTCATTCTATCTAAGGAGTGCTACAACCCTAATTTAACACCCACATTACATGCTGCTTTAAAAACCTGAGTGTCCAGGCAAAATTCTTTGGCTTCCTCTCGTTTTCCATCTAGCCTCCTCCATGTAATAAATATATGTATGCTGATTACAAGAATAATTTTAAGCTTTTTACTTGGGACTCAACCAAACATTACAGGGAATATTTGACAGGTTCTCTAACTATGGAGACACACATGCCTCGAGAAAATACAAAATTCCAGAAATGATAGGATCCTCTCATTTCCTTCCCTACCATCCAAGATGAATGTCTATGGCAAACAACAGTACAGGATTCACGTTATGTTTGTGGAAATGATTGTATCCTTACAATTTTATCCTAAACTGACTGAGAAATAAGGAAAGGATGAAATAGCTGCTACCTCATTCTAATGAAAACTCCCAGTGTATGATTTTAAGAGGTCAAGGATGCTCTGCCCTGTTCTGTACCAGCACTGCATACTAGTACTTCACAGCAGGTATTCTCACATGCAGCTGCAGGAAATAGCATACAACTTTGTTTAAAAATCTCTAAACACATGCTTATGGAAAAGAGCTGTAATTTCACAAACATGTTTAAGAAACAGAAGCATATACATCAATCTAAGTTTTTCTAAGCTGCAACTTAAAAATAGTCTGTCTTCAATATTATATCTTTTTGTCATACTTTTAAAAGCTTCACATTCCATTTAACTCGAGAACTGCAGCAAGAAAAGGGAAACTGGAGCATGGATGTATAGTGAAGAGCTGGGGATATGTTGAGGGGGACTGGTTTCATTTTTAGAGCCATTGGAGAAGGAATGAAAAATTCCTGTCCCTCCCCTCTGCAACCACCAATTACAGGGAGAGTTAACTCCACAAAACATATCTTTTCCAAACCAGCTATATGAATGAACACCTGATGCTTTTTTTTGTTTGACAAAAAACAAAGCACTACACTTGGGGATAAAATTGTAATGGATCCCTGGCAAGTGGTCTGGTTTCCTCTAACAAGGGATTCCGTGGCAGAGTGGTGAATATGATCCCACACACCAAAGATTTCTGCAAAGTACATGCCATCCCTCTTTATGTAGATACACATTTCAGAGGTAAGGAATGAAATAACCATGTTACCTTTAAAGTTCTTGATCACTAACTTCTTGGCTGACCCAGGTTTACTGTTGGCAAAACTGGAGACAGTGGAAGAGGCAGCTTTGGTCAGGCCATTTGCGTGGTGTCCCACAGCTGAGGAAATTAAGAGGCTTTTGTTTTTGAACTGCTGCTGCTGGTGCTGCTGAGAAGAGGCAGCAGGTGACGAGGAGGAAGAGGAGGAGGAAGACTCTTCAGCCATCTTCGCGTCAAGTCCAAAAAAATCCAAGGAGTCCTCAAAGCGCAACTTCTTCTGCAGGTAATGGTTGGAAGAGGCAACTCCTGATGAGGAGGAACAGGAGGCAGAGGTGGCAGGGGTGGTGGCAGTAGTAGTAGCAATAGAGGATGTGGAAGAGTTATTTCTGGGAAGAACAGCGGAGCAGGAGGTGATGGATTCAGCCTCTTCTCTATCAGTGCTGCTGCTATTACTATTTAGCTTTCTTTTCTTGGAAGAAGACGAGGCGCCGCCGCCGCCTCCACCACTGCTGCTGCTGCTGCTACTACCATCAGTGGCGGGTCTGACCTCCTGAGCTGCTGCTGCTGAGGGGCTGGGGGAAGTGAAACCTGTGGGAAACATGAACACCACAGAGGTGAGCAGGCTGAAGGGCATCAAATCCTTCTGGTGGGACAGGTACGCAGAGCAAGTCGTGGAAGATCTCTGCCTCGTCCTTCCAGGCAGAACAAGTGCCTCCTTTCCAGCCGGTTCGCTTCTCTTCTCTTCCCTCTCAGGAGGAAAGGAAGCCCTTGCCGGCCT
Source organism: Podarcis liolepis (assembly GCF_965112155.1). Classification (NCBI taxonomy): domain Eukaryota; kingdom Metazoa; phylum Chordata; class Lepidosauria; order Squamata; family Lacertidae; genus Podarcis; species Podarcis liolepis. The sequence continues at coordinate 11,087,690 of NC_139570.1, forward strand.
TCCCTTCACCCCTTCTCGCTCGGATCGATCTCTCAGAAAAGGCGTCTGGCTCCCCGAGAGGGGAAGGGCAGCTCCGCCTGGCCACCCTGCCCCGGACTCCCGCGAACCTCTCAGCGACTCTGCCTGTCCCCTCACTTTCTCAGCTCCCGGAGGCGGCCAGGGTCCCCCTCCACTCTCTGCCTCGCTCCTTTCCCCGAGACCACCTCTCTCCTGAGGAGGGGCGGAGAGGGGAGCCGGGCTCCCTTTCCCGCTCCCTCTCGCTTCCCCGCCACCTCCTTCGCGGCCGGGAGAGGGGGAAGCGAACAAGGGAGGCCGCCGCGCCGCTTGTTATTGTCAATACTACACGCACAAGAGGCAGGGAGCCCAAAACATGGCGGTACATCCGGCCGCTCGGCATGCTGGGAGACCAACCCCGCCCGGAAGCTCCGAAAGGGGCGGCTGAGGGGGCTCTTCGGCAAGGGGAACTCGCGCTCTGGGTGTGCGGAGCCCGCGCGGGGGGGCGGCGGTCCCGAACGCCCGGCCCTATTTCTCTCACTCACCCGCTCGCCCACGACCAGGCCCCGCGCCCCAACGTTCCCCCCCCGCTACCTGGCACCCGCTTTTCCTCCTGCCCTCTGACCTACCGGAAGTGCTCATGTTGCCGGGCGGCTGCTGCTGCTGCTGCTGGTGGTGCTGCTGGCGGCGGCGGCGGCGGCGGCGCTGACGGCGCTGGGGGCGCGAGTCCTTCTCGTGCCCAGGCGGGGTGGTTGGGGAGTCCCGCGCTCCAGGTTCTGGTGATGTTTCTTCGCGGGAAGAGGCGCGGTTGCCGCCTTCGGAGTGCTGCATCTCCCCGGCGAAGTGTGTCGGCAGGTCTCCCGAACCACGCCGCTTGCCCTGGTCCTGGTTCTTGCTGCTTGCAGGAACTCTTCGTCCTCCTGCGTCTTGGACCTTCTTTTGCCTCGCCTTCCCAGCGCCCCAAACCCTCTGGCTTCCTTGGCTTCGGAGTTGCCTCGCGCACACGCGAGCGGAGGAGCTGGAGCTCCTTGAGAAACAACCTCTCCGTCTCACCGCTCTCTCCTCTCTGCCTTTTTGCAGGGGAAAGGGTGAGGAGGCGCGTGTCCCACCCCCTTTATTTCCTGGACAGAAATTGGTTGAGGGGATGGTCCCGGTTCCCGCCACGCCTCCATGCTTTCTTTTTTTTTTATTGCAGTTCAGGAGCGGCGTGAAGTGCGCCTCCACTTTTCACCTACATTTAAAAAAATATAATAATAAAATAATAAATGCACATAGCATCATCCTGAGCAGGACGAGTGGGAAGTTGGACTTGGTAGATAGTTTCGTCCTCCTTGCTGGCTGGCGTTTTTTATAATTATCAGCCTGAAGTACAGATCGTATTTGCATTAGGGGAGGGGAGGGGAGGGGTGAGATGGAAGCATCCAAGATGCTAATCAAAGGGCAGTAGAACTCTGTGATGTCATACATCTGAGGCAAGTTATGTCAGTGGATACAGTTATGACAGTTATGAACAGCCTTTTGTGTGAAAGCAGCTGAAGTGTTGCACTGCTGTTTGCCTCAGAGTTTTAACCTGCAAGTGCACTAAGTAAAACTTATTTGTTACTTAAACTTTAAACAGGGAGTGTCTTCTGTAGTTTTTATAGGAGTAAAAATAGAACTAATTAAAGGGTCAAACAACCGGGCTCTTTTCCACATAATTCTGTAGAGTCTTAATTCCCACAGTGGGGACATTTAGGTAAAATATATTTAATGTTATGTTTAGTTTGTGGAGCAAGGAATCATTTCACAGTGGATCATACCTGTGCATTGTTACAAGAATTTAAGGTCTCAAATATGTAAATTAAATGTACAAGGCAAACACGTACATAAATATAAAAACCACATGTCCGAAACAGTACAGGAAGACAGTCCTGAAACCATTTTGACTCTCCCAAACTGACCAAATGTTTCTCTGCAAGGAGGGAGGAAATGAAAAAAAAACTCCTCATTGTCTTTGTGCTCACAAATCCTGCCTTAAGGGCACATTTAAGGTGTGAATAGGGTGAGCCTGTGACCTGGCTCAGGAATTAAGTATTTATCATTACAAAAGAATAGCCAGGCTGCCCATGTGATCCAATCAGTGACCATTGATGGTTTTTTTGCCAGACAGGATTTTGCCGGAGACCACCTCTTTCTGTGATTTATGTATGATGTATTGGGGTGGTAGTCTTGGGCTACACCCCTTCTGTGATGTATGTATGATGTTTCTGGGGGTGGTCTTGAGTTTGAGGGTGGGCAATTTCAAAAGTCTATACAGTGGTACCTCGGGTTACATACGCTTCAGGTTACAGACTCTGCTAACCCAGAAATAGTACCTTGGGTTAAGAACTTTGCTTCAGGATGAGAACAGGAATTGTGCGATGGCGGCAGCGGGAGGCCACATTAGCTAAAGTGGTACCTCAGGCTAAGAACAGTTTCAGGTTAAGAAAGGACCTCCAGAACAAATTAAGTTCCTAACCCGAGGTACCACTGTGTAAGGGCTGGCACACCTTCGTTCTGGGTTCCTCTTCTTTCCTGCTTTGCTTCTCAATATTCTCTGGTTGGCCTCTGTTATTTTCTCCTACCGATAGGGAACCCACTTTCCCCATAAGGGAAAAGGGGCAGATTTTGTTTACAACAGCATATATGCTGAGAAATAAAGTTAATGAGGAATTTTAAAAAAGGAAGCATGATTATCATTTCACTCTTGTTTACTACAGAAGGCAACTAGATGACCCTTGGAGTCAACCAATCCTACAATTCTGTGATTCCACTAGGGCAGGAAAGCTGGCTGTTTGTTGCTGTAGAGCACAATGAACTCACAGTATGCTACATTGTATATTAATAACAGCATTCTACAATGTGGACCTTCACACACCAAAATGGCACTGCTCCCAGACAAACACACATGTGAGGTATTAGTAAGCTTAGAAAAACCATAGAGTTTACACAAGTATAAAAGAAATATCCTGAAGGAGCACTCCAGAATAGTAAAATGAGGTTAGAGCATGCTCTGTGGTGGTGAAATATTGATTGACTTGGGAGTGTGAGGAGGAAATATAAGAGTATATTGGAAAAAGTTATGATTGTGTGAATGGAAATCTGAATCAAAGGCATTCTGCTCTGCAGTGTTTTGCCGTATATCTCATTTGGGACCTGGAAATCATGCCATTTGCCCTCTTCATGAGTACATTGGAAGCTGTATTAAACTGAGTTAAATCATTGGCCCCTTCAGCTGATAGGAGTTGTAGTTCAACAACATCAGGAGGAACAAAGGTTCCATGCTCTAGATGACGTTTGGACTACAACTCCCATCAGTCCCAACCAACATGCTCAGTGATCAGGAATTATGGAAGTTGTAGTTCACCAACACCCATGGTCTACCCTGAGTGGTAGCAGCTCTCTAGACTTTCCTAATATGACTTATCTAAAGATGCCAGGGATTGAACATGGGATTTTGCAAGCTGTATGTGATCTCAGAGACACAGTATGGCTATCCTAAATATACACACAACTCAGTAGTAGCCAGACTTTTAGCACTTCTGTTTGAAGAAGACTTTTTGCAATTCAGAAGTTTGTCAACTTTGTCTGATAAAAATATAACATTTCAGAATGTGGCACTTGTAGACACGTGTTAAAATCATGTGAAATGGAGTCCGGCAAAATCTCCAGGAGAAGGAGGGTAGGGCAGGAAAGTTGTCTTGTTTTCCACAAGTATAGAATATGGGAACTCTACTGTCCTAGTTTTGGTTTGTTTTTATTTTGAATAGTTTTAAAGTCAGCTCAGCAGTGTTAATTGCAACATACAGACAAGGAGCATATCTGTATTATCTGTTTTGCTTTTACGTGGGCTTGAAAGCCATATATTTTAATTGGCGGACAAGCACTGGGAGTGCAGCTGCTTTGGCTCAGCATTTAGCTGATAAGAAATGCTTACCCACTCCAACTTGCCCGAAGGATACTCTGTAGTTTTAAGATGGTTACCACATAAGCACGGATCCGCAGTGCTTTATACAAATCCTCCAGAACTTCACTGCCAAATTTAGTCCAGAAATTGTAACCCAGCAATAGGAGCAAGGGAGATGGAGATAACTGTAAAGAAATTGTAGCAAGATCTTCTTCTTCTTCTTTGGTGATCACTCGTAGCTGAGTAAGATTGTCTTCCATAAACATGGTTTTTAATAATGAGTCCGTAGGTGACTGTGGATGCCAATACTGGATCCACACGTCCTTCCACTGTGGGGCCATTGGTTTCCTGGCGGGAGTGGATCACAGTGTGAATTTGCCAAGCGTGTCTTCCTCTTAGCATGTTTCTTCCTTGCGTCCTGAGTTTGAGTGTCTTCAAACCCCATGACACCTTTGGTAAAGGCTGTTCTCCAGTTGGAGCGCTCACAGGCAAGCGTTTCCAAATTGTTGGTGTTTATACTACATTTTTTAAAGATTTGCCTTGAGACAGTATTTTAATCTCTTTTGTTGACCACCAGCATTGCACTTTCCATTTTAAAGTTGGAATAGAGTAGTTGCTTTGGAAGATGATAATCAGGAATCCGCACAACATGACCAGTCCAACGAAGTTGATGTTGAAGAATCATTGCTTCACCACTGTAGCAAGATATAGTTAATATGTCTTGTATAGACAGCCCTGGTCCTTTACATGGCAAGTGTGCAAGAAATTGAGCTGGATATGCCTTATCCCAAGTCAGAGGTTTTGCTACTTGTTCTAATGAAATCTTAGCAAAGTGGTCAATTGATCTGGACTTGTTAGGAGCTGATATATATGCCCATAGGCAACCTCAACTTTCTTCATAGTACAAAACCTCAGCAATGCAGAATAACTATCTTTGCATAGTAGGCTCAGCCACAAAAGAAAATGAAATTCCATCACTGTGGGAACAATGCAGAATCACTATCTTTGCCTACTAGGCTCAACCACAACAAAAAATTCCTTCACCATGGGAACTTTTATGTGAACAACGTTTATTGTCTAAACAGATGTGGGGGGAAATCTTTTGTGTGCCGTAATTGGTACACTGGTCGGGTTAGTGGAGACAGGAATTCTGACTAGCCCTGCAGAAAATACCTACCAGCAAAGAAACTGAAGTTAGTGATGGTTTGAAGGTACATCAAGATGGGGATTGGTCTGATTTTGCTAAGTCCCTTTCAGATTCTGTAACTAAATAATTAAATGACATCCATAAATATTGGAACTTGAATTCAGAAACCTGCCTTTGCACCAATATGAATGATCAAGAGATGGGCTTAGATGAGTTCTTTTCCATTCTTAATCTAAACCCTTCAGATCCAAGGCTACTGATAGTGGATGAGTATGCTGACAACTCAATTACTACCTTCCAAAGAAATTATATTGGCACTCCACCTAATCTAATTTGTTCAAGACCCAATCTGGTGTCTTTTGATGGAATTTGGGAGGTTTCAGGTCAGCTCTCCACATTTCTTGCTGTACAGGAAGGAAGGAAAAGGCAGCGAACGATGGATAAACAAACATGCTCTGAAAGGTATGAGAGGGAAAGTCCAAATTCCAATGATGATTCTTCCAGGAAGAGGCCTTCAGACAGATTGTCCTTCATAACTGGCCAGTGAAGAAATCCAGCAGAATAATGAAAACAAAATATGAACTTCAAGCAGGCATTCAAGCCATTTTTGGGACCTCATTGGATTTAGGAAATTGTTTACATCATAAATGCCTGCCTAATTGTAACCAGAGAGGCAGTATCAAAGCTTTCAGGATCCTGATGTATAACATAAATTTTGGTCTCTAACACATGTTTGCTGACAGAGTGCTGTTATTTGAATTAGAAGGTTGTCAAAATAATCACCCTCTGATGAAAAGTTAGATATCCATTCCCTGTACTTTCTAGAGAAAGGGAACTGCAGCCTGGAAAAGGCAACCTGAAAGGAAGGGGCAGGAAGTTTTTGAACCATAAGATTCCTGCCTTTGTCACCTGTCCTAATAATAATATAGATATCCTCCACTGGAGAAGGTAAGATTCATTGTATTGGCCCAAACACAGGTATTGGAAGAAATATGCCCAGGTTAGAGGAGCAAAACTCCTACCCTGCTAGCATTTTATTTTCCAGAAATCTATCCTGTATCAATTCAGATGTTTCTTACGATATACTGTGTTTTGATGCATTTCCCTCTAAAACAGCTTCAATCCAAATTGAGAAAACAACCTTGCTACATTTTAAGCTGGTAATGTGTACATAGCCCAGATCTGAATCTGATCAGTCCCTGTGCATGGTACATCACTCATATATATATAGAACCTTGAATTCCATGTAGGAACAGTACAATGCAACTGTAATAATGTTTATTTATTTACTTATTTTTATTCCACCTTTCACCCGTAGATCTCAGAGCATTTCACAACATTAAAAAATACAAGATAAAAACACAAAATACATAATTAAAACAAAAACAAACCAAAACAATAACCCCCTCACACAAACGTTAAAAAGAGGTACAAGATGTTAATCAGCCCAAAGCCTGGTTGAAAAGGAATATTTTCACCTGGTGCCTAAAGATATGTAATAAAGGTGCCAGGCAAGCCTCCCTTGGGAGTGTTGCCACTATCCAGTGTTATACAGTGGTACCTCGGGTTACATACGCTTCAGGTTACAGACTCCACTAACCCAGAAATATTACCTTGGGTTAAGAACTTTGCTTCAGGATGAGAACAGAAATTGTGCTCTGGCAGTGCGGTGGCAGCAGGAGGCCCCATTAGCTAAAGTGGTGCTTCAGGTTAAGAATAGTTTCAGGTTAAGAACGGGCCTCCGGAATGAATTAAGTACTTAACCCGAGGTACCACTGTATATTTCTTTTACAGCACAGACATAATGGGCTGGATCAGTTAAACGTGTTGTAAACTCATACAGGGAAATTTGGTAGGGAAAAACGGGACTCCACAGCGCCACCTGTTGTCACAGTATTATTTCATATACTGTATACAATACGTATAAGATGCTTTTTCTTTACCAATCTAGCAGAGTCCATGGTTAAGCAAGACAGGGTCACAAAACCTGGACCCTATTATACCAAAGGTAAGGAATTAAAATATTCAAATGCCCTGAGTCACTGCATCAGCCGTATTCGGCCAAGGGAGGAGCTCAGCCATGTTCCTCCTCAGAAGTGAAATAAAATCAGACCAAGCAGGTATGACTTGCAGCTTATCATTTAGTTTTTCTAGCAGGGCTATACCACACTTTAGTGTACCAAGTAGGAAGATTGGCCCTGCTTAATTCCGCCCCCCCCGACTGCAGCGGGAGCTTGTATTCTATCACTTGGTGCCCCCCCCATATATTTATTTTCAATAAAATGTTAACAAAGTATAACAACAGATGCCACAATAAAAAAATGAAAGGGGCATTCTAGAACTGAACACCGAGGAAGAAAATGTCCATGCCAAGATCAAGTAGAATAGATTATTATTGCAAGGGTTTATGTTGTTCCTTATTGCTCTAGTACATTATAAAACAACCAATGGATACTTTAGCTGAGATTCCTGCTTTGTAGGGGTTGGACTAGATGACTCTCAGGATCCCTTCCAACTCTACAGGCCTATGATTTTCCCCATAAAGATATTATCTCACTGTCTTCCTACACTCCTTGTTACTGTGGACTGAGCTACATTAGTACAGAAAACTGTGACCCCAGATGGTACTGTGTGTTCCATCTTTTGCCAACATGATTTCCCACTTTGAGGTTTGCAACATGTTTTCCTGAATCCTTTTTTTTTTAAATGTGTCTAAATCCAGCCTTTATGTGTAAACTTAGCTATGCACACTATGTCTCCCATGAATGGGAATTGAAGTATGGAGGGCGCCAGGTCAATGAAGCCTCATTTACAGGGTTAGATAAGAGAGAAAGTGATGCAGGTCAAGGGCAGGAATTCAAGATGAAACCAGAGAAGTTATGGTAGCGGCGGTGGATTTTGGGTTTCAAGCCATATCAAGTCAGCAAGTCTTGCGGCTTGTGGTCTCAAGTCTTTCACTACTCACTTTCTGAAGAAGAGATTCTTAGATTCAAGCAGCGAAATAAGTTTCTGGCATTTCTTCTGCTCTTGCACTTGAGCCCCCACCTGACACCCACCCACCCCCACCCCAAGTTTAAAAGGAAATTACTTCCTACTAAGAGCACTTATAAGAAAACCTAGGATGTCACATGGATATAATCAACTAAGTACAGTAAATAGAACTGCACACTTACCTTCGAGTGAGCTATTGAGTTTACCATGTCTACAGTCAGGCTACATGACAGTAGGCTTCAGCATGGTGCAAAATGCTCTCATGTACTTACTTCCTTGTGACTAGCTGACACAATCCAACCATACTTCCTTCACTTTCATGGCATATGGCCTGAGCAGCAGATGAGCGATTTTATCCCAAGATTACTTCTCAACATACCAAACACTGTGGAGGTTCACCAAACCCTGAATTATCTAATTCCGTTGTGCGAACGGGCCTTACAACCCCAAAGATTCACAAACCTTCTTTTTATAAGGGTCAGCAGCCCACAACTTCAAATAAAGTAATGGTTGTTTCTTATCTCAGATGCTACTAGGGTATGGACCTTCCTATCAGTACAACATGTGCTTTGGGATGCTTCATACTTTTGCATATCTGACTTGGCAAGCATAGCCTTTAAAAAGCAGGAGTTTGTTTGTTTACTGCAAAAAGTCCAGAACTGGGAAATACTGGGTTGCAAATATAGCTATGTTTTAATTCAGAAGAGACCTGCTGAATTGAATTGGCCTAAGTCAATCATGTTTTAAGGCTCTGAGTGAGTCCACTCTGATGAGGACTAATGCTGGATGCAACCAAATGTTTCCTTGAGATTAAGGCTAAGGCTGCAACCCCGGGAGCATGGCATGCTTGTTTTATTAGGAACTTGGTAAAATAATGTTTGAAAGGTGTACTTGATGTCAGGCTGTGTGGGAAGAGGGGATTCCAGCCTGGTTAATGAATATACACATAATTAATAATTTATTGAGTTTATATACCTGCACAGCCCTATACTGTACCTGGAGTCTCAGGGCGGTTCACAGAATAAGAAGCATTCATGGGAGGCCCTTTTGATTTTGGTGGCAATTCAGTTTGAAACTCTAGCCTGCATCAGTTTGGTAATGCAAATCGGCATTTCAAAATAACTTGAAATACCAAGTGACAAAAATACTAGCATAAGTATAATAATTTGGTTGAAGCAACAGTTCTGATCAAATGTTGAACCTGTGTGGGACGACCATAAAGGTATAACCATAAAACAAGGAGGCAAGGGTGTGATTCTGTTATTTTTAATATAAAACCCCTTTCAAAAGCACTTAATTATACATACTGTACAGTGAATTAAAAATATGAATATATAATGAATGTACACACACACACACACACACACACACACATACTGTATGTATAGGTGTGTTTGAGAGGTGCTTAGGTTGCAATCTGAACAATGCCTACTCAGAAGTAAGTCCTGCTTGAATTCAGTGGGGCTGCACTCCCTAGGTAAGTGGGGTTAGACCTGCAGCTTTCATCTCCAGCCACAAAAAACAAAAGGGCACGCTAAACTGTGGTTGATTGGTCTCCATAGCAACAGCAGCGCCAAAGTCCGGAAGGCAAAAAAAGAAAGGGGGAAAAAAAACCAAGCTACCTCATGGCCTTCTGGTAGTTGTAGTTCTACATTTTATTTTGCTTTCCGGTTGCTGCTGTGTTCTCTCGGAAAAGGGCCCCGCGGAAAAAGCAGTCCTCCGCGACGCTAGGGGGCGGTAAAACCGCGAGGGTTTCCTTTGCGGCTGGCGCGGGGGATAAAGGAAGAGCCACGAGAGGCCTCGTGCTTGCGTGGGCTCGAGGGTGGGAACAGGGCTTGTGTGGGAGCTGCTGCTGCTGCTGTCAGTCGCTGGCCTTCCAGGTCCTCGGTTCTTAGCGCTCTCCCGGGAACCCCCGCCAAGATGTTCAAAAAGTGAGTAAGGGGCGGGCAGGAAACGTGGGCAGGATTTTGACACCCGAAGGCCTCACAGCCTGGGCTTTCTGGCTGTTCACAGTGGGATCCTGGGCATGCTAGTTCAGAATCGAGCCCCTCCCTCACCGTTCTCCTCAAATAAAATATGCATAGGATTTCATGTCTTTTTTATTTTTATTTTTACTGCTGATGACCTTAAATAAAGCATACTCAGGAGTACGACCTGCCAGAATCAAATGGACTCAAGTTGCTTAAAACCACCCACTCTGCATTCGCACCCTCGGGTGTGACTTAATGTTTCATGTACTGTGTTTTTTTTATTGCCCGGAGTGGTATCTGTGTGCATCGGGAAGTCCCATCTGAAAATCTCGTTCTCTTTGGCAGATTTGATGAAAAGGAGAATGTGTCCAACTGCATCCAACTAAAAACGTCTGTTATTAAAGGCATTAAGAACCAGCTGATAGACCAGTTTCCTGGGATCGAACCATGGCTAAACCAAATTATGCCAAAGAAAGACCCTGTGAAGATAGTACGTTGGTCAGTATCTCCTTTCACACTGTTTTCCAAGTAATATTGGTCTATTCATGTTTGCCGGTAATAATATCCAGTAATCCAGGAATATTACTCTGTCATGGTTTTTATTTAGATGAGTGGATGTAAATATTGAAAGAGTTAAACCATTTGGTTTTGAGGAATACATGAAATAATGTAGGCATGCACAGTTTGAAATATTCACTTCCTTATTGCTCAGAACTGTGAAATTTCTCATAAACTTTGTCTCTTCCAGTCATGAACATATAGAAATCCTCACAGTAAATGGAGAATTGTTGTTCTTCAGGCAAAGGGAAGGACCATTTTATCCCACACTCAGATTACTTCATAAATGTAAGTGTGTTGGAGAAGACATGTTGGGTTGCAGTTGAAAGTGTGCAGCAGTGGGGTTGTCATAACTATTAAAGCATGCAATTTTTTTCTGCACTCTGATATGTGTAAATATGTGTAAATAGGTGGCTTCATAACTACAAGTGAGAAGTGAAAAGCCTACTGGCTCACAGCTTTGTATCTGTATTAAGTTGTACATTCTCCAGTGTTTTCAGTTGCTGTATTGTGCATTATGGGTATTTTCATATACCCATTCCATTCCATATTTATACTTCCCTTTTGCTTACTTCCAACTTATACTTTGCTGTTTATGAGGCTTGCCTTTTTGGTTGAGTTATCTTCCTCCAGTGCATCCACTAAGTTGAGGGGAATAGAAGGTTAGCTACTACAGTTAGAGAGTGTAAAACAGGGGTCAGCAAACTTTTTCAGGAGGGGGCCAGTCCACTGTTCCTCAGACCTTTGGGGGGGGAGTGAACAAATTCCTATGCCCCACAAATAACCAGAGATGCATTTTAAATAAAAGGACACATTCTGCTCATGTAAAAACATGCTGATTCCCAGACTGTCCGCGGTCTGGATTTAGAAGGCGATTGGGCCGGATCCAACCCCCCGGGCCTTAGTTTGCCTACCCATGGTGTAAAGGAACATGGAAGTGGATAAAAAAAGAGAATTACTACCTGTTCAATATGTGTGCAATTGCCACAACCCGGAAATGGCCAGAAAAGAGGGGGCGGGGCGGAGAGGGCTTATGCTCACTCCACTGACATTTGTGGGGGTCAGGAATGTAACCCCTATGCAAAATGGTCATTGCCTGCTTTAATTGCTAGTTTTGAACAGTGAGGGTCTGCAGTGGTTACTATTATATTATTTATTACATTTCCGTATTAGCCTTCATCTGAGGGTCACCAGGCGGTTTACAATATAGAAACACAAAAATACATAACTTAGTAACAAACAAATATAATACCCCCCAGTTTAAAAGGCCATAGGTTGTTTAATTAGCCAAAGGCCTGGCTGAAGAGGAATGTTGTTGCTTGGAGCCTAAAGCTATGTAACAAAGGCACCAGGCAATCCTCCCTGGGAAGAGCATTCCACAAGCGGGGAGCCATCACAAAAAAGGCCCATTCTCAGGTTACCACCCTCCGGACCTCTTGTGGAGGAGGCACCCAAAGAAGGGCCTCAGATTATGATTGCTGGGTCTGGGTTGGTTCATATGGAAAGAGGCAGTCCTTGAGGTATTGTGGTCCTGAGATGTTGCTTTATAGGTCAAAATCAGCACTTTGAATTGGACATGGAAACTAACTGGTAGCCAGCAGAGTTGTGAATGAATTGTTCCTTTTCTGCCGAAGGCTTTTTACGACTGCTTTTTTCAGTTTCTTGGCTTCTTTTTCTCAGTGTCATAGTTTATTTCACAATTTGCTTACAGAATTAACATGAATGATCATGCAAGCTGCTTTGAAAATACCTAATTGAAATAAATGTTTGAATAAATCGATTTAAATTTCATCAATATGTATTAAGATTATAAATACCTAAAACCTACCAAGTGTAAGATCACTTTTTAGAGAATGCATGGAAGTGGTGGATTGTTTTGCTGGTGACACCATTTTTCTTCCAATACAACTTCATGTATCTTTAAAGTACACATTTGTATAATCTAAATGACGACTGTATTAAATGTTCAGATAACAGTCAGTGTTGTATCTGTTCTAATTTTCCCCTGCCCCTTCTCAGATCCATTCATTCTACCACATCAACAAGTTGATAAAGGAGCCATTAAATTTGTACTTAGTGGAGCAAATATCATGTGCCCTGGTCTGACGTCTCCAGGAGCTAAACTTTATCCATCTGCTGCTGATACAATCGTGGTATCCTTGGATAGCTGCCCTGTGTTGCTCAATATTTCTTTTTCACTGTAGCATCTGACAGGGCAAGCTGTACTGAACATAAAGGGTTAGGGTTTTTTTTTTAAGTTGCATTAAATGTTAAGGTTTTATAGTTCAGTGTGGTGATCTTTCCACATAAATATTGACACAACTTGGGGGGACAGCAAACCATTGGATGATTGTAGAGGGTCCAGGGACTGGATTGGATGATCTCCTTCCTCTACCTTTCCCTTGCACGCTTTGTCTTCTTAGTTAGCTGGCTACTTAGTTTGATGTGAGCTGCTTTGTGAGACAATATTTATGTCTGAAAAGTGTGATTAAAAATAAAACAAATAAATTGGGTGGACATAATTGGTTGCTTGGATGCGAAAGGGTTGAGGTTTTAAGGATTGAGAGTCTTGTATTTTTCAGTGCCTCTAGCTATACTATAAACCTAAATGTTCCATAGTTACAGGGAAAGGTTAGTTGCTTCAGCACGCTATTCTTGTGACCATTTTGAAATAGTGTTTCCCTTGTTAGTCTTTCTGCTGCTGTTCTTGTTGTCTTTTTCCATACTACATATCAGATGTTTTCCTTAGCTGATGATTATAGGCAATAATGGCCGAAGGAAAGCAACATGCCCTGTGTGTTGGAGTCATGAAGATGTCGGCAGAGGATATGTGAGTTAATTTTCTAAGAAAAATAATGTACCTCTTTACTGTCATTGCCTGTTTTAGAGTGGGGTAGCTCAGGCCAACATGAAGGGCTTGAAAACTTCAGACTTATTTTGACTCAGACCCACAAACTCATCCAGCTGCCACAGTAACATGGAAATGTAGCAGTAGGTAATACAATAAATATACTTTCTGCCAAGATACCCAAGATGGCTTATAGTTCTCAAATACTAAAGCAAATGGTCCAAAATGTAGAATAAAATTCTCTCAGGCTGTTGGGGATCCCTTGAGGAGCTGATGCTGAAGCATCTACCTTCAAATAGGTCTTTCACTGTTTTTCACATCTCTGTGAATAACTAATATTGTCTGATGATCATTCATGATGGTGTTGGCCCAGCCTTGTAAATAAGCCCACAAAAGTTGCTAAGCTGTGAAGTTACCTTTTGCACTAATTTGGTACAGCTGGCACTAAGAGTTCCTGTATGTCCACTCCCATGTCTGCATTTGGGTGCAGAGGAGGAGATGTCTCTCCTTGGGCAGCCTGCTTGGTTTCTCTTCTGGGTGCAGAAGAGCATTGGAATGCTTTCTCTCTCTCTCTTTCTGCCAGCCCACTTAGTTAAGGTAAAGGGACCCCTGGCCATTAGGTCCAGTCGTGGCTGACTCTGGGGTTGCGGTGCTCATCTCGCTTTATTGGCTGAGGGAGCCGGCATACAGCTTCCGGGTCATGTGGCCAGTATGACTAAGCCGCTTCTGGCGAAACCAGAGCAGTGCACGTAAACGCTGTTTACCTTCCCACTGGAGCGGTACCTGTTTATCTACTTGCACTTGACGTGCTTTTAAACTGCTAGGTTGGCAGGAGCAGGGACTGAGCAACGGGAGCTCACCATGTTGTGGGGATTCGAACTGCCGACCTTCTGATCGGCAACTCCTAGGCTCTGTGGTTTAACCCACAGCGCCAGCCCACTTGCTTGCATGCAATTCCATGTCAGTGTCACATATGACTACCAGGTGAATGCTTAAATACAAACTTGCATTGGCCTTTTCCATTACTGAATGACAAGGCTCTTCCCATCACCTCCAGTGTTTCACTTTAAATTTGTTCTTCTATTTCCAAAAGTATTGGAAAGAAGCATGCATTAGTGACATATTTCAGACAAGTCTCATCTGATAGAATGTTGGATTTTAATAAAGAAAAATTACTAAAAGGATTATGATGATGATAATGATAATGCTGTCACTTTATCTTGCTTGAGGCAACACAAAGCAACTTAAAACCAAACCAAACATAACCAAAACTGAGACATACAGGCAACCCTATGTTTACGCATGTTCTATATGTGTGTGACTGTTTTACACATATCATGCCAAACCTGGAAGTAACCCAGAAACATCATAAAGCTGTCACTGAAACATCACTAAAAGGGCAGGGCAGAACAGGGAATTTGCTGGCTTTTTCAATGGGTTTGTTATACGTGATTTCACTGACGTGCGTGGTGCCACACAATGTAACCCCCATGCAAATGGGGCCTGCCTGTATTCAATTATTGCATGGATTTCCAAGTCTAGCAGAATTATAGGTTTCATTGGAATCTTTTATTATATATTGCTGCATCTCCAAAACAAAGCAGTAGTTCTTTATGGGTGTAATTCAACTGCATATCAGTAATAGGAGTATTGTAAATTAATTTTCTGATCTAGGTTGAAAGCTCTCCTCCCCAAAGGAAGACTTTAGGTTTTTCTCCATTTACATAATTGTTTGGAAAACCCATAAATTATTCACTTTTCATTGGTTGTAACTGTACTTCTTCTCCTCTTTTTTTCCTTTAAGTGGCAACTAAATAGTGAAATGAAGCTCTTAGACGAAATGTATATTTGCAATCTGTTTCCTAAAAGATGTATATATTCAAAACTAAGATCCAGACATGGAATGTGGGCTTAACTATGAGTTTTGAGATTTCCCACAAAAATGAAATGTCCTCAGCTATAAATTTCCTCAGCCAGGATTTTGAAGTATATGCCTTAATAACATTCTATTGCACTTTTACTGCTAGCATTCTCTGAGCCCTTGAACAAATATGATGATGGATAGATCTTTTGTGGCTGGCTAGAGAGTTCGGGGAATCTTTTATTATTACATGAGATTGTGCCATTTATATCCCTTCCAATGAACTCAAGGTGATGTTCATAGTTCTCTTCCCCACCCCTCCATTTCCCCCCCTCTCAGCAACGTTATGATGTGTGTTGGGCTGAGAGATGGCAGTGTCACCTGGTGAACTTTATGGCTGGTGGGGCTTTGAACCTGGGCCTCCCAGGACCTAATATTGGCAGGAACCAGCACACCATGCTGGTTTTGCACAGATCAGTAACTGGAGTTCCTTGCCCAGGTGATTTGCAAAACGAATTGCCTTCCAGACCAACAGTAGATGTTCATCCAAATCTTCTTCCAATTGCATCTGTTAATAAGTGGTGGCAGTACTCCATATTATTTAATAAGAGGGGCTGTAGCTTAGTGGTTAAGCTTTGTATGCAGAAGGGCCCAGGATCTGGTTAAAAGGATCTGAAATAGTGCTGGAAGAAAGTCTTTGCCTAAGAGCCATGTCAGTCACTGTGCTTTAGCTAACTAAGTTATAGTATACCTATTGGCCTTAGGTTTGTCATGTCCACAAATTTTGAAGGGTCTACTCCAAGTATGATGTAGTTTGGTATAACACAGCGTTGACAAGATGGGGTAAGATGGACTAAGTCAGGGGTCTGCAACCCGCGGCTCCAGAGCCGCATGTGTCTCTTTTACACCTTTGCCGTGGCTCCGGGGTGGATACTAGCGAGGGGAGGAGGCGCATTGTGCACCCCGACACTCCCCACTGTGGCGGGCGCTGTACTGGCTGTGACGTCGCATGGGGGCGGTGCGTGCGTTAGTCACACACCAGCCTGACGTCACCTTCCCGCCCACCACATTGTAAGGGGCATGTATGCTGGTCACTGCATTGAAAGGGGGCATGTACGCTGGTCACTGTTTTGAAGGGGAGTGAAGAACACACACACAAAAAAGGTAACTTGTTAATTTAACGTTTATTTCTATGAGGAGCAGTAATTCTGAGGGGTCAAACAAAGAAATGATAAAAAAGTGACAAAAAAGTTTTTTTTATAATGACGAGTTTTGCGGCTCCCAATTTTTTTTTCTTCGGAAACGGGTCCAAGTGGCTCTTTTTGTCTTAAAGGTTGCAGACCCCTGGACTCAGTAATCTGTTTTAGTATAGGACAGTTTTAAATTACTGTATTTACTCAAATGTAATGCACACCTTTTTTTGCCAAATCACACCACGAAAATTAGGGTGTGCATTAGATTCGATGGCGCATTAGATTTACATAAATACAGTATGTAATCTGATGTATGATGGTGATCAAATTAACTCCCCTGTTTCCCTCTCATCAACTATCCTTCCCTATAAACTATTATGAATGTTTGAACAAGAAAAAAAAAATAATAAAAAGAGCAAGATTTCTGCTGAGACAGGATTAATATGCTGGAAGGAGGGAGGACGATTCACAGTTCTTATGCTTTAAAAGTGTAAAAGACACTCAAGGTGTGCATGTGTTTATAAAAAGTTCTCAATGTAGCCATTTCCCCCCAAAATAAAATGCTCACAGTTTTGAGAGTTGTTATTAAGGATCAATGGAAAAAGTATTTGTCTTAATTTAACAAGTTGGTGTGAAGGCTAGTCCTGTTGGTTTACATTCTAAATACCTATCCTGGAGATCTGGAAATCAATGTTTGCTGTTCTCTTCCCCTCCTTTCCTCTGCAGTGAGAAGGTCAACAAAGGAATTGGCATAGAGAATATCCACTATTTAAATGATGGTCTCTGGCATATGAAGACGTATAAGTGAAGCAGCAGGAAGAATCCATTGCCTTTCATCTTGGCCTGTTTTTCATTCTTCTTTCAAAATGTGTGATTAAATGTAAACTTTGTGGTGATGCTAAATAAATCAAGTGAATGCTGAAATATCATCAGCTGAGATGGTTGTCTTTACACCTGTCCTTTGGCGTTTTAACTCTCATGAACTGTGGTACCTACATCCATGAAATTGTCAAACCAAGTTTTTATGTGCTTCAGTAATAGTGTAATAAATGACTACTGCAAGTAACCAGAGCATGTACAAAATGAGTTGGTAATGTGCAGCCCACAATGCCTGAATATAACCCTGATGCTTAAAAGCTTGCCCTGCTTGCCCATATTTTGTTGAGGCAAGTTCAAGGTTCTTCTATGAATTTACAAAGCCTGGTTACCTGAAGTACTGGCTGATTCCTTATATCCCTGCCCTGTCATTCAGATATTTGAGGGGGCCTCTGTTAGTGGCTTATCCACCAGGATCCATACATTCAGCGGTGTGATTCTGATTTTGCCCAACTCCCTCCTGCCTGACATTAGACAGGTTCCCTCCCTGTTGAATTTCAGCCGCTTGCCAGAATCCTTTCTATTTTAGCAGGCATTTTAAGTAATTTGTACACCTGCTTATTGAACTTGAACTTGCCTTATTAGTTCTTTTAAAAACACAAATCAGTATTTTTATTTATTATTGCAACCATTTAGGGTGAAAGCGGTTTATAAACAATGAAAATAAAATTTTAAAAAAGCTGCGAACCACAAGAAAACATACACCCACAACTCCAGAGTGACTTCTATGAGGCAGCAGTTACTCCAGAGGCCTAATTTATTTGGAAACTGAAAAGCTTCAGAAACACTGATAGTAATTGCAAGTTGCATCCAGTGCTCCATGATCAGAACTCTGTGCATGCAATGGACCTTCTGTCTCGCCTTTCCCTATGTGCCCCAAAAATCTGCTCCAGAGGGTTCCCCAGCCCTGCAGGGGAGAGGAAAGGAGGGGGAAATTCTGATCCACAAGCAGAAGTCTCTTGCACTAGTGGAACTGGAGCTCTGGATACCTTAAGCCTGTTGCTTAAAAGGAAAAAGAACAGTCTACTAGGCATGCAGCAGTCCTTGGAAACATGAAACTGCAGTGGACAAACTTTTAAAGCCCATGAGCTTCATTCCTTTTATCAGCAACCTGTGAGGCCAGAAGTAAAAGTGGGCAGAGCAATAGATGACTATTCAGTAGGTTACAAGGCAGAGATGTTGACCCTGCCCACCTCCATCCAGGCAAGTAAGTTATTACAGTTCCAAGGATGCATCCCACTCACGGAAGAATACTCAAAGGATGGATCAAGTGAGTTGTGGCCTGGGAAGAGTCCTTAGGCTAGAGGACCAAATTTGACTCCTACACTTGAGGTTTCCCCTAGGTTAGGTGTTCATTACCCACTGCCCCCTCAGTGCATCTATCTGCATTGCCACATATACTCTGAAGGGGGTCTAGCAGTAAGAACTGGCGTATGGATGGGGACTAGTAGCCTCAGGGTGCCTAATGGAGTATGTACTTAACCACATTTTTACATGAATGACAAGAACAGAAATGTTTTATTTAAAAACAAACAAGGTTGAGCTCATCTCCCATCCCACCAAGTCAAAAGGAAATAACTGAAGGCTGTTTTAAAGGCATTTGTATTTTTCCATCCCCTTTGAGCCTGAAAAGCTGCCACTATGAAAGGATGGAAGACACACAAACCCCAAAACTGCAAAAAATAGATTTAATTTACAGTAGACTGAGGATGATTTTTCATTTTAAATATTTATATAACCACTAGAGATTTTTGTTGACAAGGAAACCTTGAACAATTTTTCAGAAGGCAACAACTCAAATTTCTAGAAGAGAGAGTTGCTGTTTTTAAGCCCCTACCCCTTTTCCCCATTTGTAAAGATTATAAAACCAGTTTGTGCAAAACATGTAGTTACATCATTACCTTCAAATACAAAATTTGGATCAGCTTATGTACATGCGGTTTGCTGAAGGATACTATACATTAAGACTACACCTTTTACACCCTTCACATACAATCTCCTGAGGAACAAGTCTTAATCGTTATCAGAGCCTGGGGGAGGCAAGAAAACCAAGGCATCGTTAAAGCTATGCCCATATGCTCTGAGTCTGTAAACTCCATACATCATAACGTGCATGTGATTAGGAGCTAATCCGCTGAAGGTGATAGCCATATCTGAACAACAGCCTTCCACCACCTCATCTGGGTGAATTGACATGGCCTCTTTAATGAGAGAACCAACTGACTTGGTGTTGAAGATGTCTTTCTTTTCAGAGTCTTCTGCATTCTCAGCGTGCACCCCAATGTACTTCAAGCAGACAGCTAGCTGCTTATCCTCAGAGAGCTTCCAAATCATGCCCCCTTGTTCAGGACACTTGTCCGGATCCTCAAAAACTTTGTAAAGCCGCCTTAGTGACTCTATGCTTAAGACGATTCCTCCATCCCCGTTCACATACTGCAAGTCTCCAGATGTCTCCGTTCTGCCCGTGTAGAATGGCTGGGACGAGTCTTGTTTCAGCAAGAAATATTTTAGGTTTTCAATAACGGCGAATGTGGTAGGGTGGGCCAGGAAGAACCAGTTGAAGTCATCTTTGTAGTTTTCATATGCAAATTTGTATGCTTTTCTCATCATTGACCACATGTCATCTGTGTTTAGCACGATGGAGTCAAAGACTTTGACCTTCTCGGAACTGTAGAATTCTGCCTTGTCACAGTGTTTGCTCCATGTATCTTTAACAGCTGCCCAGTGCCCAAGATCCTTTGGTTTGACAAGGATGATGCAATACACACGGATGCTCTGGCTCAATTCCAGGCGCTCGTCCTCAGAGAGGTTTAAAACGTCCTCCTTTTTGGGAGCCTGGAGATGGCGGTGCTCGTGAGACGTAGTGCTGTGGCCCATCTTAATGTGTCCTAGAAGAGTGACCAAGACGCAGAAAATCCCTCCAAGCATCATGCCCTTCACAAATGAGCCGCTTTCGGAAATCATGTTTCCTAGGAGAGATCTGGGTGGGTGGGCAGGTGGGGAAGAAACACATGCATTTTGGAAAACACATATGCAAACAGATACCCCATCTGAATTTGTAACCAACTACGGCTGCAATCCTCAACACACTAAGGAGTAAATTGCATTGAGTATGGCAGGACTTTCTCCCAAGGAACTATAGCTCAATGAGCACAGCACATGCTTTCCATGTGTGCACAATGGCTTGAGTTAAAAGTTCCAGTGGCTTGTATCCAATGCAGCATTAAGTAACCATCCCCATCAGTGCAAGGATTTAACACTTACAACAGGACTCCGCCCCCTCTTTCTCCCTTGCATCCTCCCCAAATCTATTCTGGAGTGTTAGGAAAACCCACCCAGAGCATGGTGGGGATTGGTGTGTGTTGAAGTATCATTGTGCAAGTGTAAATGATGGGATGGTTACTTAGTGTTAAACTGAATACTAGCCAGCATCTCCAGTTAGGTAGCAGGTGGGACAGTGGCCTCCTGAGATGATGAAGAGCTGTTGCCAGTCAGAGGAGACAACACTAGGTGCAACAGACAAAGTGTCTACCTCAGGGATTGTCAACCTGGTCCCTACCGCTCATTAGCAGACATTTCAGGATTCTAGGTGGGCGGTGGGGATTCTACGGCACAAGCTGAATCCTCCTTCCATTGAGCACTGGTGGGCGGTAAGGAAATTTTACCATGAAGAAAGATGCATTAGTAGGCAGTAGGTATTAAAAAGGTTGACTACCCCTGGTCTACCAGAAAAAGACATGAGGGAATCTAATAGAATCTTGTAAATGTTCTAGCTTCAGTGTCATATCTTAGAAGGGAGCTGTTGCTTTCAACTGCTTAAATGAAGAGGAGGTTTAGCATGATATTTTTCCCCATGAGTGATAAGGAACAAACACTCATAACATAGCATAGATATTTCCTGTGCAGGATCTAGTGGTTATATGCAACTAAAGTCATACTCAGGGTAGAGCCACAAAAATCAATGGACTAAAATAAGACAAGTTGATTGATTTCAACTGGCATACTCTGAGAATGACATAGCTACATAAAATCCTAGTATCTCTGTGAAAGGGAGGATGAGGAAAGAGAGAGCCTTTCATGCTGGCTTGCTGACAAAGACATTCTGGGACTGGCTAAACTGTGATAAAAGATAACCTCTTAATTGGAAAAAGTGGTCATTATACCAGCAACAGTCTAACAGCTACTTGCAGTGCAATCCTATGTTTAATTGGAATTAAGTTCCAAACCGTTCAGTGGGGCTTACTATAGGAACCAGCTGCACTATTGCAACTGTAGTAGCTTTTCTGTCATATCCTTGAACTGCTCTTTAATTATATTTAAATACCCTTCTTCACCTTGGGGAGATTAGGTCACCATATATATGTGCTGCACATAGGGAGCAGCAGATAACTGGCCTTGCCTCCTGAGCCACTATATTGGATCTGCCTCCACACGCCTCCAGGGGTAGGGTGCGGTTCTGGTTAGTGGTCTCCAAAGTTCTAGTAAAATGCAAGGTAGATCCTGCAGACCTGTCACCTGCAAGCATGGAACTGAACATACCAAACATTCTCCTGCAGCTATGCAGCAGGGGAAATATTGATTATGGTAGGCAGTGTGTCATTCTGGGAATGCCTGCTTTCCATTACTAGTCTTCTCAGTGAGCAACCCTGACAAGCTTCTAAGCAGCCACCACTCTAACAAATTCCACAAACTCTACCAATGCTGGTGGTGGTGGGGAAAGAGGACTTGTATCAAGTGGGCAGAGGCATGCCTAGGCTCCCTTGTGCACTTGGCAAGCAGCTGTATCGCCGACCACCCAGCACCCTAGGGAAGGAGGTGTATCAGTGCCTTTGAGCCAGGCGACACCATTGACCAGAAACTCAAAAAAGGTTGCTTTTCGTCATCTTCCACTCTCTGCCAATGACTTCCTCTGTGGCCATCAGGGTTGGATCTGCTCTGCTCCCCCTCCTGTGTCTCCTCCATCTGTCCATCTACCTGCCTGCCTCTCTCAGCTTTCCCTTCTGCCTCCTTCCTTCCTTTTTCTTCCTCCTGCAACTCTTGCCTGCTCTTCCTGTCTTCCTTCCTCCCCAAGCTCTGCTGGGCACTCCACTCACACTTCTAATAGCTGGCCGACTGGGGAGGGCCCCCCACTGTGGTGGCCCACACCAGCAACCAAATTCCTCCATGGAGGTGCCCAGAGCAGCCTGCATGCCTTGCCTGGCTATCCAGAGCAGTGGAGGAGTGCACAGATGGGTGGGCAGCCTTCTAGCCACTCAGAACCAGAGTTGAAAGGCATGATTTTGGCTCCCACTTGGTAGAGCCTAACCTGGCCAACCACTAGAAGTACCTGCAAGTGGGAAGTATGGAGTGTTATTCAATGTCAATCATACTCAGACCACACCCACTGAAATCAGTGGCGTTAACTGAACTCAAAACCATTGTTTCAGTAGGTCCACCTTGATTATGAAGTAGCTGAATATCACTCAGTAAACTTATTTCCACAAACCTGAAGGATCTTTGTTCTGATGTCACACAGTGATCTGGTCAGTAGGTAGGTTTTCCAAAAGGAAAAAAAAATCAATAGCACTAGAAAAAGAAAAAGAAAATAAGTGTGGCATGTTAATTTTATGCGCTGTATAAAAATCTGAAAGCTCCCACCACAAAACAGCCAGGCAGCCCAAAGTATATATTCTGTTTTCATTTGGGATTTATACATCAATGTTTTAAGACAATGATCATTCTCTGGCATAGCATACATATCTCTCACCTACTGTTTAGGAGTTTACAGGAGAGAAACGTAGTGACAGAAAACTGTTAGCAAACGAAGGACACAACCCTATACTGCAGTCACCCTGCCAGAGGGGCTTTAGGAAGTGGCAGAATTTGGCAGATCTGGAGCAACAGTGCTGGTATGACATATTCACTGATAAAACTTAATTGACACGCCAGCAGAAAATTCCACCAGCAGAGCTAGCGGAGTAGAGAAAAGCAAAGCAGGAACAAAGGTATAGTTCCAACATGCCCAATCTAGAAACAGTTGAACATGGAACAGAGGTCAACATTCTTTTCTTTGGCCAACATATATGGGAAGAACTATATAATGTTCTGAACAGCATTACTACCTTGCAAGACAAAGGCGTTCTTGCGTCCGGCTCTACAATTCTATGATCTATGAGACAAGATACTCCAGCTCCAAATAAATCAACTTAATTTCTAGGTTTATCCAGTCAGGAAAGGCTTTTAAATAATTTTCACCTCAGCATAGTAAATTCTGAGGGACAAAAAAAATGCAGAGCATAGCTGCTGTGAAGCTAATATACCAATAGCAGATGCCCACACTTTTTGTTTTAATCTCACATAGTTATCCTTTAACTATGCTGTTGTAGCAGCAAAAAGCCACTGTACAATAATGTTCTTTATTTCTGGACACAGTAAGATAGAAATTTGCACTAGGGGATGATTGTTCCTTTAGACTAAAGATAAATTAGATATTGTGCATATGGCAGGAAAGGACCTAAGGAAGAATTATATAGATTATTCAGTCTGCAGCTGAAATCAGCACAACACTGTTGGGTGTCGAACTGGTGGAGTGGGAGAAGAGAAGCTACTTTTTTTCTTCTCTATATTTAGTTAAAGGTAAAGGTAAAGGACCCCTGACACTTAAGTCCAGTTGCGAACAACTCTGGGGTTGTGGCGCTCATCTTGCTTTACTGGCCGATGAAGCCAATGTTTGTCTACAGACAGTTTTTTCCGGGTCATGTGGCCAGCATGACTAAGCCACTTCTGGCAAAACCAGAGCAGCGCATGGAAATGCCGTTTACCTTCCCACCGGAGCGGTACCTATTTATCTACTTGCACTTGGACGTGCTTTCAAACTGCTAGGTTGGCAGGAGCAGGGACAGAGCAATGGGAGCTCTCCCTGTCATGGGGATTCAAACTGCTGACCTTCTGATTGGCAAACCCTAGGCTCAGTGGTTTAGACCACAGCACCATTCGCGTTCCTTTCGTATTTAGTTATATGTAACTAATAATTCCTTTTTTTAGTCCACCCTTGTATTTAAAATCTAAATACACTGCAGTTAGGAGGATAGAACCTGTGGTCTTCTAGATGTTGCTGAACTACAACTCCCATCATCCTTGATCACTGGCCATGCTAGCTGAAACTGAAGCTGATGGGAATTGGAGTTCAACAAGACCCAAATGTCCACAGTGCCTATCACTGCATTAGAAAGCTACTGTAGTCTAAGGGGTGAGAGTGTGAGTAGGAAGTCCCTAGCTGGTTCAAATCTTGGTTGGTTGAACAGCTGTGGATTCACAAGGTGATCTTAGGCAAGCACCTATTCTCTTGGCTCCCCTCACTGCCACCCTGCAATATGGGGACACCTATACTAACCTCTCTTGCCCAGTTGTTGTAAGGATGACTGAAGCCCTTGTTAAGACATGACACATGGTATGCAGCAGCAAGATAAATACTGGTAGGCTTGATGCCTTAGAACAGCCTTCCTCAGCCTGGTGCCATCCAGAGGTTTTGAACTACAACTTCATTTATCCTTGCCCATAGTCCATGGCGCCTGGGACTGATGAGGCTGGAGTCCAGCAATATCTGGACTACATCAGTTTGGGGGAAGGCTGCTTTTGGCATTCATTTCACAGGCCACTCTTTTGTTGTCAGTGTCCTAAGGCAGCCTTAAAAGTTTCAAAAGCAGATGTGTGCGAATATACTCCTTTTTGGGGGGTAAAATCAAGGCCACAAAGATAGAGATGATCCACCCCCTTCCCTGCTCCCTCTCTCCTACTTAGGCAGTTTGCATCATCCAGCCCTGTGCTGGGATCTGGTCTTCGTGCAGCATCTGTGCCTCGATAATAAGTCTGAATGTGTGTGGTATAGTCCTAGAAAGGCTGTGACTCAGTGGGAGAGCATCTGCTTTGAAAGCATAAGGTCCCAGGTTCAATCCTCAATAGCATCTCTAGGTAGGGCTGGGAGACTTCTTGTCTTGAACTCTGGACAGCCGCTGCCTGCCAGTGTAGAGAATATTTACCTAGATGGACCAACGGTGCGACTTTGTATAAGACAGTTCCCTTTGTTCAGCTCATTAAACGGATGCACACATGCACAAAGCTTTCAAGGAGGCCAGTGAAATGTGGGCTGAGGGTGAGAAAAATACAATGTGGTACAGCAGACAGAGCATCAAAACGAGGAATGGTGGTGGGTGGTGGTGGCCAGGGCGGGGTGGGGGGAGAGATGCAAAATACTTGTGTCTTAGACTTTATTTGTGGTGGTGCCCTGCCTTTATAAGGAAGTTCAACTTGAATATTCACCACAATCTTTTTGCCACCTGCTCACATGATTATTGTTTGCTTAGGCATTTCAAACTGACTGTTGCCTGCTTTGCAGTGCTATAATAATTTGTAGCCTCTCGCTTTTTCTACAGGGATGTGACATTGTGACATTGCATTCTTATTACTGTATTATTACTATTCTCCAGCCTGCCAATTATTGTATAAAGCTCTCTGCAATTTGTCAGGATGAAGAGCAGTTTAGGGTTTGTTTTTGTTTTAAATAACGCCCCCCCCCCAGCCATCACCCACTCAGCCATGAAACCCATGGTCTCTCTCAGCTTAAACCTACCTCAAAGGGTGGTTATGAACATAAAATGGAGGTTTGGGGGAGAAAGAGGAAAGAAACGGCTGTATTACCCCAAGCTCCTTGCAGGAAAGCAGGGACAGAAAGAATATGAATATCCACCCATTCAGCCACGAGGCCTACTAGGCCTGCCAACCATATCCCTCAACCTAACCTAACCTAGCCCACCTCGCAGGGCTGTTGTGGAGATAAAACAGAGAGAGAAGGGAGGGAGAAGGATGGGATGCGAATGCCATGATAATTAACAAATGCTTAAAAGTGTCCCTGCATCAGGGAAGGGGAGGCACCCCCCCCCCGACCTCGTAAGACTCACCTAGGTAGGTTGGCAATAGCAGGAGTTGGGCCAAGAGAAGCCACCACCACCGACCTCCACTTTCCCCCCTCCCGCTCTAGGAAGAAAAACCGGATCCGCTTCCGCTTTCTCTCTATGGTGGAACCCGCAGCTCCGCCTTGGCCACGCCCCCCACGCGGACGCGTTTCTGGAGAGAGGGCTTGGGAGGAGAAAGCATGACGCAACTAGGCTCTTAGCGGTAGAAAGAAAAGAGCTCTCTGTGCACGCTTATCATTTCCGGTACTCATTCGAGCGCTTTTTAAAATAATATTAAAAAATAATAATCTAATAATATTATTATTTAATAATAATATGAAATGAGTCTTATTTCAGCTTGGACATTCTCATTCCAGTTTCCAGGTGGGTAGAACTTTCCCCTCCCGCGTTTTGCATGAGAAAGTGGCTGACTCAGGGTCGCCTAGTGAGGGATAATATGAATCCAGGTCCAAATCTTAAGAAACTCTCCACTACAGTATTTATCTCCTCTACAGTATTTGTTTGCATTGGGAAACCGGAAGTGTTGCTACAGTGGCATTAAATCTATGGCCCCTTTGGGAACGGTCCAACTCCGCGAGTCTCCCTTCCCGCGTGCCAGTTTATTTGCGCATGCGTCTTCTTTTTCCAGACTGTGACGCTTCAGCTGCCTGTCCCTCATTCACCACCGGTGTTGCCACGGAAACAGTTCGGGAGCAATAATCCTGGTAGGCGTGGCGTCTTTAAATCGACTCGACAGAAGGGAGGGGAAATAAACACGCTGCATTTAAATAAAACTGCCTCGTACAGGGCTGCATATTTCTGAGCATGTGCACAGTTCAGTTCCACCGAGTACAGATTCACTTAGGTCAGAGCATCTTTGAGCATGTGAAGAGTTCCCTACCAGCCATGTAGAAATTCGCCCAAGCCTGCAAATCTGTAGGACGTGCAGATTTCCTTCCCACTATGTAGAAATTCACATGAGTTTGGGTATCTCTGAGTACGTGCAGAGTTCCTTTCCACAAAGCAGAATTAATCATTTTTATTTATTTTTAAAGGGTGGGTAAGGAGTTGATGAGGGACGCGGGTGGCACTGTGGGTTAAACCACAGAGCCTAGGACTTGCCAATCATAAGGTCAGCGGTTCGAATCCCCGCGACGGGGTGAGCTCCCATTGCTCAGTCGCTGCTCCTGCCAACCTAGCAGTTCGAAAGCACGTCAAAATGCAAGTAGATAAATAGGTACCACTCTGGCGGGAAGGTAAACGGCATTTCCGTGTGCTGCTCTGGTTCGCCAGAAGTGGCTTAGTCATGCTGGCCACATGACCCGGAAGCTGTAGGCCGGCTCCCTCGGCCAATAAAGCGAGATGAGCGCCGCAACCCCAGAGTTGGTCACGACTGGACCTAATGGTCAGGGGTCCCTTTACCTTTACCTTTAAGGAGTTGATGAACATGTGCAGAGGGCCTTGCCTTTGAAAAGGAACTGCTCCTTTGCCTGCTCAGAGATTGAGTCTACTGTGAAATCTGTTGCCCCTGGACCTCATTCTCTGCTAGCCAGTTTGCCTCCCTGCAATGAAGTCAAGTCAACTCCTCTCTCAGATATTGCTCTGCTTGGCTAGCAGCCTGCTTGAGATGCCAAGCGATGGCCATGATAATGCTCCTAATACAAATGCAGTCACCCCCGGCATCTCCATTTCCTGCCCCATGTATTAGGGGTTGCAGGTGGATTCTGATCTATTGATGTGCCACTGCCCAATTCCAGCTGGATCACCTGGTGCTGTTACGTATATATAAACATATGCATCAACCACCCGCTATAAAACATACCAAGATGGAGTACAGCAACATTATACAAATACCGTATATAAAATACAGTATTGTGATGGCTATATGGAACCTCCAGCTTAAGACACAATATGCCACTGAATACAAACTGCCTGGGAACAACAGCAGAGGTAGACTATTGTGCTTATGCCCTGCTTGTGAGCTTCCTGAAGACATTGGTTGACTTCTGTCATTAGAAGCAAGCAGGAGTAGACAAAGAACAGATCTTCTTACATTCTGCTGGCTGCTGCCAAGTACCTGGTGGGTCACAAGTCATGCAGGCCTTGTGAGCTGGATTCAGCTAAGTGGTCCCACTAGCTAGCAGAAGCCCACACAAGGACCTCTGCTAATGTAACTAACAGGCTTCTGGGCTTCAACCCCTCACCCCCGCAAATTGGTGTGTGTGTCTGTCAGGAGAACCCTCAGAATGGTGCACTGGGGGAACAGAGGGAGATAATTGTCCATTGTCATTTAATCCAAGGCTTGGATAGCCATTCCCCTCCCCACCTTGAGTGATCTGGGCACCAAGGAGCAGGCATCCAATGACACCAGTTTGTTGGAAGGGTGTGACAAAATGCCACTGTGGCTTTCTTTAAATATCAGTATCTTGCCCAAATTAAGCTATTTGCCTTAATGGCAAATATAACAAAGGAAATAGATGTCATAAATGGCTCCACAGACTACACCTGTAGGGAACGTTTGGTTCTCCAGATGTTGCTGAGCCACAAAGCCCATCAGCCTCAGCAAACATAGCCAGTGACCAGGGATGTTGGGAGAGGTAGTTTAGAAATGTCAGGAGGGGCTGAAGCTATAGGCACACATATAACATTCAAGCTAGTCTTCATCTCTTCTATCTACAATAGTTTCACTAACATTTTATATTTGGGCAAAAGTCAAGAAAACAGCAGACTGTTGTAGTCTCACCTCTCCTAGAGTTCTCTTTCATGTAATGTGGAGCAGATTACAGAAAAGAGCTGAAGCTAAATATTTATTTAAGAGGGCATCTGAGTGAGCTTTCTAACTGATTAATAGCATTAGGAGTCTATGATGCCCTCCCAGTTCACAGAAGAACTGTAGGAGGAGGTTCACTGATAACTTTGAAGCAACAGAGGAATGACTGCCATGGGCCATATCTAATCTGGTAAACCACAGACAAGTCATAGAATCATAAAAGCGTAAAATGTTAAACAGTGAAAGCATCCAAATCTAACTTGAAAAGCTTCTGTTTTCCTTTCTTCCCTCTCGAGAAAACCACCCATAACAGTAATTATTACATTTCTAAGACAATAATGTGCTCTAGTTCTAAAGGAGGATATAATTTTGTAAATCTTTGAATATGAACAGTAATATGGAGCTTTTTCTTTCTTTCTTTTGCCAGGCAGAAAAATTAAATAGGTGTATGTTTCTAAGTGTGTTGAGGGGGAGATGGATGAAAATGCTTTTAGAATGCAGGTATTAAGTCTGAGGAATATCAAAATAGTGTTTCTTATTATGTGCCACACACCTTGCCGCCCTTCAACAGTCAAGGAGGGAGAGAGGGGCAGGAATGGGTGCTGCAGTGCAGCACTAATCCAAGATAAGGTACAGGAGATTTTGAAGGGGCTTCAGAGATTGCACTGAGCACAGCCAAGTTTAGAAAGATCAGGTTGTGGTGGTGAGAAAGTCCTTAGTTTGAGATGCTGGAAACTGCTGCCAGTCAGATGAGATACTACTTGCCTTGACCACCCCCCATACCTGTAATATTTGGACATAATATTCCAGATTTGCCTTTCAGGGCTGCTGAAAGGAGCACAATGTACACAAAATGTATTAAACACTTGAAAGCACCATAGAAATGTTTACTATAATAGAATAATCTGACTTGGTATAGGGGAGATCCTGTGATCCACCAATTGTTAAAACCTTGATACAGGGCTCTGCTCTGCATTTTTTTAAAAAAACAGGAGGTTAGAACACCCTCAAGCAGCAAAACTCAAGGCTTTTTGTTACAGCTCCAAGATATATCAAGTTCATCTATGGACCTCATTCCGGACCTTCAGGGTGTGTGGGAAGAGCAAAGCTCGTTTGTTCTGCCAGATTTTGGGTAAAAAAAAATATGGGCAGAATAGCTCAGCTGTTGAGGGTGCTGATTTTTGTTTCTTGTGGTTCTTCGCTCTTTCTTTTTAGGGTGTATCTAAGCATATAATAAATAGGCATATTTGTGTTTACATGAACAACATTTTGTATCTTAGTCAAGAAGTGGGATGGTGGCCAGAGGAATAGTGGGCATACATCTAAATCAACAGGGAATTGGACTAGACAACCCTTAGGGTCCTTTCCAACCTTAAAATTCTAAGATAATATGTCTAGGGGAACACAACTAAGGGTATCAAGTACAGAGTCATACATCTCCTTGCCTGCACCCAAGCAAACATGCATACATTCTTCATTTAAAAAGCAACATATATCCCTTTGGCCAGGAATTCCCATCACACCTGGCCAGTGAGGTCAGAGGTGGCAACTGTCCAAAGCTGCTCCCGTCTCACGGCCTAGAGCCCAGCACCCGGAGATAAGCACAGCATCAAAGCAAGAAAATCAGCATTGATCAAAGCAAAAGAATATAAACATATATGAGCTCATTCTCACAACAACTACCAATTAGTTTGGGGTTATTCTGACTACCAAGATGGCGTTAAGGTGTATTCTCTGAATGTTCCAAGCAGTAATCATTTCTGTAGAACTTTCTGTTTGTTAATCCTTTCAGTAGAACCTTGCAGTCTGCAAAGTGCTTTCAACACTTTTTTCTTTCAAGTCTCCTTGCAGCGCTGGGAGGGAGGGATTGCTCATGGCTTCGGCGACACACCAATGGTGACACACCAGTCCAGGCAAATACTTAGGCATTTATCTCTCTCCAGCAAATGTCTGTGACTGCTGGTTGGCATTTGACCTCCTGCCTTTCCTTTTATGAGGTGGGCAGAAGAGGACCTACAAAAACTGCAAAAACGAACTTGGCCTGAAGGAGTCCATAATGGCCCAGGAAGGTCAAAGTTTGGGACAGGGAATATATGGCCCATACCCATCCAGTTGCTGTGAGGCCAATTGATTGCTTGTTGCCTAAACATTCCCCAAATGAATTAAATTTAAAAACATAAATACACCATACCATTAAAAAGTTCCTGTAAAATGCCAGTATTTTCATATGCCTATAACTCATTAATACACATACATGCACATATGCACACACATGTTCATATCTACCCACAAATGCATATATATATATATATATATATATATATATATATATATATATAGACAACACACACATACCCTCCATAAAAGCCACAGGAAGCCTTGGTAGCACACTAACTGTAGAATCATAGAACTGTAGAGATGGAAGGGACCCTGCGTGTCATCTAGTCCAACCTCCTGTATTGTAGGAATCTTTTTGCTCAGCGTGAAGCTTGAACCCACAACCCTGAAATTATGAGTCTTCTGCTCTACCAACTGAGCTAAGTAGAACAAAATCAGCTCAGTTCAGCAAAAGCCTGGGGGGGGGGGGAAAGGCAAGCCTACCTAGCCCCGAAAAGATGTCAGCAACGGTTCTGGGTGGTCCTCACTGGGGAGAGCATTCTACAGATGTCGAGCCACAGTTGAAAAAGCCCAGCACCAATCAAGCCCAGTGGCATAGGAATGGGAGTCATGGTTCACTAACAGCTGGAGTGTCACAAGACTATGGCTCTCTCATTATCACATTTCTATTTTTAAAAATATAATATTTATTAAAATTTCCAATTTAATACATAATCTAATGCAAACCACATTAAGACATTCCAAATTACAAAAATAATAAAAAAGCCCAAATATAAATACCAAATTTTATATCCCCATTTCTATTTTTGAACAAGGGTCGGACAAGAAGAGAAGCCCATCCTGTCTAAGAAGCCAGAACGAAACCCCATAGCAGAAAATATTACTGAAAAAACCCTAAGGATTCTCTCTCTCATGTGTTTGTGCAGTTGATGGCTCTTGGCTAACTAATAAAACCTTTGACTTTATTCCAGAGCTGAACTCTAGTACTGAAAACAGGGGTGAACTCTAGTGATCCTCTGGTAAAATTAAATCCTGAAATTATTCCCATGGGCAGAAGGAAAGCAGCCTGAGACAGAGCTTTTTTCATGTACGCTACAACAGCAGCAAGAATACTCATCGCAAAGTATTGGAAAACACAAGATCTACCCACCTTGGAAGAATGGCAGATGAAAGTGATTGACTACATGGAATTGGCAGAAATGACTGGCAGAATTCGAGACCAGGGGGAACAGATAGTGAAAGAAGACTGGAAGAAATTTAAAGACTATTTACAGAAATATTGCAAAATTAATGAATGTTAGAATGATGTTGGATTGAGGTTAAGTGGTTTCTAGCTGTAAAGGTATAAAAGAATATGATAAAAGTGGATTTTTAACAGGTTAAAATTTAATGCTATAATATATTTAGATTAAAGACCAGGATGAAATAAGGAGGGAAAAGAATTGCTGAACTAATAAATTGAATTGGAACACAAAAAAGGGAGGTATGAGGAGGTCTGGGAAATAAGTAAATGAAAGATAAGTTACAAAAAGTTGGAATTGTTTTTAACTGCTTTTTATTTTGTATTTTTTCCTTTTCCTTTTTCATTTTGTAATATTGTGAAAACTTCAATAAATATTTATTAAAAAAGAAGAAGAAGGAAAGCAGCCTGCTGATTTCAGAGAGAAGAAAAGCGTTTATCTCAATCAGGGCTTTCCCCCCTCCAGCCGGAACTCACCAAAACTCAGTTCCAGCACCTCTCAGGTGGGCACCATTGCCATTAGAAGAGAAGAAGGGGACATGTTCGCGGTGAGTTCTGACACCTGGTACCTCTGATCCAGTCCAGGAACTTCATAAGCAGGAAAGAGTCAGGGATCGGTAAGATTGCAGATTAATTTTACGCAATTGTAGTGACTGCGTGCTCTTGCTTTATTTGTTTAAAACACATTGGTGGGCTGTAGCAAGGGAAAGGGGCTTCTGCTAAATTTAGCCCACCCTGCAAGACTGAAGTCATTCATGCTTTGCTGCAGACTTCTCCTCTTGCAAGGTCCTGTAGAATTTGAGAAGAATTAAATAGAAGTAAGAAGGAAAAGCTTGCCATCTTGTGGCAAAGAAAAGAACGTCCCAGAATTTTCTGAACTGAATCTTTCTTTGATACAGTACAGTACAAGCAAATTGAATTGTTAAGCTCAATAAAAATAGGCAGACACATCAGGGCCAACTTGTGTATTTGGCAACATAATAAGTTACTGTTAGAAACATTTATGCTTATGATATATTCATATATAATTTTTAAACCTCTTTATTCTATCACATCCTTTTACAAGTTAAGTTGTGTTTTTAACCCAGTTACACGGACCACTAATTTTGCAGAGCAATTCGGCCTTGAAACCAAGCCAAAATGGACAGAACAGTAACATTTGTGTGTGTGTGTGTACTTGTATGAGAATGGATTTTGCTTACAAAGAGGGCTAAGAGGCAAAGAAGCAGATGAGCAAGCAGACAATCTGGACTTTTGTTACTTTGAGCTTTGTGCCTATGTGAAATGTGAGATGTTCTCATGCACATGAAGAGGACCGTATTGAAACAAACCTGGATTTTGCCTATTCTACTTTAGCAGTCCAGTGGCATTCTGGATCCTGTGAGATAGCACAGTGCTTCACCACCCCATATGGATATATGGACAGTTTTGTCTCAGTGCTAATTTGGAGAAGGCAATTCGGTGGAGAAGCCAAGGTGGAGAAGGCAGTTTGGCACAGAAAAGCCCATTAAGATCTAGTGCAGGCTTCCTCAGACTTGGCCCTCCAGATGTTTTTGGCCTACAACTCCCATGATCCTTAGCTAGCAGGACCAGTGGTCAGGGATGATGGGAATTGTAGTTTCAAAACATCTGGAGAGCTGAGTCTGAGGAAGCCTGGTGTAGTGAAACTGAAAAGACCAAGAACCAATTGGGAGGAAGACAAGTAAAAAAGGGATTATAATTCAGAGAAGACTTAAACAGCAAAATCCAATGAGGCACATGTCTGCAATGTTCAACTGTTCCCCTATTTTTGCTTGTTGCAGGATCTCTTGCCTGGATCCTTAGGGTATGTGTGAGAAAAAACATACCAAACCCTTTGGGTGTATGGATTATGGGTTAGTCTGCCTAGGTAGGATAAATCAGTTACTACAATTTCTATTCTCCATTTCAAGGTTTACTCTTCATGAGGGAGAGAACATCCTTGCTGTAACATATAAAGCTTTAAACCTTTATTTTTGGTCTGGTTGGTTTTCCTGGTATTCTTGCATTCCTGTTTT
Organism: Podarcis liolepis; assembly: GCF_965112155.1. NCBI lineage: Eukaryota > Metazoa > Chordata > Lepidosauria > Squamata > Lacertidae > Podarcis > Podarcis liolepis. The sequence goes on from NC_139570.1 coordinate 11,122,147, forward strand.
GCAAATAATAGATATTCTCTCTACCCACATTCTCCATACCATACATAATTCCATATATATCTATCATGTTTCCTGTCTTCTTCCTTTTCTTCAAACCAGAAACCCCAAATGATGTAATGGTTCCTCGTAGCTGAACTTACATAGTTTTCTCATAGTTTCTCCATCCCCTTGATCATTTTGTGTGCCCTTTTCTGAATCTTTTCCAACCCACAGCATCCCCCCTGAGGTGCGAGCCCCAAACCCAGAGCGAGAAAGCAGGCAAAGTGGATAGCTTTGGGGAGAGGGGAGCCCGAAAAACTGAATGTGAAGGGTAGAGGGAGACTGGGAGAAAGTGTAGCAGAAATCTGAAAGCAGGGGCAGAGAGGGAGAGAGGGAGAAGGAGTTATTTTTATTTTTATTTATTTATTTACGGCTATTAGCCCATAAAGTATGTACAAACATAAAAGCACAGAGGCATAAAAACCGATATATTCGGCACCAGAAGGTGATCACCATGATGCAGGGCTGGGACATTGAGCAGAGCCAGATAACAGCTTGGGGCCCGGAGAGCTCCAAGGGACGGATCCCAGAAAAAGGAAAACTGAAGACGAGATCCAACATGCACTCTCTTCATAACTGTCAGATTAGTTTTTGATGTTGTTGTTGTTTTTGGTGGTTTTTGTGTGTGAGATAACCGCATTCAGGAATCTCGCCACCTGCAGAGTTACAGAAGGATCTGTATCCTGCAAAAGCAGTGCGGCATGTGACTCAACAGGCCTGCCAACCAAGCGCAGTAAAGCAGGACCCAGGAATTTAGTCCTGGCTATGCTATGTAGGGGACAGTTGAACATTATATGTGGAAGAGAATCAACAGTTTTCCCGTCACACACGCATAGCGGAGACACCAAACCCTTGGAAAAGGAGAAGGAGTTGCTAAGGAAGGTGTAGATCAGAGCTTTCCAAACTTTTCATGTTGGTGACACACTTTTTAGACATGCACCATTTCGCAACACAGTAGTTCAGTTTACTGAGGTTAAACAAACCCCTTTCCTTTTTTTTTAAAAAAATTAATATTTATTAAAGTTTCATAAACAATCAAAAGCTTCAAAATTTAAACATAGAATACAAGAAACCAAGAAAAACTACAAAAATGAGAAAATACAAAACAAAACACATAGAAGTACACAATAGAGAACAGTTAACAAAATAGAAAGAAAAGAAGAAAAAACGCCAAAAAGCAAAACAGAAAAAAGATTAGTATCTTTATATCTTATACTTCATTCACTAGTTTCTTGACCTCCTTACACCTCCCTTTTTGTATTCCAGTTCAGATATTTAGTTCAGCAAATCCTTACCCTCTATCATTTATCCTTACTCAGCATCTTAACCTATAGTAAATATATATTTCCCACCATTATCAATCCATATTTACATATTCTTGTTAATCTTTTTACCAACACCGCTTGTTTTCAATCCAACATCCCTTTAACATTCATTAATTTTACAGTATTTCTGTAGATAGTCTTTAAATTTTTTCCATTCTTCTTCCACCGCCTCTTCTCCCTGGTCTCGGATTCTGCCAGTCATTTCTGCCAATTCCATGTACTCTGTCACCTTCATCTGCCATTCTTCCAGGGTGGGTAGATCTTGTGTCTTCCAATACTTTGCGATGAATATTCTTGCTGCTGTTGTGGCATACATAAAGAAAGTTCTATCCTTTGGCACCAATTGGCCGACCATGCCCAGGAGAAAGACCTCTGGTTTCTTAAACTAACCCCTTTCCAACCCTTGGAGGAGCACAGGGCACATTTGTGTGACACCTGCACACTGCAGTCGACACAGTAACATGTCACTACACACAGTTTGGAACAAGCTCTGGTGTAGAGGGAAGGGCAAGGAAACACCCAGTGCAGTTTACTGGAGTTGAGAAGGGAACCTTCTGTAAGGCAGGGAACTTACGCTTAAACACAGACTGTGGTAATGCAGCAAGCACTTACAGAAGGAAGTGAAACATGCAAATGGACAGGAACAATGATGGGAAGAGCACCCAGAATTGTGAGGAGTAAAGGGCTCAACCTAGAGTTCTGATTATCCTTGGAATTGACATAGTGAGTATGGTGTGACAATTACTTGTTATTATTTTAATAATAGTAACTTGGATGAGCTATCCCTCCTTTAAATGGTGAAATCAGGTAATGAGTGCCAGTAGGATTTAATCCCCAAAGGGTATTGACATGCTCAGAGAGAAACCCCAAGGTTTGCAGAATCAAGTCAAGTCAAGTCAAAACAAACAAACAAACAAACAAACAAACAAACAAACAAACAAACAAACCCACACATCATAAAACAAAAAATAGAGGGAGAGGGGAGAGAACCACCAGTCCAATGAGGACCTAATATGCTCAGAAACAACAGAATATTGAGGGTCAGCTGGGGGAGAACCCCTCTCCCTCAGTAAAACTGATGAATACCTTACAATTTATAGTATACTTGCAGAGGGCATCACTGGCTGGCTGGTGGTCTGAAACCCTGAAAAAGATCTCTCTGGTTAGGAGTTGAGGATATAGGTTTCATTTGTATATTCACATTTTGCATTCTGAGCACTGACATTCAAGTCATAGCTCTGAATGCACACGGCCGGGGCAATCCGTGTTTCGGACCATTTCCCAGCATGAGATGCAGATGGTGGTGATCAAATCCTGCAGACTGGAGGTCATTCTGAAGTGTGCATTATATATCTTCTGTTCTGCATCATCAAGCCCTACTTCAGCTGCTGTTGATCATGTAACAGGGTGCCGGGGATGTTTTTCAATGAGTTGTAACTTGCTGCTTCAACAAATTGCTTTCCTGCTGCTGTTTAAGGCAGCTTCTCTCCATGCTCTTGACAGCATGACAAATACAGCAGCAGATTTCAAGTGTCACCCCAATATATTTTTGACCTTTCTGTCCCCCTTTTACTGGAAAGAAGATTAGCAAGGAAAAGCTCTTAACCTGATGTGGCTCTTTAAGGCCTGTAACTGGACTGACAATATTGTTTGATACAGGAACGAGCTAGGTATGACACTCACAGAGTGAGAGGCAGAGATGGACGAATCTGTCAATTCTGATTTCTCTTATTTTTCCAAACTTCAGCTCTCCACATTTCCACACAATTTGTGATATTTTTTAAAGGAAGCAATTCACACAAGAATGCACACATGCTTGTGTTCTCCTAATAAGCACAGTTTTGGATGAAATTTTGCCTGAAATAGACACTTTTGCAAACAATATCACTTAATATGTTGTTGTTGTTATATGGTAATTTCACTAATGCACACATTTTCATAAACTCCATTCAAGAAGCAACGGGGGTTTGTTTAACCTGTCACGTCTCCACTGAGGAGATTTCACCGCTCCCATATCCAAGAATCTGCTGATGTTCTCTGCTGATTCTCCAGAGCGGAGGGGGGGGGTCTGCTCTCTACTTATTCTGCTCCAGCCTCACATCAAAGAGAGAGAGAGACTGAGAGTTAGAGAGAGATCGTGCGTATAGATAAGGTTGCTGCTAAGAGTAGCTGCAGACACTCAGTGCAGTTCAGCATTTTCGTTTAGACCTCATTTAGCTCTGTACATAGTTGTGTATTATAGTTGTAGATAGAATAAAATAAGATATTCTACAGAGCTGCTCTCCGAGTCGTTTATACTCTGCTGTACTCTGCTGTGCGACGACTGTCTTCTTGTGGAAGTGAATCTGGTGCTCACAACTCTAAGCTGTGAGTCCACAGCACTTTGACCTGTTCCTGTGCAGAAGGTGGTCTCTGGAAGTGCTACCCAGCTCGCCTAGCCCAGTCGGGGCTGAAGTGTATGAGTCCAGTTGGTGGCACTGGCTCAAGGGCGATGCTGACATCCACACCAGAATAAAAGGGCAGGGGGTTCTTATCCAAGAGATGTTGTTTTTAGATGACACCCTTGACTGTGCACTCCAAGAAAGGTCTACAGAGACTCATCAACCATTTTGCCCAAGCCTGTGTGAAGGTTGGACTCACTATCATCCTGACAAAAGCCAACATCCTGGGTCAGGACGTCGACAGCACTCTATGCATCAGCGTTGGTGACCACACATTTGAAGTCTGCCTGGGCTCCATTGAAACCAGCAACTTTTCTATCATGCTGAGCGGGACAAGCGTATTGGCAATGACTTGCCTCTCCAAAACGGTTTCGGAAAATGTGACGCTTGCAAACAATACCAAGGTGTCTACCAAGCTTGTGTGCTGAGCATGCTGCTTAATGGAAATGAGTCATAGGCAACTTACATTGACCAGGAGTGCTGCCTCAGTGCCTTCCACATGCATTGCATCAAGAAGATTTTGGGCATCACATAGCAACACAGACAAATATATGCTCTCCCAAGCCCACATTCCCAACATGTTCACACTCCTGTTTCAGTGATGTCTACACTGGCTTGGTCATGCCCGCAGAATGGAAGATGGAAGGATCATCAAGGATGTGCTCTATGGGGAGCTGGCTCCAGGCACCATGCCTTTGGCAGACCAACTCTATGTTACAAAAAATGTCTGCAAATGGGACATGAAGGCTGTCAACATTAGACCATCTTATGGGAATCCCTTGCAGATGACCACAGTGCCTGGAGACAGACACAGCAATAAACAGAGGAGAAATGATTGCTGGGAGGAGTGCAGAGAGAAGAAATTCCATGGCGCACTTCTAACAGCAATACAAGACACCTTCATTTGCTCCAGCTGCAATGAATGTCTCTCCCATATTGGTTTCTACAGCCACAGCAGGCACTGTAACCTCTAATGGTTTGACCTTACCCCGGATGGCACACTCTTTCATGGTCTCTCAGGACAGGTGAATGCCAACAGTAGCTGTGAGTATACTCCATTCTTCATGGGTATGGAGTAAGAGTTAGTCTGCCTAGGTAGGATAATTCATGTAGTCCAATTTCTATTCTCCGTTTCTATGTTTACTCTTCATTAGAGAGACAACATCCTTGTTGTAGCGTTTGCTTAGCAAACGAAGCTGGTCTCTCGAGGCAGACGGATGCCAGCAATGTCTTATACAGGGCTGGGAAACTTGCAGCTTAACGATTGCATATAGTATTGGCTTAATTTCATTTGGCATTGGGCCTGATTTCATGCTGGTAGCAAGGAGGGAAATATGGGGGTAAGAGAAGAGAAAGGCAATGGCAGAGAAATATATAAGAGAAAGAAATGGGGATAATAGAAAGAGAGAGAGAAATTCCCCTGCTTTGACTGCTAGCTCTCCCACTTTTGATGCTAGATCCGTCCATAACTGTCTTCAGCCCTGCCCACCACTGATTCTGGTCCCTCCCACATCTTTTTGTCCCTACCCACCTCTGGCTCTGGCTCCACCCACCGCTGGCAAGTGGGCCTTCCACCAACAGGTTGCCTCTGAGTGAATGAAGATATTAAGCAGAAAAAACAAGGTGCCTCACCCTTGTCTAATAAGCTTCCACATGGACATTAAAACCACTGGTCATTACCTATGAGTCAGAGCTTCCTCAATTCTGGAGATGAGCTATAATCAAGATATGCCTGATGGCAATTTTATTTCAAGTAATGTCAAACTGTAACCACTGACATGCCTACTGACGTCTTTTGCAGCGGCGGCATTTTAATGACCGTCCAGTCCCTGGAAAAAAGGTCTCATTTATCTCCCTGTTACCAGAGACTTCTGTCTGTTGATGGAGAGTTAGAGTTCCAGGCTGAAGTTATTCAAGGTTGGTAACTAAATTTAGAAGCAGAATTCACATCCATTATTCAATCTTTAATAGCATTTTTGCATCCAGTGGTGTGCATTGGCTGAGTTGTTGTCTATAAAGATAACATCAGCATAATTAACTAGCCAAGTGCTCAAAATGCAGTCAATTATTGGTGTCTCCTTTTGTAATTTACTTTCGGTGCATCTAGAGTTCTTCACTATAAACCCTAAATTCTGCAAGCAGATTCAGTGAATGTCTATATTTATCCCTATCCCTACATCCATCCATCTATCTGCATGCGTGTATATACCGTGTGTGTGTGTATGTGTATATATATATGTGTGCGTGTGCGTGCGTGTGCATGTGCGCATGTGTGTGTGTACAGGTAGAGCTGACTGATGCATCAAACGCGAAACAATTAGAATTCTTCCAGAAGACACTAAACAAATTCCTCTCCTTCTCTGAAGGGGAAGCAATCCTAGGAGGGGACCTCAATCTAAATATGAAAGATATCCACCCCACAACCCCATGGGCAACCTTCCTCTGAAGGAAACCCCCAACAACTAGGAACTCTTACAAGTTACTAAAAATGCTAAAAAACAGGGGTCTCTACGACATTTGGGGTGAGCAAAACCCGGGAGACATCAGCCATACATTCCAATTGTGACGTAATGATACAGTGTCCAGACTGGACAGCATTCTACTCACACAGGGTCTGATCCCCTCAGTGGAATCAACAAACATAGGTAACATTAAAATCACAGATCAAGCCCCAGTAGAAGTCATCGTTAAAATAGGAGAAGGAACACAAACCACCCCATCATGGTCCTTCAGTCCCATCCTAACTACAAACAAACAAATTAGAGAGAGTCTCACAAAAACCCTCCAAAACTACTTCAAGGAAAACGATGTAGACAATATAACAACCCCCCTCCTATAGGACACAATGAAAGCGGTCACCAGAGGAGCTTGCGTAAAAGAGAAAACATTCCTTAAAAAACAAACCTCAAAAATTAGCAAAATAGAACAAGACATCACAGCCCTCTCAACACGCTACAAACAAACAGGATCTAAAAAACTCCTCAAACTTATAGAACAAAAAAGGAGAGAACTAGACTCCCTAGAAATTAACAAAACAATGATCAACATTCTATATTCTAAACAACATTTCTATGAATATGGAGGGAAAAACTCCAGATTACTAGCAAATAGACGTAGGAAAAAAGCACTCAAAACAAGAATACACTGCATCATCAAAAAAGACGGCAACATTACATTCTCCCCTGAAGAAATAACCTCAGAATTTGCAGAATTCTACTCCAACCTATACACCTCCCATAACCCACCAGAGAAGGAAATCAGAACATTTCTAGCAGGACTGACCATGATGAGGAACAGGAATTCATGGACAGCCCTATCACCCCAGAGGAAATAGATGTGGTCCTCAAAAACCTGAAACCACACAAAGCCCCAGGCCCAGACGGCTTCACAGCAGAATTCTATAGGAGATTCAAAGAACCCTTGATGCCCTACATGACCCGCCTATTCAACGACATCATAAAAGGGGGCCCCATCCCCCAAACCTGGACCCACTCCAAAATAGTCTCCATCCCAAAACCACTAAAAGACAGCCTCAAAGCAGAATCATACCGCCCAATCTCATTAATAAACCAAGACTACAAGATATTCACATCAATCTTGGCCAACCGCCTAAAAATCTTCCTACACAAGTTAATAGCCCCAGACCAGACTGGCTTTGTCCCTGGCCGAAATATAACAGACTCCATCAGGAAACTACTGAACCTGATTGAACACAGCAAGGCAACTAAACTCCCATTGACAATTATGTCCCTAGACATCCTCAAAGCCTTTGATTGCTTATAGTGGAAATACACATTAGCAGTACTAACTAACATGAAATTTGGCCCCAACTTCCTACAAATCCTCAAACAAATATACTCCCAAGCCTCAGCAAAATGCAGAACTAACAATATGGATTCTAATACTATAGCTATCCAAAGATGCACAAAACAAGGATGCCCACTGTCTCCCTTCTTATTTATCCTGGCTCTGGAACCCTTAGCAATCCACATCCGAGCAGCCACAGACATCAAGGGAGTGGAAATAAAAGGCAGAACCTATAAATTAGGGCTCTTTGCAGATGACCTAATGGTCACAACACCAGACCCCATAAGCACAGCAACCTCCCTAATCAGAGAACTCAACACATTTGCAATGGTGTCTGGCCTACAGGTAAATTTTACAAAGTCAGAAGCTATGTGCTTCAACACCCCTCCTCACACCCAAAAAGAACTCACGAAGGTCACCAAAATAAAACTCTGCCACACCAAGTTCAGATACCTAGGGGTACAAATAACCAGAAACCTCAATAAATTGTACCTCCACAACTACAAGCCCCTGTGGTGACAAATTAACAAAGACCTAAAGAGATGGAATAACACGAATTTCACTCTCTCAGACAAAATAGCCATGATCAAAATGATCACACTCCCAAAACTAACCTACCTATTCCAAACCCTCCCAATCTGGATCCCCTCAACCCAACTCCGAAGTTGGCAGAGAAAACTACACTCTTTCATCTTCTCACATAAAAAAACCAAGAATAAGCCCCAAATACCTGCACCTCCCCACCTCAGAAGGAGGATGGGGAATCCCCAACATAGAAGCATATTGCATTGCCAACCAAATACGCCATATAATCCCATATATACTAGAAGATGAGACAAAACAATGGGTACACCTAGAGAGGGACACAATTGAAAATACCTGCACCACAACATACCCACTCCTTCCAAACAAACTAAAGAAAATTCCCACAACACTTAACAGGTACACACAGACCATGCTCAAAGCATGGAAAACACAAATAGGCAAACTGTCCCCAACCCCATCCCCACTAATCCCCCTGGCGTACCACCCATTATTCCACCATGCAGCACAAAACCTCCAGATAAAAACCTGGCGAACCAAAGGCTTATATCGCCTAATAGACTTTTATAAAAATAACAAACCCTTGTCAACACAAGAAATACAAGACAAACTAGAAGACACCCAAATGCCCTGGTTAACACAACACCAACTACATGCCCTCTTAAACAACCCAAAAGTAAAATCAACAGCAACTAGGCCCCTGACAACCTTTGAAAACCTTCTCCTAACAACAAAGCGAAACGGTAAAGGGACGGCATCCGCAATATACAAAATACTACTCCAAAATCCCGCAAATCCCCTAGACGCAATCAAAAAACAATGGGAGAATGACATAGGCTATGAGATTAACCCCACTCAATGGACCAGAATGTGGTCTAAACCCCCCTTTAAATCCATATCAACGAAAAGAAAATAACTCACACTGAAACTCACCTACAGGTGGTACCTAACACCAAGGAAACTAGCGCTAATACACCCAGGAACCTCACCAAAATGTTGGAGAGGGTGCACCTCCACAGGCACATACCTCCACATGTGGTGGGAGTGTCCCAAAATCCAACTATTCTGGACAACAGCCATACAAGAAATATGTAAAATAACTAAGCAAGTATTAGACTTCACCCCAGAATTGGCCCTACTAAACATCTTCCAAGACAACAATGCCCATTTACACCACAAAGAACTCATAGCCCACCTGCTCTCAGCAGCCAGAAACACCATAACCAGACACTGGAGAGACCTGTCAGGAGTAAGCATGGACCAATGGTACCAAATAGTATGGGAAACATCCCTATTAGAAAAATTAACTAATAAACTGAAACTGACACGGGGACAAACAGAAGAAGACGCCTTCACCCCGGTATGGCTCCCCTTTATCACATACACAGCCCAACAGGACAGTGACAATAATCCACCAACAGCATACAAATCAATATGGCTAACCTGATCCAAAACACCCACCCACCTCACTCACACACGAAAACAAAGATCACCACAGCCAATCACAAACAAACAATCACACCCTAGGCCAACCCCAACCTCTCTCACCACCAAAGGAACACAAGTGAACAACACAAGCACGCTGACACCAAACTCTACATACATTAAACATAAAAGAAACACCGCTACCCACCCCCACCCCATCCATCTCCCCTCCCTCCACCCCCTTTCTTTTTTTCTTTTTTTCCCTTCTCCCCCTAATGCCTCAACAAATGTTTTGTAAAAATGTAAAAATGTAAAATGTAAAAATGTTTTGTAAAAATGTTACATGGGGGGAAAAATACGAGGCATTACACTTACACTGTAAAACAAGAAAACCCTTAATAATTATTATTTTTTAAAAAAAGAAGACACACATACAGACCCTTCCACACATATATTTAGAGAGAGAGGGAGCAGGGGAGAGATGGATGGCAGTTGCTGGAAATATCCCCCTTGGTTTGCAGCAGTGCTTTTTTCTAAAATAATAATAATAATAATGTTTAGGGGTCCTCTCATTTTGACTCAAGAAAATCACCATTTTATAGTTCAAATCGGGAAAAATAAATACAGCAAATGGACAAAAGTACAAAGATTCACAAATGTTTAGGGGATATGCGTACCCCTGTATCCCTCCAGAAAAAAAGCACTGGTTTGAAGAATCTGATCATTCTCACGGTAACTCGGCCTTGGAGTTCCACACGTTTTCTGCAGATGCACACCACACAACTAGGGTGAGAAGAGCAACAGTTTCAGCTGCCAAGGTAGATAAGGCATCAAAGTCAATAAGCAGTAATACATGCCTCTCAGAGAGTCAGGATGACAAGCTGTAACTTGGAAGAGGCAAACATTAAAAGAGAAAGAAAGTGTGATTGGCACAATGTGAGCTAGATTCATAGATAGCATGGCCAGATGCAAAAGATGCTGGGAATCCTGTTAGTGAGTTGATTGATACTTTTCAAGGATCATTTGGAAAACTGCCTGGCTTGTAGCAGACTTGAACAGATGTGCAGCCTACACATTTTGCATGAGGGAAAACGAAAGATATGCAATGACAAAATAAAGCCGAAATACGTTTTTTTCTTTTAATTCAAGATATGTATTAGCATTAATAAAAAGCATATGTCTATTTGCTCTGCCATCAGAATCAAAATTCGTCCTGGGAGGTATAGTCTTAAGTTGCAAGCACAATGAGCATTCCCTTTTATGGCCTGACATCTCATTCTGATTTGATTGCACAAAGTTTGCAGCGAGGTTATACAATGCCCACTGTTTATTGAGAATTTGTTTACGGGGAGGTTTTGCAGTGGCACATCAAGCAACTGTTATTCCACATTTCCCAGTGCTTCCCCCATCACTTTCTTTACTGTAAAAAGTCATTTAAATAAAAGCAAAAACTTGTCAAATCAACAATCTTACTTCTGCATAAATTTTGTGCAAACCAATAAGAACAAATGCTTAATAAAGATCAGCATAGTCTAACCCAGGCATAGGCAAACTCAGCCCCCCAGTTGTTTTGGGACTACAACTCCCATCACCCCTGCTAGCTAGGGATGATGGGAGTTGTAGTCCCAAAACATCTGGAGGGCAGAGTTTGCCTATGCCTGGTCTAACCTCTGTGTAAGCTTTGTGCAAGTAAACCAGGGTGAAAGTCTGGAGGAGCCTTTTGCCTGGTTCTGAACCACCACCACCGCCCCTAGATATTGTTCTCAACATCTTTCCTTGGATAAGTGTTCCTTTGCAGTTTCTATCCTCAACTGGCCTTCCTTCCTGAAACTCCTCTGAGTGAAAGGGAGATCTGCTCAACACCATCATTCCGAGCTCCTGCAATGGTTTTCCAAAAGAAGCTGTAATCAAGATTTATTATTTTTTTAAAAAAATGCTGAACTGGTTCCATTTTATGTTTTCTTGGGGAACTATTTTGTTATTTCACAAGAGCACGTTGGCTGATGAGGTCTGCCACCCCTTGTGGTAATAAATCAACGGAACACAAAACGCTATGTTGCAGCTGCACTGTAGCTGATTAGACTCCCATTCAAGGAAAAAGGCTTAGGCAATGCCTTTCCTTTCTTAGCCACCTGTACTGTGCTCCTCCTTTCCCCCTTGTGAAACAAGAGGGGAAAAAGACACTCGGAATGCAATTCTGCAATTTCTGTTTGGGATGATAATCTACAAATGTATATAGGTCAGAAGAAGGAGAGACCTGGTAAATTGACTGAGTGTGAACCAGTGCAGGAAGTGGCCAAAAGTTAAGTGAGCATCTGGGTAAAAGAGTAAAAACACAGCTTTGCAACATTTTGTTGATGGCTAAGCCACTAACAGATGTTGGATTGATTTAAAGGCTGATCTTGACAAAGCAGACAGTAGATTAAAACATTTTTTGTTAGAGTAGGGATAGCCAATGTTATGCCCCCCCAGTCCCTTACAATCTGTGATGCTTGCTAGCACTGATGGGAATTGTAGCTCAATGTCACGAGCGAGCCAGCAGTAAACTGATTAATTAAAACCAAATATATGTAAAAAAAAAAAAAAGAATCACCGGCTTTTTGGTCTCAAAGGATTTTACCAATTGTTCTAATATTTCAGGGGTATGAGAGGCTGTGAAAGCTGCCGGTCCAAATAGCGATGTTAACATATGCTTCAGTTGGAAATGTTGCCATTGAGCTGAATTTAATAGATAAAATTTTTCTTTTAATATAGTAGAAGCATAAAATTAATCATTCTCATCTATTAATTAGTTTAGAGTCAGTATACCTGCATCCACCCTTATTCTTCCGTATTAACATTTCCCCCCTAATTTTAGAACAGGATTTCCCCACAGTCAGTTTAGCGTGGGAAAACTGGCCTAACAATAAAGTTTTGTTAGAGATGATGTTCCATCACTTTCTAACTGAGATTATTGTTTTGAGAGATTCCTGAGTTTTAATATATTTTGTTTTTAATGCTGTCGATCCAGATAAAGATATTCTAGGATTGCTGAATTCAGAAAATCATCTCTATTTTGCGTTTCCAGTATCTAATATTTGACAATATAAGCTTGGATGATGTAGTTCCAGATTTGGAATGCCAAATCCTCTTTGTTTAATTTGTAATTGCGTTTTTAATAATAATAGTCTTGGAGTCGAAGTACCCCTGGGAATATTCTTAGTAAAGAATTTAATTTTGAAAATATTTCCTGGGAATATACATTATTTAAAATCAAATGAAACCAATGCTCTCTCCTTTCCACATCCATAATCAAACAAGGGATCCCTAGGTAGCGATAAAATTAAACTAATGATACAAGAATTCAAGTAAAAACATTAAAACAATATAAAGCCAATAAGCAGAAAAACTCCTACAAAAGCCAGCAGTCTAATTCACAACAAATCCACAACATTTCAATGTCTGGATGTAGAGGCAAAGTTTTAGCTAGTGCTGAAAACCAGCATTAGTGCCAGCCAGATTTCAAGAGGTTGCTTGTTGGCATCCATCTGTCCTGGGATACAATGGAGGACTGTGCCTCTGGGGGTGTGGTGAAGCTGTTGGAAAGTTGCAGCTCCTGCTGCGGCTGTACAGACAGATGTGGGAGGGGGTGTTAGGGGAGGGGCAGTACCTCTGGTGGAGAACACCATGTGACTCCTTGAAGTTGTCAGCATGTGACAGTGGCCACACCCTGGAAAGAGCTTTGTGTGTGTAGCCATTGGGTCTCAAGCCCTCGGTGAGTTAAGGACATACCTTGCATGCAAAGACAGACTCTGGTGGATTGAGTGGATGAGACCAACAGTGGATTTCAAGAGAGAGAGTCTTCCAATTGACCTCTTCATCATGACAGCTTCTTATGCATTTGAAGAGTGTGAGCATGTGTTCCCCCCGAGCCCCCCCCCAGTTTTCTCTTCTCTAGATTAAATATTTCCTCTTAGTCTTGGTTTGCTGACCATGGGTGGATCTGCACTTGTGGTTTATAACGTTAATAATGTGTTATTAAAATGTGTCACCAGAGGGTGCTACAGAGCAACGACCCACTAGCAGTAGGGAAACTGCATGTTAAAGGTAAGGTAAAGTTATAGAATGATCTATCTAATGTCGTTCTAATAACGTTGAAAAGATCAATGTAGATGCAGCCCATATTTTCCCTTCTCTGAACATGCTCCATCCAGCCAGCTCCCTCAGTTTTGTTATATGCAGCCAATTATCTGGGTGATGAGGCTCCAGGAGTTCCTGCACCTAATCTAGGGTTTGGCCTCCTTTGAATGACGTAACTGGAATCTTAAGGCTTTTGGTATTATTTGCATTTATTTACAAATATGCAGATTGAGCATGGATGGAGGCTTTGCAACTTAAACCAGGGATAGGGAATTTGTGGCCTCTAGAAATTGCTGGACCTCAATCCCCATCATCCCTGACCATTGGCCGAGCTAGCTAGCACTGATGGGAGTTGTAGTTCATAGCTTCTGGAATGCACCATGCTGGGGAAGGCTACATTACATACACAGATGACTGGAATTGATGCATTTATTTTTGTTCTGTTATTATTAACTCATTTCTGTCTAGTTCCATTCGGCTGTTGTCTTTGTAACATTTTGGGGGGGATGGTGGCAGGGAAAGTGTAGCTGAGATCTGAAGCTTTTTCTGAGAAAGATATAACCAGAAGCTTAATTAAGGGGATGGAAAGCAATTTTTAGCGACAAGCCTACCTTCCTGCTGCAAACAGTCATTTTGTGCTTCTTAGAAGTATAGACTGTATTGACTTTCTCCATTCTTTCTTTGTTGTCACTGGTCTGTTTCAAATACTGGCTCTAGTAGCAAATGGTGTGAATTTTCAATGAAGCAGAGAGGTGCTGTGCGCGCGCACCAATAACAATCTGCATGCACACAAATCCCAAGAGGACATATGGTTGCAGCACAGCAACAAGCAAGTAATTTTCTTTACGAAACCTTGGATATGTGAGCCGGGTTGGGGTGCTGACTTTCTTTCAATGCCCTTTCATGCTTCTCATCTCTTGTTGTTGCCACCCTACTGTCTCAAGACACAATGGAGTGTGCCTCCGAGGGTGAAGTCAAGCCGCTGTGTTAGCAGGACCCACATGGCCTCTCTGGGACTGCCCAGAAAACATAACCCCCTCATTGGCCTCACTGATGTGGACCAAAGAAAAGCAGAGGAATACATTTGGCACCAGCTTGGCTGCAGGAGTTGCTGTAAGGAGGCATACAAGGCAGAATCCAACCCTCTTAGGGACGCCACTCTGCATTTGTGTTGGGTTTAATCCTGAACCTTTTCTTCTTCTGAAGATATCCCACAGGGCAGCAGAGGTTTAGGATTAGAGTTTCCCAGGATTATGAGTCCCACCTGCCCCTCATATTCCCCTACGGCATGTGCAGAAACTACTTTCTTGACCATTGAATCCACTATTGGTCTCATCCACTCAATAATGCTCTTTAGTGGTGTTAAAAAGACATTGTGGTTTTTTTTTATCCTGAACTTTCTGTCAAGGGTTACCTCAGAGAAGCATAAGCAGCTCTACATGCAGTGTGCTTAAAACTGCATTAAATGTGAAACCTTCCTGCAGATATACCCACAGCGAGGAATGTGCAAGATGGATAAGAGAAGAGAGAATGGCTCAACATGGGATAGCAATGAGGAACCTGAGGCCATGGAGATGTTGCTGAATTCTAATTTCCATCATCCCTGAGCAGGGGCTATGCTGGCTCCTAGAAGTGGTGGCTGGAGCCCATTGTGGCTGGTGGGGTGGAAAGCAGTGAGCCCAACAGTGGACAACTGTCAAGAGTGCTTCCCAGCACATGGCAGATAGCCAACTATTTATTGTCAAAGGTCACTTCGACAGTCGCTTCTACAGTTCTGTTTATTTACACACACCAATCTAGCATCTAGGTAGCTATTCACAGATCCATGCTCTATGCAGCAGTTGCATCAACAGGGGGCCACTCCCCCTGCACCAGTTCATGTACCTCCCCCCCAACGGGTTGCACGCATGCAGCTGGAAACTGGGTCTGCACAAAAACTGCCTTTGCTCCTCCCTTTTCAACCCCCTCCTGATTCTGGGAGGCAGTGGTGCAGGAGAGGGTGAGGAAGCACTGACCTTTCACTTGCCTGACCTGCCTCTTCCTCTTCCTCTTCTGACCCATCCTGTGCTCCACCCTCCAGCTCTGAAGCTTCCCCTGCTTTTAATTCTTGCCTCCTGGCTGGTACAGGTCCCCAGAAACCACTGCCCCCCTCTTCTGGTGCACACTTGTCGGTGTCCAACTTGAGTCCCTGGTTGTCCCAATTTATTCCCTCCTGAGTTCTGCAAGGCCAAACTTATTTTCAGAAGGAGGAAGCTGAGAGGCAGTGCCACCCCCTGGATTGGCTGTGGGTAGGAAGGCAGGCAGGTGGGCTTGGAGGCATCAGGGTGGAGGTTGGTGGGGCAGTGCCCCATTTGACCTAATGGATCAGTCTTCACTGACTCCTGGCATAGGGTCTCCTTTAAGCTAATTTGCTGGAAGGCCTGCAAGGTAGACCAGAGAAGCAAAGTGAATGGTCTAAAGCTTTGCTTAGAAATAAGCACACCACCCCCTTGAATAATTAAGACTCTCATTCCTCCAATAAAATGTAAAACAAGCCTGCCTAATTTGCAATTTCCCTCAACTGCTCCTAGTTACTCTGTTCGGCTGTTTTCATTGGGGAGTATTAATGGCACCGTTATCTTCCAATAATGTTGTCTTAATGCATGTTGTCTATCTGCCTCATTCCTATGTAATGAAGTGCTTGTGTTTGACAAACAACAAAATATATGTTTGGCTTTTGATTAAGAAGACCTGAAGAAATGTCTACAGCTTGTAGGCTGGGAGTGCACAAGCCCCAAAGAGGCTTATAAGCAGAAAATGTGTTTGTTGAGAAAGGCTTTGAGAAAGGGCAGCAAGTCAGCATCTCTCAGGAATCCGTCCTGGCCCTCACTGCCAGGTGAAGAACTCATACTGCCAGCTTGGTTTCTGCCAAAGACTTTAATGCTTAAATCAAAGGGGTACATAAGCAAGGCATGTTATACAATATAGCGGAATTGGATGACTAGGTGTAAGCCAAGATGTTGATCCAACAAGTGACATGCTCTCTGCACCTCCCTTTGGAAAGGCAGCATCTACCATAGCAAATGGACAGAGTCCCAAAACTGGACAGGTAAATGGGCACTGCTCTGAGTGGGTTGAGCTTGCAAGATGTATTTGTTTTGGTGCTGACAGCTCCATGTCCTAAGAGATGGAGGCACAGTTGATGCGGGCTCAGCAATCCAACTTACTCTCAATAGTTGAGACAGTGCTGAGCTGGATAGATCAACTGCCTGACTCAGTATAAGGCATCTTCTTATCTACCCTTGTAATGAGAGCAGTGGTCACTTTTAGGCCCGGCGGCGCTGTGGGTTAAACCACAGAGCCTAGGACTTGCCAATCAGAAGGTCGGCGGTTTGAATCCCCGCGATGGGGTGAGCTCCCGTTGCTTGGTCCCTGCTCCTGCCAACCTAGCAGTTCGAAAGCACGTCAAAGTGCAAGTAGATAAATAGGTAGCGCTCCAGCGGGAAGGTAAACAGTGTTTCCATGCACTGCTCTGGTTCGCCAGAAGTGGCTGAATCATGCTGGCCACATGACCCGGAAGCTGTACGCTGGGTCCCTCGGCCAATAAAGTGAGATGAGCGCAGCAACCCCAGAGTTGGTCACGACTGGACCTTATGGTCAGGGGTCCCTTTACCTTACTAAGACCTATTTATGTACAGTGGTACCTCGTGTTACCATTCCTCTTCAAATACAGTGGTGCCTTGCAAGACGAAATTAATCCGTTCCGCAAGTCTCTTCGTCTTGCGGTTTTTTCGTCTTGCGAAGCACGGTTATTAGCGGCTTAGGGGCTATTATAGGCTTAGCGGCTTAGCGGCTTAGCGGCTATTAACGGCTTAGCAGCTGTTAACGGCTTAGCGGCTTTAAGAAAAAGGAAAAGCAAGCCCATAGGGAAATTCGTCTTGCGGAACGACTCAAAAAACGGAAAACTCGTCTTGCGCGTTTTTCGTCTTGCGCGTTTTTCGTCTTGCGAGGTACCACTGTATTCTGCAATTTTCCCACTTTTTCAGGACCTTCTTTGTATAGTTCTCTGTAGCAGTTGGCAAAACACCTGCTAATGTGATGGCCTGGGATTCCGATTCAGAGGATGAAACAGAGGAATCCCAGCCTGCACAAGAGTCCCCGCCTCCAGGGCCGGCTGAACTGGGGCAAGGCCTAGATGCTGAAGAACCTGCACCTGTGGCAGTGCATCAGGAGCTGGCCCCAGGTGAAACCCTTCTGGCCCCAGAGAGGCTTGACGACTCAGTGGCCACAGGTGAGCCTCCTCCAGGGCCCAGTAACCCTTCGGCCTCTCCTGATCTGCAGAGGCTTAGGGCAGAGAGGCGAAGGGAACTGGTTGCCCCCAGGAGGAGTGCTCGCCTTAAGGCCAGAGGAGGCGGGGCTCCTGGGGGCCGGGACCGCCCCTGGCCTTGGAAGAGGATAAAAGCCCAGTCAGCCCGGCCCCAGGTTGCGGGAGCAACGTCGTTGTTGGCTTCGGACCTTCCTGTGTTCCTGATCCCTGCTCGGCCTCCTGTTCCTGACTATCCGGTACTCCTGTTCCCTGCTCGGCCTCCTGTTCCCGACCATCCGGTGTTCCTGTTCCCTGCACAGCCTCCTGTTCCAGCGTTCCTGTTCCCCGCCCGGCTCTCTGCCTCGGACCTTGCCCCTCTTCGTGTGGACTCTGCTACACCCAAGGTACCTTACCCCCGGGACCAGCACAGCTAATTTCCTTTGGGTCATCAAACCATTTATCGTCTATTCTGATTTTCTTAATAATTCTTGTTTTTTCTTTAATTGCCGGGCCAAACATTTGCCCGGCTTATTTCCAAATTCAAAATGTTTATGTTTTAGCCACTTGATCTTCCATTCCAACTCTTCAAACCTCAGGCTAATTTGTCGCTCAAGGATGCAAGGCTCTCCAAGTTTTCTGGGCACATCTGAAAAAATTGAGAAGCTGTGGTGGTCAGTCACAACATAGTTGTTTGAGGGTGAGACATAAGACAAAATGGGTGCTGCAGGGGACACTGCATAACAAACTGGCTGCCGAATCTAAAAGAATAGAAAGTGAGACGGGTCCACAAACAGGTGTGGGAATGCAATTAGCTCACCCATCCATGGAAAAAGAAGACCCCTGTAGCAGCCACCACTTTCATCTCTCACATAGAGAAGTTATTTGCCCCTCTCTTCAGAACAGACAGAAAGGCGAATGTCCAAACCTGGCATCAAGTGAAATATTGGCATCTCTGAAGGGGCATATTCAGTGTAGGAGAAGCTGAGCTGCTGCAAAGAGGAACTGACAGAAAGAGCACACTGTATCTCATGTACTGCAGATTTTAAAAGGGAGATATACAAATACCTTTTGTGACCTATCCATGGTCCTAAATCCTTCAACCAGCCTCACTGCTTTCTCCCAGCATCAGACCAGAACAGGATGTGTGCAATTCACAGGACTGCCTGATGGGGGCTGACAGAAAATGACGCTAGCCGTTTCTTCACTCCGCCTTTTTTGCCATTAAAAGACAATTCATTGCCGGCTTTAGTGAAAATTGCCTGCCTGTGGAAGAGGAGCAAGGAGCATGGTGGCTGTTTTGAGAACCTCATCCCTGACAGAATTGGTTAAAATGGAGAATCGCTGTAGCGTGAAGATCAGACTTAAAGACTCTGACAGGGTGCAGCAGGTTCAAATCAACCTTGATTAATCCATCACCATTGATTTAAAACTGAAGGTACACAGTTGACAAAGTCACGCTGGAGGTAAAGTAGGCCTGGAAGCTGAAATCTGGAAGAGAGGGGCTGCTTGCGGGTGGTGTTATCAGGGCCTAGCAAAAGGTGATCTGGGTCCTAATATTTGGAGAACAATTATCTGTTGGAAGGACTTCTATATTTTAAGGGCGGTCTGGTCTGAGTTTAATTTAAAGATAAAGAACCTTAAGAAGGGATAGCAGCAGGGACTTTGAGCTTGGCCTTCAGCACTTAGCTCCTGGACAGCAAACTGAGCAGCTCACCTGGTTGCAGTCCTCTTTTGGGAAAGATTTATTTATTTATTCACCTGTGGCTTTGCACCCCCATCCTTTAGCCAAAAAGGCTCTCTCAGCACATCTTACAAACATCAGTTCTAAGGCATTCCCTGCCCTCAGGCTCCAATCTAAAAAAAGAGACATGGCACACAAGGTAAAAGGAGCGGGAGGGAGAAGGGAAAAGCAAGCTCAAGCAAAAGTTTCTTAAAGCTACAGTCAGTAGCAGCTCCAGATGCCAAGATTAGTCCCTCCCTCAAAGCAACCCCCTCCTTCATAGGACCAGGTGGGATCTCATTGTCTCCTCATGCCACCTGATGCCTGCTGAATTGGTAGCTGCAACGGCACTCTCTCGCCAGTCACAGCAGTGGCACAGAGGTGTCTTGCAGAGGACACCAGCACCTTCCTCCCCTGTCAAGCTTCCATGGTGGAGCAAGAACTCATCTTGGTTCCTTTGGTAGGAATCCCTGTTTGGAGTCCTCTATTGTCTCACAAATAGTCCTCATGTAGATGACATATTCTAACAATTTCTCACTCGTAGCACCAGTGTTATCGATTGCGCTTCCTGCTGAAATATGAGAGGCTCCCACCTGTATTGGGCTTCCACCAGCTAAGAAACGGAGTTGTTTACATAGGCATTTCCTTGACCTGAGTCTCCTGTCTTAATTGCTTAATTGTTGTTTCCGTGGGATTGTTTTAGTGTGTATTTTAATTATGGATGTTTATAATCTAATGTTTGTGTGCTTGGTTTTCATTCTTTTTTTTAAGTCACTTTTGGCATTCAGAGGTATATAAATTAATAAGAATGCTTGTGGATGATGGCAGTGACAGCAAACTTGTTCCCCAAGTGTGTGTTCTTATGTAGCCAAAATGACTTACATGCATGAGTCTTGGCTTTTAAACGTTTGTGGAAATACATTTGTTTGCTTATTTATTAGCACAGGGAGGAGGGCAAACTCCCAAGTCTATGGGAGAGAAGTAATCAATGAAGATCGAGCAACCTCAGTCACTATGGGATGCTCAGACTATTGTGGAGGAGGAACCAGGTGTGGCAATGGAATGGAGCACCTTGAAAATGGAGCATCTTGGCTGGCTGGCTAAACCTTGGACAGGAGCACTCGGCACTGCAACAATTTATTGCAGGTCTTCTTCTTCTTGTTCTTTTGTTAACTTCCCACCATACACGAGGTTGCAACAACAACTATGCCATTGCTTGCTGCTCAGACAGCACTTACACTTGGCAGAGTTAAAAGAGCACCCTTGCTGTCTGCATGGTCATCACTGTGCAGCAATTTATCATCGCCGGGAGCAGTGTAGTGAAAAAATATATGACAAGATCAAAAATTAGTCTGTCCATCTTTGAATGTTTCTTCTCTCCGACCTTCTAATATGAAATCTGTTGCCGTTCCAAGGAACCAAAGGGAGGGGGGCTGTTTCTCACCCCCACCACCCCCCACTTGCTCAGAGAGGTAATTATTCACAGTGACCTTCAAAAGGGATGCTGGCAAGATTATAGTTTATTTTGAAAAGGAAGTTTAGAGGGAGGGAAAACAGAGCTAAAGGTTTTGCACCTCATTCAGCAAAAGGCCATTGCAGCAGAGTGGAGGACAGCTGTTTGGGGAGAGGCAACTGGCAGACCTATAAGCCTGTCATCGAAATCATGACGGCACACTGAAATATAGCCTGTATTGCTCAAGAGAGTGTTTTTATCTCTGTGCTTTTTAGAAACTGCTTTCCTTGCAAATAGTGCACTCACTGGGTCTCCCCCCCTTTTTTTGATCCCACCACAGAAGGGATTTAATTTACGTTGTGTCAGAAGGTTGACGTGTCAAAGAAGAAATCGGTGTGTTGGGGGTGCTAGGCGGAGAGAAGGTTATTTATCACATCTTCTATTTGTATTCTAATTTGTATTCCCTAGTCGTGGGGAAAAGCAGCCTTTGAAAGTAGCTGCAAGAGTGCATTCTGGCCTGTAGCCTTGAGAGAGTTACATAGATCCAAAATGCTACAGCCAGCAGTGGTGGGTCCAGGAGGGCTTTGACAAGATGCTGTCCGTGGACCCCCACTTGGAAGGTATTCACCTCATTCCTCTTTTCCTGGAGTCCAGAGGGAGGTTGCAAAGCAAGTAGAGAATGCTGCTCTGCAGTGGCGGCCTGGTACCAATTGGGGCTCCCCCCCCCCGTGTGTGTGTGTGTGTTGGCGGGATACCAACAGTAGGTGGAGCAAGAGCCAATTTTGGATACAGCTAGTGGAATTCTAGTTTTCTTTTTTTAAAATTTTTTTATTAACTGGGCAATCACATCACATTAAATCACATCACATAAATTCCAAATTACAAAGCCAAATTTTTAAATTTTGTTGGGGGAACCCATACTTCAAGATCCAAAGGGGGATTCAAATCATCTTCTTATTACTGCATTAATGTCCAAATCAGTCCCAATCAGTCCAAACAAAATTCATAGTTCTATCCAATCTTATCTTGGTGTTTCCACATCATATCTTGTTCATATAATTTCTCTTTTTCTTTTACGATCTCTTCTGTTAGTCTCCTTAAGCCGATAAGCAAATGTAATAATCCTGTGTGAATTTCCCGTTCTTCCAATCTAAGCCCAGATGGTTTCCATATATCATCTCCTTCGTAGATAACATCGCTCTTTCCATCATAAATTAGGCAGTTGTCACTCTTAAGTCCCACTGAGGAGTTAATCCACGATAAGTAAACAACTCTGTTTCTCTCTTTCTCCTCCCAGACTCAAGGGCTATGACAGTGCCTCCCAAAATGGCGACGGCATTTTTAACTGCGTCATTCCAAAACTCTTAACTTTCCAGCTTCGTCTTGGAACATTGCTTTGGTTCGAAATTTTATCTCCACACAGCCTTAAATCCACAGCTTAAGTCCTTAAAACAACATTCCTGACTCATTAGGGGAGGGGATTCTTGTTTAATCACATAGAAAAGTAAAGGAGGGTTTCCCCCCCTCCCCTCAGTCATTTGCCGTACCTTATCTTGATGTATCTTCTCATATTTTATTCTTGTCTTGTTTTATCAGAGATCTCTTCTGTCAGCAGTCTTTACTCCCCCTCTTTCCTTGAAGTATGTGCAATTTATCTCATCCAAATTGTTTCTTTTGAAGATTCTTGCAGCTAGTGGCGTGGATCAGAGACGGCTTCGAGGAGTGCCAGAATCCCACAGGAGGGCTTTGTGCCTAGTGCCCCCACCCCCACAAGTTCGGGGGTGGTATAAGGCACAGCAGGCAAGGGCCGTCCCCCCCCCACAATCCTGGGGGAGTTAAGGAGGCTAATTACCCCCATCATAGCCTCCAAATTACCTCATGTGGGTCGGAGAGATGTTATTGTCAGCCATCTTCCGATGCGCCCCCTAGTGGCCCCTCGGAATTCTAGTTTTCTCCCCTTCCTCCTCTGTACTAAGTGCTACAAGGGCAACAGTGAGACTAAGCAGGAGCAAGCTGGCAGCCAGTGTTGCCCATCACTGGTAGGCAAGTGGGAGCTGGCTCAGAATAGCCAGAGGCTGGTGGGACAGTGCCTCATTTGCTGTAAGAGATCAACCTTCACTGCTGCTCCGTCTCATACTTTTTAAAAAAGTTTTTTAAAAATTAATTATAAGGAAAGCAAATATAATACAGATACAATAAAAGCACCCACCTTCTGTGATTTTACAGAATGAAAAGACATATGAATGTCATAACTAAGTTCTAAAAGAGGGGTGGTGAAGATGGCGTAGAGTTGGGGTGATGTGGCCTGAGAATTGTTGTCAGAAGAGCAGCGATGAGCCCGATTACTGCTCATGACCTCCAGATTTGCAAAGCTATTTATGAAAGTTTATTTATGAGACCAAGTTTGTGTATGCAATAAAGGACCACCATGTTGCAAATAAGCCATCTGTTCTTTCTCTTCCATGGGTCACTGTGACTATATGCGTAATCTTTTCTGATATTGCAAGTTTCCCAATATTTTTGCATCACAGTTCAAGAATGGGGCCCTGTGGATCATGCCATACTTGGGCTGCTGCCAGCCCTGCAGCAGCCAAGAAGGTCAGCAGTGCTTCATTCTTAAGCTGCTTGTTCTCTCCCACGAAGATGAAGAGAAGCAGCAGCTGTGGGGGTGAAAGAGCCCTGTTCCCCCAGTTATCGTCAATATTTCCTGACTACATTCCAGGATACCTTAACCTTTGTGCATTCCCACCAGAGATAGAAATATGTTCCTCTATGTCAGATGTTTTCAACCTTTTTGAGTCCACGGCTCCCTTGACCAACTACATTCTTTCTGTGTCACCCCTGTGGGGCTCAGGAGCCCAGTTATGTCACCCCTTGCCTGCAGAGCTGGCAGCCTCCCACCCATTTTCAAACACTCCCACAGGGGCCTGGCAGAGGATGCTCCCAGCCTTAGTGGCCCAATGAAGACTGGCCAAAGGTGAGTGTTAGGCCAGCACCTTACCTTGGGAGGCAGCAGCGGGAGCTGCTGGATCTGCATGGCAGACTGTCTCCCCTTTAGCACGGGGCACTCAACTCCCAGGCAGGCCTTGCACACAGCAAGCACAAGAAAGGCCAGCACAGCACCTGCTTACCTGCCTGGCCTCCCACTTTTCTGTTCATTCCCAACAGCAAGGACTGGTGGACAGGCTAGCTGGGCTCCCTCACCTGCTTGCTTGCTTGCTTACTCACTCTAAGGTTGCCTCAGCTCCTGGCAACCAGCACCCCCTGGCCAGCCCCAGAGGCACCCTTCGCCTGGGGAACTTGTAGCCAGGGCTGCTGCAGCAAACAGTTGTGCAAGCCTTGGGGAGGCAAAGACACGAGAGGGCATCAGAGGAGGGAGAGAAGGAAAGAAAGAGGGACAGAGGCCAGTGTTGCCCACAGCACACCTGATCATCATTTGAGGCACCCCAGGGTGCCATGGCACTCTGGTTGGAAATCACTGCCCTATGTGTACACACCCTCATACAAGTGGGTGCAGAATCTGAGGCTGTATAGGAGAGCTGGATTGGGCTCCTATACCATCTGCGGGCAAGTTCCCTAATGCATGCTGATATGGATTTGGCTGGTTTATGTAGCCAAATATTTTTCCAATCTTGATCTTCTTGTGCTCTTCAAGGTCCATTTCCCAGCTTTGCTTCAAACCCTGGAGTGTTTTGGTCTGACTTCCCACTAATTCCCATAGATAAGGGAGGCGGTTCCTTTGCAGTTGTAGCCTGTGTTCATGACCATGGATTCAAACCATGCGAGTAGCCCGCATGCATGTAGTTTGAGTGTTGTGTCTTTCAGTAGGTGTTGGCGTTGTGAAGATTGTAGCCAGCATCATTCGATGCTTTCTATGTCTGTGTGGAACAGCTCCATCTCTGTCTCCTTATTCTGATCATGGTTTGTGTTCTTGGAGGGAGTGGGTTGCCCTCTTTTGCCAGGAAGCACCCATCATCAGCTGGCATGCCTCAAATGTATTCTTTAAAAAGCCCTCAATGTTTATATACTGTAACAGTTTTGGGTTTTTTTACACAAATTGAATACCCCCACATATCCTCCTCATTCCTAATCCATAAAGTGAGCAATGAACTAACACAATGGTGGCATAAACAATCACAAAAGAACCAGTAAGAAGGGATGAAGTTCAATCTGAGATTTCTCAAGTCTTGCATAAGACCAGTTTGAGTCAGTTCGAGCTTTTTGAATCTGTCCAGACCAGTGACCGAGTTGATGATCTGGTAGCTGAGGAATACATGTATCTTTCTTTGTCAGCCTTAAAAGAAATGCATTTTGTTTACTCAAGACTCCAGTATAACTTGTTTTGCTGAATCAATTCTTCAAACCCCAATGCATTTTAAAAAATCATTGTGGATCTTCCCAACAAACATTGGGTTGTATCCAGCTAAATCATCCTCAGATTAGACCCAGTGAAATTAATGGAGCCAAATTAGTCATGCCCACTGATTTCAATGGGCCTATGCTGAGTATACCTGACTTTGGAAACCATCCATTGTTTGAGAGTTTTGGGACAGGGCCAGAGCTCCTGGTCATTGGGACTGGCCTCAGATCTCTTGCCTGTTTCCATCTCCTTTTGTTAAAACTTTGTTTTGAAGGCTGGGTGAGGCCTCAGGGCCCTGGCCTCTTAACTTCCTCAGAGGCCTAAAAAGAAAAAGAACAGCAACTGCCAATGTGCCCACTAGTGCTTCCTATAGTGCCTGCAAAAAAGGATCTTAGTAAATATATATTTTGTAATATGCCATGTCCCCACGACAGCCATTTTGTGACTGGCACCCACAACACTTTTTCAGATTTCTTGGTAGAGGTCATATCCACACTATTCTTTTAAAGCACTGTCATGCTACTTTAACAGTCAAGGAGAATCCTGGGAACTGTAGTTTATTAAGGGTGCTGGGAACTGCAGCTCTCTGAGGGTGATGCCCTTAGCAGTTCCCAGGATTCTTTGGAGGAAGACATGATGGTTAAAGTGTTGTAAGAGTGCTTTAAATGTTTGGTGTGGATTTGACCAGAGGCACCCTGAGAAAAGTCTTTGATGCTGAACTGAGTAAAAGAGACAATAGATGGGGGGGGGGGGGGAAGGAATTATTTAGGTACATGGGTCCCAAGACTTTTGGGACTTTATAAGAAAGGGGAGGAACTAGTGCCCCTCCAGCAGTTGTCAGGAGTACAACTTTGGCTGGAACTGATGGTAGTTGAAATGTCCACCAACATTGGGGGGGGGGTCACAGGTTCCCCATCCCTATGTTAAAACCGGCACCTCATGTTGATCCTGGACATGTAGGGCTGCTGCACCCCACCCCCCCATCTCAGAAGCATGTTGCTTTATGAACAAAACTTTCCTTTCATTCTGTTATCGTTAGGCTTTAAAAATTCAGATTGAAATTGGAATGAAGGAAATACTGCCTCAAGTTTTTGCAGGAATAAACTATGTAAAATATTGTCCTTGAGGCAGAATATTTGCCTTGATTGTGTAATGAAGCAGTCAGCCTTCAGTTGGCAGCTTTATATCACAGCAGTTGCTCGTCTCCCTTCCTCCTGCCCTTGGTTTTATTTGACAGCCATGTTCTTCCAAGCCAAACTCTGTCTTAAACATGTATTTATGGTGTGATCAGCTTTGGACTCCTCATAATAAAGAAGCGTTAGGAACATGTCACCGAGCAACTGCTGGCAAAAAGGAATAGCAATGAACTTAAATGTTTTAAGTGAACCTACTGCCACCTCCTTCTGAGTATAGAGTTCAGCTCCATTGCCATCATCATAGCGCCCAATTCTGTCTTTTCTTGGTTCTCCCCACCCTTCGCAGAGCTGAAGCAGAAGGGGCAGAAAGCCCAACACAGATCCTAGGTTAGGGGTGTGTGACTTCCAAGACAAGCTGAATTGTACCTTCTGTATGAATTATTCAAGTTGAGCTAATTGGGCTCCCTTAAAGGTAGTTTCAAAAGAGAGAAAAATCTAGCAACTGAAAAAAATCTACTCCCTCTAACAGCAAGCTCAAATGGCGAGTGCCCACAGATTTGATGCCAAAGCAGGGAGCCAATGAGAAACAGGGGTGAGGTATCAGCATTCTTGGGGGAATCCTGAAGTTTGCAGATTTTTTTTTTAAAAAAATTTAACCTCCCCTAATAGGCAACCACTAAAAACAATGAAAAAGACAATTATAAATACAACACTTCTAGATTCAGGTAGGTAGCTGTGTTGGTCTGACACAGTTGAAATAAAAAATAAATAAAAAATAACTTGGTTGGTCTCTAAGGTGCTACTGGACAATTTTTATTTATTTATAAAAACAACAAAGCAACAAAAGCAATGAATCTGGACATGTCAGCTGGTTCTAGAGTCCAGGGGAGCTGGTTGTCAGTTCAAGTAGCCCCAAAGCGGGTGCGTGATCCAGAAACAAGCTGCTGCAAAGTTCCAGAGCTGCAAACCAGGACTAGAAGAGCACAGTTGTTTCCAAGCATGAAGCAGATGCCCCTTATTCCAGAGTGAAGGTGCTCAGAGGCTAGGGCTTTATAATAGGGCCTGGCAGTCGGAAATTGGCCCTTGGGAGTCAGCTGATGGAATAATGAAGCAGGTTGGTATTGCAGTCTAGGTGCGCTTGAAGTGCAGAACTTGCCAGGCTTGTAGGAGGAAGAGAACATTTGTTGGTGCAGGAGGTGAAGTTCCTGGAGCCTGCCTTTAATTTGGAAGTTAAGGACTTTGGCTGGGTACAGAAGAGCATGGGAGGCCAATGAAAAGATTTGAAGAGTAGTTCTTTTTTCTGTACCCTCTTTTGCCCTCTGCGCCTGGATAAGGTGGGATTTCATTATGTGCTTTATGGGAACACTGCTACTCTCCTCACTCACCACGGAACACTGGTTCTGATTGACCATTAAACATTAACCTTAGCTGTCCATTCAAACTGTATTTCATTCTTCTACTTTGCTTGACTTATTGCTGGACTTGTTTCATCAGGGATGCAGGAAGCGTGGCTCCTCCCTCCTCCTCCTCCTCCTCCTCCTCCTCCTCCTTCTATGTAAAGACTTACCATTGCTCTTTAACATTTATCTGTTGAACTCTGCTAGCCAGGGAAAAATGCTTGCAATGGGGGCTGGGAACATTTTGCAGCTTTGCAAGCTACACTGGGATCATGTGGGTTGGTGCATTGCAGGCAAGTTGCACATGCAACACTCATACTTTCTTCAAATGCACAAGCTCATAATATTTATTTACGCCTTGAAGGAGCCTGTTGATGATGGATATGGCTTCTCTCAGGAATCACAGGAAATATGCCATGGATGCAGCTCCCTAGCATCTCCAGAAAGGACTGGGGATGTCTCCTTTCTGAAACCCTGGAGAGCTTCTGCCAGTCAGTGTAAACAAGACTGAGCTAGATAGACTCAATTGTCTGACTCTGTATAGGCAGCTTTCTGTGTTTCTCATTCCCTCTTTGGATGTGTAGCTAGAAAATGGTCTGAAAGTATCTGATAGCTATGCAGCAGGCTTTCCTAAACTGAAAGGACCACACAGCTCCCATCATCCTTGAACACTGGCTTGGCAGGTTGGGCTGATGTGAAGCTGCCCTATACTGAATCCAGACCATGGTTCCATCTAACTCAGTATCATCTATGCTGCCTGGCCATGGCCCTTCTGGAATGAGATTGTCACCCCTCTTTTATTGTCCATCCCGGGTCACCCAGTCACTGCCACAGCGTCCTTCCTCTTGGCAGATCAAGATGAGCAAGTGACAGCAGAGGTTGCAAGCTTTTTAGCTGGGGCAATTAGAATAAGACCCATTCTTTGACTACTGATTCAAAACCCTAAAATGTATTTTATATAATTGACTTTTATTTCTATTCTTTGTATATCGTATTGTTTTATTGCTATGGCCGATGGCTGACGCAAATAAAGATCCATTCATTCATTCAACAGGGTACTCTCCCAGCTCTGGAGATGGTGGTGAGTTATATCACTCCATGGTTGTGGAAGTGTGTTCTAAAATAGAGAAGTGCTACCTGGACTTCCAATGAAGAAGATAAAAATTTCCTTCATGTATCAGACAGGGTTCATCTACACTTTCGCTTGACGCATATTTTGAACTTATTGTCTACCAATTAATTCGCTCAAGGTCGATCCAGTTCAACATCCTGTTTCTCATAGTGAGTGGCCAAATGCCTCTGGAAACTTACAAAAATGGAATGATAGCGATGGTTCCCCCCCTTGTTTCCATCATCTGATATTTAAGCTACGTATGCATCATACGTTTAAAGCGCTCCCCAATCCTGGGAACTATCAAATCTTTATTGAACATAATAAATAAATAATAATAAATAAATAATAAATAAATAAATAATAAATAATAAATAATAATAATAATTAATAATATTAATAATAATAATATTAATTAATAATAATATTAATAATAATAATAATAATAATTAATAATAATATTATAAATAATAATAATAAATAATAAATAATAATAAATAAATAATAAATCTTGATTGAACATAATAAATCACTCAAAACACCAAAAACAGAAGCATACCACCCAGCCTTCCACACTACAATACTAACAAACAATAGCATGTTACAAGGAGGAAGCAAATTGCTATACAAATTTATAATTTGGCTTGAAACTTAGTACCCAGCTTACTTTCCTCCCCACAATCATAGTTTTGGTCATTTTGGCAGTCAACCATATGAGATTTGGGCCATTCCCTTTTAATGGGCAGAACTGCAACTGGGGAGCTGGCTTGATCAAATATGATTAGATGAATTTGGGATTGGAGACTGTTGTATACTTTACAGAGCTACAATTCCCAGCACCCTTAGCAAACTATAGTTCCCAAGCTTCTTTTAGGGGGAGGGAATGTGTTTTCAATCTGCTTTAAATGTGTGTTTTGAATGTGACTTCCAAGAGAGACTGCCTATATAGATGGAGGTTCTAATAAGCTCTCATAGGTGATAGGCCTTGAATGACTTGTTTCCCATTCATAGCATGGTATGGAAAGAGCCATCTAAACTAGCTGTTAATCTTGAAAATAAAATACTGTAAATAAGCACTCATGGAATTTAGATAATTAAATATGAAATATGCTCCCACCAGCCTGCCATCCGTAATCTGCTCAAATGGGTTTCTAAACCTGGAGAAATCACAGCGCCAAAGACAGGCATTGTAAATCTTGCCTACTTATTATTGGATGACATTATTGCTCCTTGACCCTCAATCATCAAGGCAGTTCAGAAATGTTCTTTTATCAGAATCCCATCTTTTTATCATTTGCTATCTTTCATTTCTGAGATTCAGGATCTGAGCAAAATACATAATTTTCCAACACCCCCCCCCCCCAATTCCTCTCGAAGAGGTATCTTACAGGACAGTTGCCAAATTGGATTTTCTATTCCCATTGCAGAACTCTTGCAGTTAATAAATGTGATTAGTATAACAGTGGGAGATTGACTGTCCTGTCAAATCTTAATAAATGTATTATCTCTCCACTGGCAAGTTATAGCAGTAGCTTTGCGCGGTTGCTGCTGTTATGGCTGTCATCATTACTGTTAAAATCCCCATGTTTTTTTTTTCTTTTTCTTTTAAATAACCCATTCAAATATCTGAGTGCCCCCCATCATATCACATGTACTGCTGAAACATTACTGGCAGGGAGAGGGCAGGCAGGCTAAATATTAATGGCTTTATGATTGTGAACAAAAAGGTTTGATCATATGTACTTTGAATAGGGTAGGATAAGTTTGGTTCCCTTTTTGCTGGGGACCAACACAAATCCTGACCTTGCTTGCAGATTGGATCATAACTCCCATTTAGATTATGCACTTCTCTGGATTTCGCAATGCCATTTCAGTGTACAAAAAGTGCACACAGTGTATTTTATAATTAAAAAATGCATATAAAACGTGTATTTTAAGGAATAAAATGCATTGACAAGTTTTGAAAGTATGTGTGTCAGGGAACTGACATCAGAGCTAGAGGCGGAGGGAAGGCTCTCAAATGATGCTGGAGAAGGGCCCAGCAGGGAGAGAGGCAGCTCCGCAGATGGGGAAGCAAATCAGCGCAACACCAGGAATAAAGGGGGGCAGATGGGGGAATCGGCGAGAGGGCTCCAGGACTCTTCACCGGACACCAGCGGGGAGAGCACGGGTCCTCCGCTACCCACGCCCACCCTGCGCAGAAGACTTCCACGCAGAGAGAGTAGGAGGAGACTGGGTGTCAAACAACTTTTATGTTGGAAAAGATTTAAGAAATGCCCACTGACGGATTCTGCTAGCGACTGAGGCAGCCACAAAGTGAAGGGCTGCCCAGACTGAAAGGTTTAGCAAGGCAACAAAGCCTGGAGAGGCGGCAACTTACGCACGAGCAACCCATACACATTACAATGTGTTTTAGAGGAAATGCACGCAACAGTGTGTATAATAAATACACACAATCTAGATGGGTATGGCTCTTGTAATGGTGTCTTTGGTTTCTGAATGTGCTCAGGGGCCTAGCAAGGTTGGGGACTTCATCGCTGTGTTATTAGCAGAGGAGCACCTGTGCTGGGCTGACAAAGACACCGGAATCACATTGTTGGGTAAATGGGATCCTCCTATTAGAGGGTCCTGGTTGCGCGCAGGCCTTGGGACTTCCCCCATAGGGGTTAAGTGGTGGGGGGAGTAGCTAAAGCCCTGGCCATAGCCCCTGGATCACGCCAGGCTGTTTTAGCCAATCCCCAGAGGGTGGTGTGATCCCAGGGGCTTTAAAAGGTGGCAGTGTGATGCAGGTAGGGGCAATTGTGTCTTGCTGCCGAACACCCTCCCTCCCTCCCTTGAATTAGATAGTTTCATCTGGCCTTGCTTTGGTTTGGGTCGCCTGTTTTGGAACAGGGGCTGGGTAGGAATTTTTTTCCATTTGGCAAATTGGCTCTAGCCACTTGGTTTTTGCCTACCCCTTAGCAATCGTCACAACTTGTAAGGTGGCGGTTAGGCATTGGCTCAGTTGGATTGTGGGGAGGGGAGGTGTGGCCATTACCTGCCCCTCCAGGAACTGGGTATTCTGTTAAAGGTACCTGGGGGTCCTGGATCTCGTCCAAAGCCCGCTTGAGGAGCTAGGGCATGCCAGGACCACAGGAACCCCAGGGTGAGTTTTGGTTGGTCCGCATTGATGTTGTTCCCTTGTTTGGTTGGACCCATTGGACTGCTACCCAGAGAGGTGGAGCCAGTTATAGTCGGGAGTCAATGCCTAAGCCAATACCGCTCACATGATTGTAATTTAATAAAGCTGTGGCCAAAATTTGCCCCAAAAGATAAAACTAAAATATGTGTCCAAGTGAAGTTATTATCGGGAGTGAGGCGCAACAAAGTCCATTTTGTTCACTTTTGTTCCACAGTGGTCATGAAAATGTCCTTGGAAGCCCACAAGGAAGCACTGGGGAGACAGTCTGTTTTATTCCCCAGCACCTGATATCCAGAGCTATACTATTTCTGTATGTAGAGGATACATTAAGCAGTATCCAGAAGTTGTTGGACTCCAGTTCCCATTAGCTCCAGCCAGTATGGCCAATGACAGTTGTAGTCCAGCAACATCTGGGAGGTACCAGGTTCCCCATCCCTGACTAGTATCCATGGACAGAGCTATCCCAGCCTTTGCCAACTTGGTGCCCTCCACATGCTCTGCACCTCAACTCCCTTCACCCCCAGGCAACATATGCTACCTGGGGCTGATGAGAGTTGTAGTCCAAAATATCTAGAGACTACTGAAGTCTCAGTGACCCTCTTGACTAATCCAGAGCACAGGGACCTGTGGCTTTCCAGACATTGTTGGACTCCCACTCCATTAATCCGCAGCCAGCATGGCCAATGGTCAGAGACAATGGGAGCTGCAATGCAGAAAGCACTGGAGAGACATAGGTTCCCTTTGCCTGGCCTTGTCCTATTTGGAAAAGTGCCATCTAGGCTGGGGGCCATTACTATTCCAGCAGAGCTTATCTTGTGTTGCATGAGAAAGAAATGAATGTTTGGGAGATCCAGGTCACGATAACTCTTATTCTTGCCCCAGGTGACCATGGGCAAAGGGTGGGAAAGGGCTTCTTAATGCACATTCCTAAGCTAGAACATTTCCGCACAAAGAGATAAAGAAGCTTGCCATATGTTAGCTAAACAAAGAAGAAAAGAACTAGCATGGCCTCGGCAACTTAAGATGTTCCTTAGCTTAATTTTTTAATAATTTTAAATAACCTGATGCAACAGGACATATCAGTCAGCAGGATTGTTGCTGGCCACACATTTGCACCAGTAAACAATGCAAAATGGTATGTCAGTTTTATCCCCCAAAGAGCTCATTATCCTCTACCACAAAAGTGGTTATCAGATTCACTGGAAGTGAGAATAGACCATTACTGAAGCACTACATCCTCATTTAACGTCTCCCTTTCCTATAGGTCATGGACATATTTTCAGAACATAACTGTTTCAAATATTTAGTTTTTGAAATTAACTACAGCTGCAGGATCAAATAATTTTTAAAAGTTAGTTCTAAAACCAATCTACATCTTATGTCATGTTATGTTATTATGTACTTGCACTTAGATGTTGATCTGAAACTTTGAATTGATAAGTCACAGGTTTTCTTTTTCTTAAAAAAATGACATTATAGTTTCATTACAATTCTGGTCTAAAAAAGAAAAAAGGATATTGTTGAGCTTGAAAATGTTTAGAAATAAGCAGCCAAAATGATCAGCGGGGTGGAGCCACTCCCCTATGAGGAGGGGCTACACTATTTGAGGCTTTTCAGTTAGAAAACATAGTGAGTAAGGAGGAACATGAAGTAGGTGTACAAAATTATGTGTAGGGATAAGAAAGCAGATAGGGAGACATTTTTCTTCCTCTCTCATTCAGTGAAGCAGGATGCTGGAAGATTTGGGCTAGGCAAAAATTAGTTCATACAGTGCAGAGTGGAGTTATGGAGTTTGCATCCACACAATTATAAGATGGCCACCAACCTAGACGACTTTCAAAAGGGATTATAGAAATACATGGAAGACAAAGCTATCAACAGCCTATTAGACGTGAAGGTTATGTTCTTCCTCTATGGCAGTGTTTCCAAAGCTTGGGTCTCCAGCTGCTTTTGGACCACAATTCCCATCATCCCTGACTAGCTAGGTCCTGCTAGCTCGGAATTATGGGAGCTGTAGTCCAAAAACAGATGGAGACCCAAAGTTTGGAAAACTGATCAAAGTTTGACCTGATCTAGTAGGGCTCTTATAATAAAAGAGGGGCAGTGTTTTATGAGGGGCAGACATCAGAATTTTTTTAGACTGGACAGCCCAAGGTCATCACAGTTTTGCAGTGCAGGTAAGCCATTAAAAGTGGCTAGGGGAATAAATGCCCAGAGAGTATGTGCTCTGCATGGGGGCAGAGGACCTTCCTCAGTGGGCAGTTGTGGGTAATTTGGGGCATGATGGGAAGAGTGCAGGCTACGAGCAACTGAAGGGACCTATGCTGAGCCCAGCTGGGTGCTCAAATAAATGGGCTTCAGCATTCTTCACACAGTGCATAGTTAAACAAGAACTAGTGATGGTGAGCAACTTGGAAGTCTTTCAAAGACAATTAGACAAATGCATGGTGGACATGGTAATGAAGGGCTACTAACCCTGATAGATTTGTTCTTCCTTTCCTGTCGGAGGTAGTATGCATTTCAAGTTGTGTTAATTATCATTAAGGACCAGACAGGAGTATTATAAAACACAGAACTTTATTTGAACAAGCTTTCTTTAACTCCAACTCTCTCTGTTTTGAAATTATATAGATAATTGTGATAATAATTTTCTTTTGCTAAAGTTATAAACTGAAAGATACATCAATGTATGTGGAGCTAAGTAAGAGGATTAGGACAGCAGTCAGGGTGCAGGATTAAATGGGCCTTTGGCCCAATCCAGGAGAGCCCTTTTTATATTCTTAGAAAGTTCAGGTTTGAACTGATCAGGGGCAAAGTCCAGAGCAGGTCTTTGAGTGAATAACAAGGGAAGTTAGGTAGCCTTCCGCTTATGTTTAAAATGAATGTCATCACAGCTCTTCCAAACTGTGAAATAGAGTTTAGACCTTATGAACTGGGAATGGCATCTGATCCCTTTTTGTCGACCGCAAAGCTGTGACCCTTAAACTGGTGTAAAACCAATACAAGTTTTGACTATAGAAAGATTTCAAATGCATCATGAAGAATGACACATATACAGAAATGAACCTGAGTAAGTTTTCGGAGTAGCCAAAAGAGGTCGGAAGGTGTTCAATTAAAAAAGAGAAGAAAAGCTGCTTGCTTGCAATCTCTGTACTGTTTGCTCAAAGGTTAATCCACTGCAGTCTGTTGGTGTAATATAAATGTGTCGGAGGAAATGTGTTGGGATCCTGGAGGTGGTAGAATGAGATGGCATTTTTGAAAGGAAGAAAAAGGGTCTTGTGGAAGCTGGCGATGAAATAAATGAGACAAAGAACGCAGCTTATTTACCTAACACTGAGGTGCATGTGAGGGCTGCAAAGAGGATTTTAAAAATGCTTTTATGCTACAGCACCACAGCAGCAGCCATTTTCTTTACTTCTGAGCAATATTGTGCTTCTTTACCTTATGAGTTGTTGAATTTAAAAACATCCCCTCCTTAAACACAGTTGCTGGTCTAATTAACAGAATGATGAAAAGCCCTACCGTCTGCTGGAAGCAATATAATTAGCAAGACATTTCTGTCTCCCCACCCCCTTTTAAAATTTAAAAACCCTCTATGACAGAAACAGATATTAAGGGCCAAAGTGAATATTTCCTTCGAGGTGGAAGAGTGTATCTGGGTATTAAATCCCCCCCCCCATTTGCTTGTACAGATCCCAAGGCAATCCATCTGGGCCAGGCAACCTAAAGCGTTTTGATTTTTAATTATCTCTTTAATCTACTCCTTTGATATTAACTCATTTCATACTTCTCTATACTCCTCTAAGAAAGGACAAATGTTATGTTTATTCAAAACCTGCTTGATCTGGGAGGCATCAGGGTAAGAGGAAGTATACAAATTTGTGTAACAGTCTGCAAAAGCTGCACCGGCGCCTCTCTAGGTGGATCCCAGGCCCTTTCTTCCTTCATTGACCAAATTCCCCTCTCCTTCTTACACAACACACAACAATGCCCATTGGAGGTTTGGATGAGAACCGGGTTCATTCTACTTCCTCAGAGGAATGAGGTCTAATAGTTATTCAGGGTCCTGCTGGCTGGAAGACATGGACCTGCCACCATCCTGTCTTGATGATGTGTCCCTACAGTACCTCTCTGCCTCTCCAGCCTTGCAGAGGCCAAAGATTGATGAGCATCCCTCTAGTGGTGATACCAGGAGTGGCGGGTGTCTGAGATACGGTATCTCAGGGGGCAGAAATCTAAGGTGAGCCAGCAGCCTGGCACCGGAAGAGCGATGGACAGAGCCAGAAGCCAAGATCAAAGAATAACCAATGATACAGGAAGACCATGTTGCTCAAATCAGCCTCAACTGGCATGGGAAGCCCCTTTGTTCTCCTTCCTGCCCAGGGTGACCCAGTGGTCAACCTTTGTGGGTGGAACCAGCCCAGGGCGGGAAGCTAGGTCCGTCAGTGACTCAATAAGTCACCCGATGGAGAAACTGCAAACAGATCCAGCAACATCTCATAGAATATTGCTTAGGATACTTGAAGGGTTTTTCTTTTTTCCATGGAAAGATTCAGCTTCAATTTACTGTAACCTCTTTTTATTCATTCACAATTCATATTTGCTGCCTGAGGAGGCAAAGAGCAATCCAAGATACACGCAGCCGGGGGACTAAAATAGGAGTGTTAGAAACAAATACTGCTCTGTTCCCAAACACTGAATATATTAACTAACTCTGATTCCCCCCCCAACCTAGCAAGCTTGACAGTTTGCCCTCCACCCCAAAGCTCGCACTAACTTCTGTTCTGTTTGGATGCAGCCAGGAAGCAGGGCGGTTTCATTCTGGATGCAGGAATGCCCTTCATTCTCGGGGAAAAACGATGTCTGTGCCCGCACTGCAGAGAAATCAGTTCTCCAAAAGACGGCTGTAGGTGTCACTGTTTCTCTAGCAGAGTATCCCTCGGCTGCTCTGCAGTGTTCATTAAACTCGCCTTTAGATTCTTCTTGCTTTCCCCCCTGCAATGGGAACAAATGTGTTTCCCAAAGATGGAATCAGCTTGCTTGACAAGAGCATTTGCCTGCAGGAAAACAGCAGACCCTCTCCGCTCCGCTCCGCTCCCCTCCTTTGCTTTGCAATCCTCCCAGACTTTCGCTGCTTTCGCAATCAATTATTCCCTCTCTGGAGCTTCTGTCCTGCCAGAAGAACTTTGGAAGCTACTGTTAACTCCCGCCCCCCCCCCCGCAAAAAACCCAACCCCATTGTTGCAAGCAAACAAATAAATAAATCTCGCCGCGCTACCTGTTAGATAGGAAACTATTTTCAGTCTCTAAAATGATGTCTATTATTTTCCAAATACCATTGGATGGCTCCCGGGAAGGATGCATTTGGCAAGTGTAGAGACGCTCCTGACTGGCACCGCAACACCTCCTCTCTCCAATCTGGGGGAGTGCTCAAGCCTTGAACAATTTGCGATCAGGTTACCTGAAAGACAGTCTGTCTCTGTGCAGACTTGTAAGATAGAAAATTCTATCATGCCCTACAAACTGGAAAATGGGGATTTTCTGCTGTTGCCCCTGTAGTGTGGAACGTCCTTCCCTGCGCCATATGCGAAGCCGGAACAATCAGTTGCTTCAAACATCTTGAAAAACCCATATTTTCTGCCTATGCTTTTCCTGCCCCATTATACCAAACCCTGTTCTTATTTGTTTGAATTCCCCGACTACCTGTTTTTATCGGGTTTTATACAGCTCTTCTATAAGTTTTAAGCTGCATTTTTGTTTTAATGGTATTGTTTATTGTTTTACATTGTGCACTGCTTAAATATTTTAAAAATCATAAGCAGTTTATAAGGTAAAGGGTAAAGGGACCCCTGACCATTAGGTCCAGTCATGGCCAACTCTGGGGTTGTGTTGCTCATCTCGCTATATTGACCGAGGGAGCCAGCGTACAGCTTCCGGGTCATGTGGCCAGCATGACTAAGCCGCTTCTGGCAAACCAGAGCAGCGCACGGAAATGCCGTTTACCTTCCCGCCAGAGCGGTACCTATTTATCTACTTGCACTTTGACGTGCTTTCAAACTGCTAGGTTGGCAGCAGCAGGGACCAAGCAATGGGAGCTCATCCCGTTGTGGGGATTTGAACCGCTGACCTTCTGATCGGCAAGTCCTAGGCTTTGTGGTTTAACCCACAGCACCACCCGCGTCCCATAAGCAGTTTATAGATGCCTTTAAATGAATAAAGATGACAGGATGAAGCTTGTCCATGTTCTACTTTTCACACTTAACGTTCCTGGTTGCCCTTCTCACCCAATATGAAGCTCTTCAGGAATGCAAAAGAATAGGCACCAAAACCCAATATCCTGTGCCCTATCTGTGCTTGAGGCTGGTCAACTGTTGGTGACTGTTCTAGAGTGGGGGACAGCATCTTGACATTCAAGCAGAAAGCAGCAGTAGCTGAACCAGACCTGGAACGGGCTGGGTGTGTATACGTGCTTGTGCAGTCCTGCCACCTAGAACCAGGCACTGGCTTCACAGATGGGAACAGAGCAACCCACCCTGTCAGAGCATGTGCTTGCAATCTAGGCAGTCTTGCAGGACAAGAGTCTCATGATGGAGCATGCCTTTGAAAGTGTGGTGCGAGGGAAGGGGACTTTTGCTGTGGCATCTTCATTCCTTCTGTCCATTCCTGAAGTTCATGCCTTGCTCCTGGACTTCTGAATTTTCCCTCTGAAGCACTGTGCCTGCTGCTGAGCCTGTACCGTTGCTTGCCTGAATAAAGATCTCTATCTTACTTATGGGTAAGACCCTCTGTCTGCATGTGATAGGTGGGAACCCTTGCTGTAACTTGGTTTCTATTAGGTCTCTCTACTATGTTTCTTAACCTGTAGGCTTCTTGATTCACGTTCTACTGATCTTATCTCTGTCCGCTTTGAGTGTCCCATGTTGAGACAGAAAAGGGGATTAAAAACAACTTTTGTTCACACACACACACACCACAAATTGCTGCAGCTACTCAACATTGCTTTGTGTGTCTTCCCTCCTCTCCCTGGTTCTGATGCTAGGCTGAAGTAGCAGGCTGTCTGTGTTTTTGAAATGTGATAGTCAAATATCGTCTGCAGACACTTCTGTAGATTGCTGCTCCTACCCGAGTGCAGTTCTCGAAAGCAGATTGAACAACTCTTAGATGAGACTTCATACCATATTCTTAGAAGAAGAAAAAAATAAACTCAGGCTATAGCTGGGGGTGTAGAACAGATCTACTGTGACTCACGATCAATGCTGAGATGACAAGTCCTGATTTATAGACATCTTATTTCGTGTGTGTGCATTTTTTTTATAAAAAAGAACAGCTTGACTTGTGTTGGACAGTCAGAGTGAGAGAAAGCATTTCATTAGATGATGAAACCCATTTTACAGAAGCTGTAAACGTTGATGGTGGTTTAATGGCATTTTTTTATGCCTGCGGAATTTGCCAACCTAAAGGTGGTTTTTTTTTTAAAGGGGGAAATCACCTGCTTGAAAATATTATTCACTAGCCACCTTGCAAGCAGAATTGCTAGGGAGTTCTAATTAAATAACAATACTAATAGTAAAGGTAAAGGGACCCCTGAGCATTAGGTCCAGTTGCAGACGACTCTGGGGTTGCAGTGCTCATCTCGCTTTATTGGCCGAGGGAGCCGGCGTACAGCTTCTGGGTCATGTGGCCAGCATGACTAAGCCGCTTCTGGCAAACCAGAGCAGCACACGGAAATGCTGTTTACCTTCCCGCCAGAGCAGTACCTATTTATCTACTTGCACTTTGAAGTGCTTTCGAACTGCTAGGTTGGCAGGAGCAGGGACCGAGCAACGGGAGCTCACCCCATCGCGGGGATTCAAATCGCCAACCTTCTGATTGGCAAGTCCTAGGCTCTGTGGTTTAACCCACAGCGCCACCCGCGTCCCTAACAATACTAATATTCAGTGCAGAATTGAAACCAATAAGTGAAGGTCTGAAAGGTTCAGTCCACCATCTCAGTTCAAAATAGAGTCTGACAGTATCCAAACATAACCAAAATCAGCCACCAGGAACTGCTACTGCAAACCGGGCCACAGTATCTTCAGTAGTGTTCAAATCAGTGCAGCTTGGAATGATTCAGTCCACCATCTCAATTCAAAATGGTGTCTGATAATACCCCAATATAGTCCCAAACCCACTCCTTCATCTCAGAAATTGCCATGCCAAACAGGGCAATGACATCTTTAGAAGTGAACAAATCAGTACAGTTTGGAATGGTTCTTTCAAAACTGGATGGTTTCCAAACATGGATGAAAAGTGACTCCTTCATCTTGGGAGCCTTCTTGCCAAGTTTGGTGGTAATATTTCAAGAGGCATCTGCATGCATAGAGAACATACTTTGGTTTCTCTTCAGATCGTATAAATCTTTCACCTTTTACTGAATGCATAGAGAATGGATGGACAGACAGACAGACAGGTGGACAAACAGCTCTCCAAAACATACAGTAGGTTTATTTATTTATTATAACATTACTTATATAGTGTCAGCAATGTAAATGGAAGTTTACCAAGTAACGTAAGCAAAAAGTGCAGATGCTTGCCCTAAGGAGCTCACAATCAGCTTACAATCGGTGGAAAGAGGAGGAAATGCAGATGAGGAGAAAAGGCAAATAAGTGTTGGGATTCATTCTGCACAGAAACATGTTTGTACCTTTAAGAACAGTTTTTGTGAGCTCTGGGCTAATTGGTTGCA
Organism: Podarcis liolepis; assembly: GCF_965112155.1. NCBI lineage: Eukaryota > Metazoa > Chordata > Lepidosauria > Squamata > Lacertidae > Podarcis > Podarcis liolepis. Next base: position 11,163,214 of record NC_139570.1, read on the forward strand.
GCTGGCCATGGCTCCAAAAGGAGAAAAGCTGCAGTTTGAACTCTGCTTGCAGGAAAAAACACCCACAAGATTTGCTGTTTGTTGTTTTGTAATAAAGTCCTTATTTAAGTTTGGTTTAACACCGGTCTCATGGTGTCACAGTCTTCTGTCATCTGCTACCAGTGGAAAATCCCCCCCTAACAATAAGAACCAAAGGTAAGGAATTACTGGAGGCAGGGAACAATGGGAGTAGAAAGGGAAACGAGAGACGAATGTTAGCAAATGTGGCATCAGGTACTTTAAGCCCGGGGCCGTGCATATTTCCTTGGAAGAGAGCCTCTGAGGTCCAGATCTTGTTGTATTCATGAGCAAGTGGTAGCCAGGTGAGAGTGTAGAGCTCTCCATTCTGCATAAAAACAAGCACCCAACTGCTTCAATAAGGCCTGGATTAGCATCACACACATATGGCAATGTGCATCCTGCCTCTGTACCAACTAAAGTCACATCCACACCATATATTTTAAATACATGGCTTCTCCCAAGAATCCTGGGAACTGAAGTCTGTTAAGGGTGCTGGGAATTGTAGATAAAGTAGAATTCCTGAAGGTCATAATCTTTAAATGTGTAGTTGGATGTGACCTTTGCGTACGGAAGGCTTCTTATGCATGCGGATTTACTATGTCAGATGGGTGTGACTGTGGGCTCCTCGGTTTTGTCTTGCTAGGGCAAGTACTTTACTCTGCAAACCAGAATTCCCAGTGCCCTTGAACTGATCCCTGCAAGATGATGATTGTCAGGAGGTGACCAGAGTAATGATGGGCTTAATCTCAAGTGAACATGGCTGTGCATAGGATTGCAAATGTATATTTTTGGTTCAGATGGGGGAACTAGGAATAAAGAGTTAAGCTACTGAATATGTGGCCGGCTTGCACCAAAACTGTTTATAAGGCAACTGATCCTGCCCACATACTGCAAGTTATAAAAGGCAGAACCTGTGACTGACAAGCACAGGAAGCTCGCCAGCAATCCTTTCCCATTACATATGTTTTCTGTTTTCCAAGCATCACCTGAAATACAACCTGCCACATTGGCAGCCTGAAGTGAATTGAACCTGGTGTCTTTCCTTCATTCACCACTCAGGTGCTGTCTCTGGTGACAGATGGAATCAGATGGCCCAATACATATGGGGCAAGTGCTTGGTCGATCACAAGAGATTTCACAGTGAAGATGCTTTCCCAGCTTTCATCCAGGTCCTTTTATATACAGCAACAGCCTGCAGGGAAAAAACACACAAGCCCCAATATAGCACCAAGATGTGGATGTTCTCCCCCTGGTCCAAGATGTCCTCTAAATCAATGACTTTTTACTCTGAGGGTGGGGAGTCAGCACCCTGGGTCAGGACAAAACATGACGGTCTGCCTGAAGTTAGTCACTGAAGGTAACACAAAACATATTTTGATGCTCACAAAGAAATACAAGGTGAAGGAGGCTTTCAGGTAGGAAAACAAATGCGATCATGCAATTCCTAGAAAATAATACTTTCACACCTGTGTAAATGGGTACGGACCTTTTGGGAGGTGTCCCAGTGGTGGATTACTGGCTTTGTGTTCAGAAAGGCCCAGGTTTAATCTTCAGGTTCAATCTGCCTTGCATTCTGAGGTTGGACTGGAATGTCATCCATCCTGGAGAGGTGCTGCCAGTCAGTGTAGATAATACTGCGCTAGATGGGCCAGGGGTCTGACCTGGTATAAGGCAGCTTCCTGTGTTCCTATTTAAATCAACACTTTCTTAAGAACCACGAGGACTGGAATCTTAGCTTTGTTTTTAAGAAAAGCAATGCAGGAAGCATATCAGGTTAAGGAATGAAGGAGGATTTCCTGTCTTCAGGCCAGAGGGTTGGTCCTTTATGGCTCTGAAATTATTCACCAAGGAGTGAAATCTGGAGGAATTTATTTGGAGAAAGAGGCTGAAAAGGCCTCACAGTGTGCTTCCAAATTTTGCTGGAGCTAGCTGATTGCTTGGAGCTGTCTGTGGTCCTGTAACATCAGAGCAGCATCGCTTTGCTGCCTCCTCCTTGGGATTAGGCATTGGACCAGACCATAACAAGAGGGCCTTCTGTGTGATGGCCCCCTGCTTATAGAAGCCCCTCTCTTTGGAAATGTGCCTGCCCTCTCAACTGATGATCTTTTGTTGATGGTTCAAGACATATCTCGTCACATAGGGATTTTGGGGTGGAGGGTAGATTGTATAAGGGTTTAATAATGCTCACTACTGGCCTGTATTCATTTTTTGTACTGAGATTTTAACTATTTGTTATGTATGTTATATTGTGGTTGTGCATCGCCCTGGAATCTTGAGGAATGAAGGACATTTTATTCTAAAAATAAAATAACTAAAATAACTAAATGGAACAAATCTTTGGCCACGATAAAAGGAAAGTGTACTTTCTGACTTGAACATATCCAGAAGGCGCAACCTTTTGCTCTCTCCCTTTCTAATGCTTTGCTCCCCGAAACTAATTGCTCCCTTCAAAGAGCAATTATTTGCTTTTAAACTCCAGCCATGCATGATTATGGGGAGGAACATTCCATGCCCAAGTGACAGATTCTATTTGCCAAATGGAAACTGCTGTCCCAGCAGTTGATAAATTAAAGGATCAGAAGCAAATAGCCAAGCCAAGGTTTATAAATTACACACCCACCATGCACATACAGAGACACCCCACAACCCTCACTCACTTTTGTCTTCTGCTACTTGTACTGCGAGGCATATAGCATGTGGAAAAGAGGTCAGCTAAAGAACTGAACCCTCAGTGGTTCAGCAATGTTCTGCCCTGAGGGCTATTAATGCAAAATAAATTTTAGAGGTAAGACTAGAGAGGGATCACAGTACAACGGTAGTGTGCATGGAAAAGCCTTCAGGTTCAATCCCTGGCAGGGCCAACCCCTACCATTGGGCAGAGTGGGGCATCTCCCTTAGGCAGGAAGGAACCTCCTGACCTTGGGTGGAGGACACTATCCTATCACCAAGCAGGGATGATATAAGATTCAGCTGCCAAACTGGTTGTATCCTGCACATTGAATAACAGGAGACACCATTTTATCCTTCACCTCAGGCAGCAAGATGTCTTGGGCTAGTCCTGATCCCTGGCATCTTCAATTTAAAAGTAGCCAGGGATGGGTAAGATTTTTTTTTATCCCTGAGCCTCTAGAGAGATGTACCCAAACAGATTGCACATGGGTTACATGGGCAGAAGAAACCCCAACTGCCCTATACCACATAGTCTCAACTTCCATTGGCATACTTTGTTTCGTAGGTTTTATAGCCCTTCTCAGCCTCAGGCGGTGGCGAGATGGGGGGCAGAGGAGAGGTGGCGGTACAGCATACTAGTGCATATCTTCTTTTTTAAAAAAAGCACTGGTTATTTGTATCAGTTATTCCAAATGATTAACCACTGTGGACAGTTCATCTGATTTTCCTTCCAATTCACATGCCATTGAAAAAGTTTCCCATACACTGATACCTAGATATTTAAATCCTCAGTGAAGGTCCTCAATGGAAGTCATTTTGGACACCCGAAAAATAGGTTTACAACTTACATTTTTATTCGTATGGGGATTTTTCCCCACTTGAAATTGACATTAAATCAAAAGGATTAAAATACTACTACTACTACGACTATGATTACAATGATGAAGTTGGTGAGAATCCCATTGAGGGGCCTCCTGGGTGGCCTCCAAACAGCTGATAAAAGAAACCCCTAGATTCCCCAGAAGAGGAGGTAAAGCTGCCTCAAGTCCTTTAGGGCACTGGCAACAAAGGCTTCCTCTGTTTTAATCTTAGCCTCAGAACCTATTCACCTTACTATTTTTATGGCATTTACAGGATGTCCAAGAACAGTGGTCTGCAACCCGCGGCTCCGGAGCCACATGTGGCTCTTTTACACCTTTGCCGCGGCTCCGGAGTGAATACTAGCGAGGGGAGGAGGCGCATTGTGCGCCCCGACACTCCCCACTGTGGCGGGCGCTGTACTGGCTGTGACGTCGCATGGGGGCAGTGCGTGCGTTAGTCACGCACCGTCCCGACGTCACCTTCCCGCCTGCCCGCTTGCTACATTGTAAGGGGCATGTACGCTGGTCACTGTTTTGAAGGGGAGTGAAGAACACACACACAAAAAAAAGGTAACTTGTTAATTTAACATTTATTTCTATGAGGAGGAGTAATTCTGAGGGGTCAAATGAAGAAATAATTTAAAAAAGTGACAAAAAAGTTATTTTTATAATGACGAGTTTTGCGGCTCCCAGCTTTTTTTTATTTGGAAACGGGTCCAAGTGGCTCTTTTTGTCTTAAAGGTTGCAGACCCCTGCCCAAGAACAACAATTCATTCCCCCAAGAAGTAGTGATAGCCACCGACTTTGGTGGTTTAAAAGAGGATACGACAAATTCACAGGGGGGCAAGGCAATAATAGCCTTGTGACTACTTGCCACAATGGCTATGTTCTGTCCCCACCATCAAAGCCGGTTATGCCTCTGAATACAAGTTGCTGAAAACTTCAGGAAGGGAGAGCATAGGTAGACAGCTGTTCCTTGTGGGCTTCTCATAGGTATCTGGTGGGCCACTGTGAGCACAAGATGTTGAACTTGATGGTCTTCGGTCTGATTCAGCAGGCATCTCCTTAAGTTCTTAACAGTTCTATGGGCTGCTTATGCACAATGTCTCCTCGGGAATTCTATATTGCTTCCTAAAAGAAGTGTGCGTTCTCATCTAAGGAATGCTTTCTGCTGTGGAAGTGACTTGCCTTGTAATTTCAAAAAAGAAAAGAAAAGGTAAAAAATACTGCTGACCTTTGGTCTGCCCTGTTCTGACTCCCTCTGTCTGATACAGTCATGTTAGTGAGCCTGCTGGAACTTGATTCGTTAAGAGAAGGATGGCGGATCAGTATCAGCAACATTCATCATTGCCTGGGAGCAACTTGAAAAGGGCAGAGAGGAGTTGACACGCCACTGGGAACATCCTTGTTACAGCTCAATTTTGGTGCAGCTTGCACAGAAGGGAATAGACTGCTCAGATGCACAGAGGAGAGGGAAGCAGAGCACTCCTTTTGGAACCGCTGATATTCTTCCACATATAGCAGCCAGTGCTTACCCTTTTCCAAGAGATCTGCTTGGTTATCTGTGATTAGAAAGAAAAAAACAGTAACCCTACACTAAGGCTGAGAGACAGGATTCTGTGACATGTATAAATAATGCACATTTGCTTGTTTTCTCCTCTTTTCCAATCTTCCTTTCCTTTTCCTCTGCATCTTTTAGTCTGGTTTTGCTAGTCATGGCAGGCGGCAGGAGCTGTGGGGGTCTATAGCCAGAGAACCATAGCTCCCTGGACCCAGCATCCCCATGTGGGCTGGTGTAGTGTATGGATGGGGAACCTCTGGGCAAGAGGTGAAATGCAGCTCTCTGACTGTTTCTAGATGTTGTTGAACTACAACTCCCATCATTCCTGGCCATTAGCTGTGCTTGTGGGGGCTGATAGGATTTGTAGCTCAGCAACATCTGAAGGGCCAAAAGTTCCCCACAACTGATGTAGACAAGCTAGATGGATGGTGGATCTGACTCAGCTCCCTATGTTGCCCTAGTTTTTCAGAATACAGTGGTACCTCGAGTTAAGTACTTAATTCATTCCGGAGGTCCGTTCTTAACCTGAAACTGTTCTTAACCTGAAGCACCACTTTAGCTAATGGGGCCTCCTGCTGCTGCCGCGCCGCCGGAGCACGATTTCTGTTCTCACCCTGAAGCAAAGTTCTTAACCTGAAGCACTATTTCCAGGTTAGTGGAGTCTGTAACCTGAAGCGTATGTAACCTGAGGTACCACTGTAACTATTGTGGCTTAGACTTTAGCATCAAAAAGGCATCAAGTAAAAATTCAACTGGATCCATCTTTTTTCTTTTTTGGGAAGAAAAACAGAGCTATTGTGGTGGTATGATTAGAGCTAAGATTGGAACACCAGAGACCTGGATTCAAATCCCCTCAGCTGTAAAACTTACTGGATAACCTTTGGGTAGTCACCACCTCCCATCCTTACCTATTTCACAGGATTGTTAATTAATAATAAGAATTTTATTATTTATACCCCATCCATCTGGCTAGGTTGCTGCAGCCACTCTGGGTGGCTTCCAACACATATAAAAACATCAAACATTAAAAACTTCCCAATACAGGGCTGCCTTCAGACGTCTTCTACAAGTTATATAGTTATTTATCTCCCTGACATCTGAAGAGAGGGTATTCCATAAGAGAGTTCCACTGCCAAAAAGGCCCTCTGCTTGGTTCCCTGTAACCTCACTTCTTGCAGTGAGGGAACCATGAGCTGGACCTCAGTGTCAGGGGTGAATGATGGGGGTGGAGACACTCCTTCAGGTATACAGGGCCAAAGCCATTAGGCTTTAAAGTTCAGCCCTAACACTTTGAATTGTGCTTGGAAATGTACTGGGAGCCAATGTAGGTCTTTAAGGACCGGTGTCTTAGTGGCCACTCCTAGTCACCAGTCTAGCCGCCGCATTCTGGATTAACTGCAGTTTCTGGGTCACTTTCAAAGGTAGCCCCATGTAGAGCGCATTGCAGTAGTCCAAGTGGAAGATAACTAGAGCATGCACCACTCTGGCAAGACAATCCACAGGCAGGTAGGGTCTCAGATGGAGCTGGTAGGCAGCTGCCCCGGACACAGAACTGACCTGTGCCTTCATGGATAGTTGTGAGTCCAAAATGGCTCCCAGGCTGCACATCTGGTTCTTCAGAGGTACAGTTACCCCATTCAGGACCAGGGAGTCCCCCACAACTACCCACCACCTATCACCCCAATACAGTACTTGTTGTGAGGATGAATCCACCATATATATCACCTTGAGTTTTTTAGAGGCAAGGTAGGAAATACATGAGAGAGGCAGAATGAAGGCAAAATGCATAGTAGAAAGGAAAGTGAATACTACAGCCTTGCAACAAAAGGACCAATGCCAAATTAATATCTCTATGCGATGGCTTCAAAGGTAGCTAAGAGACTAGACAGGTTTGATTCCATGCCCTCAGTTCTAATTTACCAGAGACTTATACAAACAACAGGAGTTTTTTTCATGATGCCTCCTACCCTCTGGAACAGCCTCCTTTTGGAGATTAGGTGGCACTACTGGTTGTTGTCTTTCACCATCAATTAAAGACTTGCCTTTTTGCCCAGGTGCCCCCAAGAGAGAGCAATATTTGCTTAAGAGAGAGCTGTCGTTTGCAAAAAGCAATGGCAAGAACGCGAGGTTAATATAGATCTAAAAAATCTACACCACTTGTGAAGGGAGATGACACATTCTAATAAGATTCTGAAATCCCAGTCTTATAAATATTAATAAGGCAAAGGGCTTTTCAACACATTCCAATTTTGTTGTTATCATTATGAAGTTTCATTCATATAAACTGTCTTGCAGGTTTGTTCCTCTGTCTTGCTTGTAGGAGAAACAGACACAGAGTGAAATTTGGAGTCATGCCTCCTACCCTCTTGTCTATCAACCCTCTTGTGCCCATTATGTGTCTGATTAAAAAAAAAAAGGTATTGCAGCTCACTTTCACTGTCTGGATGATGCCAACCAGGCTAAAAGCTTGCAGCTCTCTCAAGCAAGTGTGCTACTGAACCTCTGACAACTGCAGCCCACTCTCCCCTCCCTTATCCTCCCTTACCACCTACCCCAAAACACAATGCCTAGCTTTTAGAAATGCATAAGGCTGCAGAGTGCCACCACATTTTGCAGGTGGGATTCACTTGCAAATCAGCAAATCAGGTTACACTTTGAAGCAGTGGTGTGTAGTCAGTGGACTGGAGGTTTTAGGCTAGGTCCCTAAATGTTCCCCAAAGCCCCGGAAGCTTCTGCCCAGCTTAGGGTCTGATGGGGTCCAAGAGCCATCTCACCATCCCAAAGCCCACCCAGCTTGGGGAAGGAAGAAAGAGGGCTCCAGCATCCTGTCAGAGAACTGACTCCTCCTCCCCAAAGCCTGGGAAGCTTCTGCCTGGCTTAGGGAGGGGGCGGTGTGATGCTCACGTGTGTGACATTGCCCTCCTAAGTGCCCTTGCAAGCTGGTGCTCTGATTGTTCCCCTTTGAAAATTTTTGCTGCATGCCACTGCTTCTAAGGTTGATTTGGGACGCTCTCACAACAATCCCAATTCCCCCCTGCCCCTGGCTTCTTAAAGAAAGTGATGGGGGAAATATACTGGAAAGAGCAAAGAACAATTGCTTGATGCAACGTTGTACAAGCTCCTCACAAAAAAGCCAGAACAAATGCTCGATAAACAGTGGGCACTGTGTAACCTCCCTGCAAACTTTGCACAAACAAATCAGGATGGATGCTCAATAAAAAGGTCATCCAGAAGTGATCTAAGAATAAGAACAGTGAACAGTAGCTTTTTGCAGGCCTGTTCAGAGGGAGGGGGCAGCCTGGTACACTTGCCCTGGGCCTTGGAGGTCTAAGCTGGCTGGGTGGCCCTGCCAGGAACTGGCTGATTTATTGTTTAAGTTTATAACTTTATTCTAACAATACTCCCACCCTGAGCCTCAGACAAGCTCTGCACGGGCCTACCTTTTCACATAGTACCTAGTGAACTTATGTGCAATACATGGTGATGACTGCTAGCTCAGATGGCTTTCAAAAATGACTGGACAAATGTATAGAGGATAGGCATGAGAAAAGGGAAGCTGAGCCACTCCATCTGCGCTGCTGAGAGACCAGCTCCACTGGGGCCACCCCCTCAATTTTCATCTAGGCTAAAAGCAGATGTTCCATCTGGTTGCAGCTGAGGCAGTGGCGGAGCAAGCCGATTGGGTGCCTGGGGCAGCATGCGTGCCCTGCATCCAGGGGCAGGGCCAGCCTTGCATGGGGCCAGCTGCGCAGGGTGAGCCAGGGCAGGACGTTCTGCGGGGCCTCTGAGGAGTCTGCCTGCCTCCTCCCACTCAGCCACCCTACAGCTGAGAGAGGTGGCAGGCGGAGATGTGTGGCTCAGGTGCGCTGCAGGCCCCGTGGTGAGTGCCACCCGGCATTTTGTCACCCCCCCTCAGTGGTGACACTTGGGGCGGCCTGCCCCCACCGTCCCCTTTCTCAGCCCCTGTGGCGAGGGACCAGCTCCACTGGGCTCTTCTCTCAACTTTGATTTAAGCTAGCAGCAGCCATTCCATCCAGCTGCAGCAGAGAGAGAGGCAGTAGGCGGGCCCATGTCACCAGTTCTGTCAAGATACCAGCTCCATTGGGTCCTCCCAGCAGGCACTCCATCACGCTGCAGCAGAGGGAAAGATGAGAGAAAGCAGTTGCTCACCTGTGGATTGGATAGAAGTATATCATTTTTGTGTGTGCCAGGTGAGCATCTCTAGAGAGCACATTCCATAATTTGGGAACCGTGACCTGGCAAAGCATTATATCTTCAAGGCTGAAATCTCATGTTGCATCTGAAAAAAATCAGCAAATGCATGAAATGGGTTAAACACTTAGGTGTACTTAAAATCCTTTCAAAAATACTGATAATGTACTTGTCCTTTTTTTAAATAGGAACTTGTCTGGAGCAGAACACACAATAAAATATGCATTCAGTGCTTCTAGAGGCTGGCAGGTTGCTGAAATGGATTTCTCATTAGACTATGACTTCATGGTAGATGGCAAGGACGCTATATTCCTGCTCTCAATGTATTTACTTGTTAAGATTCCTAGAAAGATGAATTGCATCGGTTCAGGAGTACTTACACACAAATGGGAGTGGGGTGGGGTGGGGAAGAAGGATCCCTTGAACTGCTTTCAGCAAATTCAAATATTGCATTTCTTCCGCTATCCTAAATAAGAGCAGACACATCCTTTGTAATTATGTATAAAAAGAGAGTGTGGCTCGATGACTCTCCTCTTTATGGAAGAATAATGGAATATTACTTACAGATGTGTCCTTGATCACAAACTGTTTTCAATGGCAATTGGCAGAAAAATAGAATGTCCTTGCTTTGGAGGCCACTGAGAGAAGATTCTTGAACAATATTGCTAATGCTCCCCCAAAGTTGTCTTCCCAGTAGCTACACTACACCAGGGGTTACCAGTCTTTCTTGGTCTGTCAGTCTTTTTGAGTGATTTGTTGTGGGCACCATCATCTCCTAGTCAGTTTTCTACCCGGGACATAAAAGTGAGTGTGTGCACTAGGGATGGGTTGTGGTTTTTTTGTTTGCATTATAATGAGGAGCCACCTTATCTGTACAAACTGAAACATAGTTAATGTTCAAGAAGTGTGCTTCTCCAAATTTTGCAATGCAGTTCCCCAAGGAAATACGTGAAAGAACGCCTACAAGTGTGGAAAAAATATGCACGTTTTTGCAAAAATATACCAAAAATATCACATTTCATTGGGGGAAATTGCTTGTAGAAATGTGTGTACCAATCAAAGTTGCACTGAAATGTGTTCATTAGGAGAAATTCACATTAAAATGCCGACAAATATGCTATATAAAGTTACAGTTTTTGACCAACATTGCTCAGGATGATCGGATGGAAAATTAGCTGCTTTGATCCATTCGCTCCTGGCCTCCTTATTTCTGCATGACCTACATACATGCTTCTGCATCACCACACCCACCATCTGGATACACAAACATTCCTCTTGGCAGCAGCAGGTTATGAGTACAGAAGAATGGGCACCACCATCGCAATGGCAGAGCTCTTTCTTACCTGGATAGTTCATTCACGTGGGTTGGGGTATTGATCCTTACTTACGGATTTGCCACTTTTTATGAAACAGTTTTGCAACAGATAGAAGTGCAATAAGTGAAACTTTGGCTTTGCTTTACTGCTGTTGTGAGTTTGGCACCTGATTGCTGTAAATGAATATGGGGTTTGATTTTTTGTTGGGTGTGTGGAGTGTTAATGGGACAGAATGATTGGATAATGATTCTGAGTGGTCCATGGCCACCCTGTGTCAGTCACAACTTTAGTTAGCGATATGACATGTTAACGGTTCAGGGAAGTATCTCTCAATGGGAACCAAAGGGAGTTGGATAATGTGACTTGAATGGAGAAACAGGAAACACATTGGCCTCCCTTGCAGGTATTGGCTAGCATGCATTGGTGCACACATACCAAGTGTCTGTGAGAATAGGAAAGGAGATCACCATTAGATGTCATGGGGAATCCTCTCCGTGTGTACAAGATTTGTACAGGCACAGAAGCTTCTTGTGCAGAAATATTTCTGTTTTGTTTATCAGCTTGGTCAAGTGTTATGCTGCTATCCACTCTTTGTGGACTGCTTTCAGTCCACAAACGATATATAATTGATTATGTTTTCCCTTTTTGGATATCTTTTTACCCAGGCTGTGTAAAACAGGCCTGGTGAGAAACAAGGAATACCAAGGGGGTTTTATTATTATTATTTTTAAAAAGTCTATAGGGACCTGACCACTCTGGAAATAGCCCAGTGAGAGATGAGTGCCCACCATTTGAGTGGCAGTTTGAAAAGGAAAATGGGAAGCCTGTGTGTGTGTGTGTGTGTGTGTGTGTGTGTGTGTGTGAGAGAGAGAGAGAGAGAGAGAGAGAGAGAGAGAAAGACAGACAGAGAGAGAGAGAGAGAGAGAGAGAGAGAGGTCCGCTTGAACTCCTTACAGTTTACAATAGCTTATCTGTTGTATTCCTGAATTTTTGATCTGCTACTAGTTATTACAGTTTACATTTGTTGTTTATTTTATAGCATTTTAAAGCACTCTTTTCAAATCTCTAAGTAAAAGCAATAAACACTGTTGGTAAAACCAAAATACAAACTAAAATCAGTAGAACAGTAGTATGAAAGCACATGAAAAAATAATAATCAAGAATTCAGACAAAGGAAGACAGATTCTGATCTTATGGGTCAGGAAAAGCCTGGGTAAAAAGATATCCAAAAAGGGAAAACATAATCAATTATATATCGTTTGTGGACTGAAAGCAGCAACAATTGCAAATACCAGTCATATTCACTGTATTGATTTCTGTTCTAGAAATGGGATGAATAAGCAGACAATTTCCACTCCAGGTTTCTTTTTCTTTGGAATTCTCTAATATCTGTGGGATACATGGTACCATTTTGTTGAAGATCCCACTTTTATAGGTAATAACAGGAAACACAATTCTGGGGCATTCATCCATGAAAATTTTTTGCTACCTTGACAAGATGTACAGCTTTGCATTTAGCCGATGGTGGAAATGTGACAGCAATGTGAACATCTGCTGGAGGAAGGGAAACATCTGGTGGTGAGAGAGAAGTGGAAAGAAAGGATGAGAACAGAATATTTTTCCTTTTTATTCCTGGGCCACCTGATTTTTTCTGTAGTGAGGTTTGCTAATAATTGCTGTGGTTCTTAATGCTTCGTGTTTTGTGCTGGAGGCAAGGTGGGAGGAGGGAGCAGAGATCACTTTTTGGTTGTTGCTGTCACCACAAAGCAATGTCCCATTTTGTGTAGAAGTTGGCAGCCCCTGCTGGCTTTCTGGCACCTGATCTAGACAGATGCAGGAAAGGTGAGGCAGGGTTCAGACACTGTAGATAAGGGCAGCAATGAGCTCAAGCAGGGTGGAATGATGATCTTGCTGCCTGACTGGCAAAGGCAGGAACTGGCTGTCAAACTGAGCAGCTTGACAGGTGCTCGGTGTAGTCTCCTCCAGAAGCAATTGCCTGGAGGTTTGTGAATAGCTAAGATGCTGTGCTGTGCTTTCCCCCTGTTGTTGGACATTTGGATTAGCAGCACTAGAGGAAAGAGGTGCTGTTCATTATTTTCTGCTTTGAATAAACTATATTGCAGTCTCTTTTGGTGAATAGGACTTTCAACACACAACACAGGAAGCAGACTGACACTGAGTCACACTCTTGGTTTGTCTAGCTCAGTAATGCCTATGCCATCAGCCCTAAACACTGACTATGCTGGGTGGGTATGATGGGAGCTATAGTTCAACAACATCTGGAGGGGAACCACGTTCACTATCTCTGGACTACATTGATAGGCACTTGTACTTCAGTGGCAGGACATTCACTTTGCAAGTATGAGATCCCAGGTTCAATCCCTGGTTCCTCCAGGCAGGGCTGGGAAAGACTGCCTGAAACCCTGGAAAGTTGCGACCAGTCAGCAGAATACTGCGCTAAATGGGCCAGTGGTATGACTCAGTATAAGGCAGCTACCGATGTTTCCTCATTGACCCTGGGACAGTCTCTCTCTCTCTCTCTCTCTCTCTCTCTCTCTCTCTCTCCATCAACCTTGGTGGCTGTGGTGCTATAAATACTATTCATATTACATGCCCAGTTGCAGTGTTGCCCACCACCCTGGCAACACACAGCTTCCAGTTTCTTGACTCAGTGATCTGACCTTCTTTTCTTATTTGTTCTTCCACTGACTGCAGTGAGGGAGGGTGGGCATCACCGGCTTTTATGCCTTGATGGCTGCTTGAACAGACGGGCAGTCAATGCCCTTTCAGCTAGCGAGGCCCCTCATTGGCAAATTTGAAATGAGAAAGAAATGAAAAAATTGCTTCTTTCCCATTTTCTTCCTCAAAGACTATCTGTCTATCTATATCTATCTGTCTGTCTGTCTGTCTGTCTGTCTGTCTGTCTGTCTATCAGGGTTGGATCTAACAACTGCTTTGCATGCAAAAGGTCACAGGTTTAATCCCCAGCATTTCTAGCTAGGGCTGAGAAAGAGTCTTTGCCCTGGAGAACCTCTCCCAGTCAGTGAGGGCCTCTCCTAGTTTGGTAGGCAATATTGAACCAAGGATTTGCCATGGTAGAAGACAGTGGCAATGTGTTTGTTAGTGAAGCACTAGTAATGTAATGTACTACTGGGGAAAAAACATTCCATCTGGAAAGGTCATAAATGCCTGGCTGATTGTCATATTTGGCCTAACTGACCAGTGACCTTGATTTCTGAGGTTGTGTGTGCATAGGAATGCCCTTCCTCTGCTGCTTCAGTCTGGCTTGTTTGGTTGCTAATTAGGTTTAAAGTGAAAATTGCAATAATGCCTGCTACAAACTGGTTTGCTAAAGGGTTGCAAATGCAGGCTTAAAGAAGGACAAGGAGATAGAATGAAATATTGTACACCAGCCCTTAATTTGGGCTAACCAAATGATTGTGGGTGGTAAAACTTCTCATCCCTTTAATGCAGTCCCCCTGGAACTTATTGTCAAAGCAAATAGATCAATCCAGCGGTGCATCGATACTGTTCAAATATTTTGAAAAACTTGACATCCTGAATTACCCCTTGGGATGCCAAAGTGCTATTACCCTGAGAAATTGAGCCACAGAGGCATTCTTCAATTAGAAGCTAGTGTCAGAGGAGGAGTACTGGAGGTGTGATGTGCTGAGAGGAGAATTGGAAAAGCTTAGGGAAGTAAACAACTACCTGGGAGCATATTGCAGGCCTAGGATATTGGAAAAATATGCTGGGAAGAAGGGCAGCATAGAGATAAAGCATTTAAGGTGTTAAGAACACAAGAAGAGCCCTGCTGGATCCGGCAAAAGGCTCATCTAGCCCACCATCCTAGTCTCACAGTGGGCAACCATATGCAAGCAGCACTTGAGTGCAACTTGAGATTCGTAAGAACTGGTATTCAGAGGCACACTGCCTCCAACAGTGTAGGTAGAACATAGCCCTTCGTGGTTATTAGCTATCAATGATCATGTCCTCCAAAGCACTGGTTGAGTGCTCGTATGGAACATCTAAGGCCATGTACCAATGGTCCCTCTAGTTCAGATCTATAGACTTTTGGGAGATGATATTTCCAGACTTAGGTATAGTTAGCCTACAACTTATGTGCATTTAACTTGTGCACATTCAGCCTTACATGCACGGAAAGAAGGGGGGAGTGGGGTTCTAGGAAAAATGACTTTGACAACCCCATCTGCCATGGAACTCAATGGGTTTTGACTATACCTGATTTTGGCTTTAGGCAAAATCCCTGGAACATAACTCCAGTGTAAGTTGCAGGCTTACTATATACCCCTTAGCATCTTGACACCTCTAATGTTTTCTCTCTGCGAGTAATTGCGCTAAGCATAGGATTCTGCAGCGTGGAAGGTGACAATGGTGGATGTTGGTTGTCCTCCCTTGTTGCAATTAGGCATACCCTCATTGCCTGTGTCCTGCCAACCTAGCAGTTCGAAAGCACATCAAGGTGCAAGTAGATAAATAGGTACCGCTCCAGCGGGAAGGTAAATGGTGTTTCTGTGCGCTGCTCTGGTTTGCCAGAAGCGGCTTAGTCATGCTGGCCACATGACCCGGAAGCTGTCTGTGGACAAATGCTGGCTCCCTTGGCCAATAAAGCGAGATGAGCGCTGCAACCCCAGAGTCGGTCACGACTGGACCTAATGGTCAGGGGTCCCGTTACCTTTACCTTTACATTGCCTGTGAGGTGCAAGGACTCCAGACTCCAGTGCAAATGCCTTACTTGGCACCTGAGCATTTTTGAACATAAGAACACAAATAAGACAAGTTTGCTGGATCAGGCAAACAGCCCATCTAGCGCAGGATTCTGTTGTCACAGTGACCAAGCTGTGGGCTGTGAGAAACCCGCAAGAAAGACATGAGCACAAGAGCAATTTTCCCCTCCTGCAGTTTCTAGCAACTGGTTACAACCATTTAACAAGCAGACCACAGATATCCTCTGTTAAATCTGGGAGAGTCTGCTATCTTGTCTTAAAACTTAAAATAGAAACCAGCAGCTTTTGTATTTTCTCCGCTTTTCGTATACTTGTTTGCTGAATGTGGGAGGGGAATAGATTCCCAAAGCCACCAGTTTTGACTGCACCCTAATTTCATCTCATAAAAAAAGAGAAAATCTGCTACACCGATTCCAGAAGCATCATGTAAAGATGCAGCTATTTCCTGGCTTTTCTTATAAGTGGAAGAAAATTAAGTTTCCTGTGATACAACATTGCTTATTGCGCTACGATTTATGAAGAGTTTTTGAGACTTGATATGCTCAGAGCAAGAGGTTGTATATTCCAACCCCAAGCTGTATTTTGTTTTGTAGTTAACTGTACTTGTAAGCATCTCTGACAGCTGAGACAGATTCATTTTATGTGTCCCCATTGCTTAGTTATGAGGCATCTTTTCCACTTTAGCTGTAAAAGCTGCTGAGATTTTATTTTTCACAAAGAAAGACTTGCAGTTGGGATGGCAAAGCCTTGTTAACCAACTTTCAGTCTCAATTTTTTTTGTCACCTGCTATAACAGGAATGGGAAACTTTGGCCTCTGGGGTCTTTGCCTAGCCCTCAGAACTCTGCCCAAGCCACAACCCTCACCAGCCATGCTTTGCACCTCCCTTGAGTGTTTCTGACTGACTGGATGGTGCCCTTGAACTCTGATCATGCCCCTTGTTAACATATAAGCTAACATACAGGACCCTATGCAGCTTAGGATCGGGTTACTTGAGAGACTATCCCATATAGTCTTAGTAGGACACTGTGTTCTTGTGGGAGAGTTTTTTTTTTAACAACCCAAAAATAACAGAGGTCCACTCCACAGTCACTTGGAGCAGAATACCCCTGCTTTGTGGAGAAACATTTCTGGTGAGATATGATAGGCACCCACGATCTGCAGTTTCTGGAAACAATTGAGGGCATAAGTAAAGGTAAAGGTAAAGGGACCCCTGACCATTAGGTCCAGTCGTGGCCGACTCTGGGGTTGCGGTGCTCATCTCGCTTTATTTGCCGAGGGAGCCGGCATACAGCTTCTGGGTCATGTGGCCAGCATGACTCTGGCAAACCAGAGCAGTGCACGGAAACGCCGTTTACCTTCCCGCCGGAGCGGTATCTATTTATCTACTTGCACTTTGACATGCTTTCGAACTGCTAGGTTGGCAGGAGCAGGGACCAAGCAACAGGAGCTCACCCCGTCGCAGGGATTCGAACTGCTGACCTTATGGTCGGCAAGTCCTAGTCTCTTTGGTTTAACCCACAGCGCCACCCGTGTCCCTAATTGAGGGCATATTTGTATCCAAAAGCCTTTTCATCTGGATAAAAAGGTCTCTGCATTAGATGCTCATTTTGTATTATTTAAAAACCTATCTTTAGTTAGGTTTTTTTTTTTTTGGTACTGTTCTTCTAAAACTATTTTTTAGCTATGCATGGTACATTTTAAAATTGCCTGGCAACAAATGTAAAAGGCAATCCATTAATTAAATCAATATCATTCTGTGAAATAATAGTACTTGGCATTGTGTAGCACGTTCAAGAGTTCAGAGTGCTTCACGTGTATAATCTAGTTTCATGAGAGCCAAGTCAGTAGTATCACCATATTACAGATGTGAGGACTGAGGCTGAGAGTGGCATGCTTTGGTCAGCCTACTCAGTTCATGTCAGGATGTGAACTCGGGGCTTCCTGATTGATAGCGCATTCTCTTACCCACTATGCTTCACCAGGAAAAGCACTAAGCCCTGACTATTAAAATTAATGGAGCTTAAAAGTGCTTGACCTTGTTTTTCCTATCTAAAATTCTTATATTCTGACAGCATTCATAATCTAGAAAACCGCTGGGTTTGGAGAATAGGCATTCACTTTTACAAGCATGATTAAGTTAGGAGAATTTGTTTGAGAAATCTGCCCATTTCAGCTCTACAACCACTAAGCCATTAAGGCTCTTTTTCGACTGACCCTCAGTTGTTGCGTCGGCGAATGCTGCAGATATTAAAAGCAATTTATTTGAAGCTGAAATGTGTTTTCATGACAAGATCATGCATTTAAAGGCCTCCATTCTGTTCTTACAGACAGCGCATTGCATCTTCAACTTGTCGCTTGCAAAACAGTTATAATAAAAAAGCCATCTTATGCAACTTGGAGCTGAACGAGGCGGTGTTGCTATGATAGCAGACCATGATGTCTTTAAGAACAGTGCATTTCTGCTACCCTTCCTTGCTCTAAACACACAAAACAAAAGCCAGGATTATCATGTACAGTATTACACTGCTCCCTATAATGCAGTCAATCGTTCTCAACAATCCCATTTTGGATAACAGCACAGACAGTGCAGAGCTTGCTATGGTATGATTATGTTGCTAAAGTTCGAAAGACAAGGGCATAATGTGAAAATTAGACCTTCGCTAAGAGTTGCTTGCAGTGCTCCTGGTGCGCAAAAAAGCTGTAATTAAATGTCGTGTTGCATCAGAAAAGTGGCAGGGTTCCCTTGAACATTTAAGTGGTTAGGAAGTTTCTGTGCCCTACATGCTTTATGTACATGGCTAGAAAAGGAGAATCAAAGAAGTGCCCTGTCCTCTGGCCATTTTGCTTGCAATTTTTTTGTGTTACAAAAATCGCTACGGATGAAGGAAGGCAGCAATTTCTATTTTAACCCCTATTTTTCACAATCAGTGCTGTTTTCATTCTGCTGCAGTTTGATTTTCAACCAGTACTCCCCTATTCAGCCTGCCTTCAGCTTGTAACACGCGTTACTTACATATTTACATAACACATATTCATTTCAATGTATATAAAGCATCAAAACAATGTAAACAAGGGCAAAAGCTTCATACAATCTGAAGAGAAACCAGCGTACTCACAACCGGCCCTTCTATCTGTATGGCAGTGAACTGGTTGGACGTTTACTTACTGCTGTCATTGCAAGATTTTGGAGAGACATGTTGGGAGCAGATATACAGTGGTACCTCGGGTTAAGAACTTAATTCGTTCTGGAGGTCCGTTCTTAACCTGAAACTGTTCTTAACCTGAGGTACCACTTTAGCTAATGGGGCCTCCTGCTGCCGCCACGCGATTTCTGTTCTCATCCTGAAGCAAAGTTCTTAACCCAAGGTACTATTTCTGGGTTAGCGGAGTCTGTAACTTGAAGAGTCTGTAACCTGAAGTGTCTGTAACCTGAGGTACCACTGTAGACTGTTGATATACAAAGGTGCATGCAATGAGGCCAGAGAGCAGGGCTATTGAGGGGTGTGGCCTGATGAGTAGAATGTGGTCTGGTGAGAGTACTGAGGGCCAAACTGAGGGGCCTGGAGGGCCAGACGTCTTCTCATTTCTGATCCAACCAATCAGGTAACTTTAGGAGATGCATGGAATTGCTAATTGCTTAGCTCACATTTAAAACCCCCACAAAAAACAGCAACAGAAGATTGATCAGGATGGGGACCCTTTTAGGGGGTGGAGTGGCTTTACCTGTCACTATAGTTTTGATCTGGATCAGGCCTTCTTCCTTCATTGTAAAGAAAAGCTTGCATTGGCTCGAATGGGAACCTATCTTTTAATGTGAATTGCTGGCACAGAGGTGTTGATAGGGCAATCCAGATCTGGACTGCAGCAGGAAAGCAAAGGCTTGCTGTTCCCTTTGTCCATGCCAGATTCGCAGTCTGGGTGAAAACTCCCCTCCCCTGTCCTCCTCCTTGCTGTTTATTGTTTTAAAAGCCATTAATGCAATGACTAATAGTGTGATTGACTCTCATCTAGTTTGGCCCTAAGAAGTGCACATTTACAATGATCTGTGAAAGCTCCAGTGTACCTTTTGCTATTTCCTATAGCTCAAATGTGGCTAGTTAGGAGTCCTGTTCATACAGCGATTAAAAGAGCTTTTAATAACTTTAATCAAATGCTTTCCCACGAAATAGCCTAGTCGTGCACAAGCCTCAGCAGTAGAGAGGGACTTGCCCAGGAGATCTTTTTTTTGTCATCCTTTAATTAGCCCTGATAATGAGGCCTCGTTTTAGAGGAAATCTTAATTTAATAGCCTTGGTATTGAATGACCTTGTTGTGGGAAAAGGCATTTGTCTGTCTGCATGTGCGGAGGAAATGCAAATAATAAAGGTTGCTTTGGCCCGCTGCCAAGCAGCCATAACAAACTGAACGTCATCGCTTGAAATGTGCTTGCTTTGCAGGTCGTGCTGAAGAAGTCCCTTGCCTGGCTGGCAAAACGTGTTTCCTAACTACAGGAAGGATTTAGCCAGGGACAGAACGGTTAATACAGTATGCTAAATGAGCTGGTCAGTGTGGGGTAGAGCTTAAGAGTGTTGGGTTAGGACTCCAGAGACCAGGGTTCAAATCTCCACTCAGGCATGAAGCTTGCTGGGTAGCCTGAGGCCATTCACTGTCTATTACTCTAACCTTCCCCACAGGCTTGTTGTGAGGATAAAATGGAGAGAAAGAGAATCCTGCATGTTGCCTTGGAAGAAAAGTGGGATATAAGTGCAGTAAGTACTGTATTTTTCGCTCTATATGATGCACCAGACCACAAGACACACCTAGTTTTTGGAGGAGGAAAACAAGGAAAAAAAATATTCTGAATCTCAGAAGCCAGAACAGCAAGAGGGATCGCTGCACAGTGAAAGCAGCAATCCCTCTTGCTGTTCTGGCTTCTGGGATAGCTGCGCAGCCTGCATTCGCTCCATAAGACACACACACATTTCTCCTTACTTTTTAGGAGGGAAAAAGTGAGTCTTATAGAGCAAAAAATACGGTAAATAACGAAAGCACTGAATATTAACTGTGGCTTTGTTTGCTTGAAGCTCAAAGCAAGTACTTACAGTGGTGCCTCGCAAGACGAAAAGAATTCGTTCCACGTGTCTTTTCGTCTTGCGATGTTTTTCGTCTTGCGAAGCACAGTCTGTCGCAACTGCGCCTCTTCAAGCGGCTTTTTTAAAAAAGCGCAAGACATTTTCGTCTTGCGAAGCAAGCCCATAGGGAAATTCGTCTAGCGAAGCAACGCAAAAACGGAAAACCCTTTCGTCTAGCGAGTTTTTCGTCTTGCGAGGCATTCGTCTTGCAGGGCACCACTGTATTTTACCCCAAGAAATAAACTGCCACAGGGGCCAGATTAAACTGACCAGTGGGCCAGATTAGACCCCCGAAAAAGGCTTTGGACATGTCTGCTGTATGTTTTTCTTCTTACAAAGATGTACTCCTAGCTGTCTGCCTCTTGTCACATTTCACTGCCTGGCTGGGACAAAAAGAGCATCCCAGAG
This sequence comes from Podarcis liolepis, assembly GCF_965112155.1. NCBI lineage: Eukaryota > Metazoa > Chordata > Lepidosauria > Squamata > Lacertidae > Podarcis > Podarcis liolepis. The sequence continues at coordinate 11,184,162 of NC_139570.1, forward strand.
CCTTGGAACAAGCTGGGACCCAATGACCCAATACAAGGTATGATATGAAATACTTAACTAGGGTTATGATGCTGGGTTATGATGATGAAGCCATCTGCACAACTCATATGTTTAAATCATCCAGGAAATCTTAAAACTGATTGCACAATGCACTTAATGTCCAAAGTCCATTTTTGGGGCCTAATCCGGCCTGTTGGTCGGTTTAATCTGGCCCCTGTGGCAGTTTATTTCCTGGGGTAAAAATATCACTAAAAAACCTCAACAACTTCAATCCTAAAATAAGGTTAACAACTTTGGTCGGCCCTCACGGCCCTTCACTTCATCAAATCTGGCCCTCTTTGAAAAAAGTTTGGACACCACTGAAGGGTTAAAGTCAAAGAGTTCAAGAGAAGCAGAGAAGGGGGTAATGGATACTGACCCCCCATGCCGCTTCTGTTAGAAAAGGGGCATAGTTTAAGTAGCCTAGTCGCCCTACCCCTTCCCATTGGGCCCTGCCCCTTTCCCTGCAAGGGTTCAGGTGAGGGCAAACTGCCTTGGGGCGCAGCAAGCTTTGGTGGGGGGGGGCTGGGGGGAGGATGCAATGCCAGTGGGATGATGGACGGGGAGATAGCAGGCAGGGAAGCTGCTGGGCAGGTGGGGGAGGGAAAGAGACCCCCCCAAAAAATGAAGGGAGGTGGGTGTGCAGCTGAGGGCCCCCCCATTTTGAGTATTCCGAATAGCAATATGGATACTATAAACATATGCAGAAATACATACATTTCCTAAATTTCAGTTGAGTTTCCTGCATTTCAGGGGGTTCAACAAGCTATTTCTTAATAGGTTTAATTGGGTTTGGTGCTTTCTCTCTGCAAGTCATTCCTTGAACAGCTTCCTGTGCAAAGTTAAGGCTTGCTTTCATTGCTCTGTTCATTTGTGCATTTGACTAGTGTTGTGTGGAGGGAAATGCAACCACTGGGCTGAAAAATATCCCCCTCCTGCCCTCCTGTGTTTGAAATTCTAGAATAAGAAACTGCCTCTTTCCCCTCAGCTGATATGTCCGTTTGTGACATCACAAGAGACCATCTATAGACAGGGCTGGGGAAACTAGGCCTCAGGGGGCGGGGGCACATTTATAAATAAACAAATGATGACTGAGGTGCCCCCCCTTGTGACACGTGTGGCATATGGACTCCATGGCACCCTAGGATACCCTCCTTAGCACCCACCAAGGCCCCCTGACCCTCCCATTTTAAAAAAGTTTTCCCAAAATCTTTAATTTTTACAGTGCTGCAAGACAGTTTGTTTTGGCAGCTGGGGGATTGGTATTATTTATTTATTTAGCCCTTTTAGAGAGATAAATAAACTGGTTCCTTTGACTTAAGGTTTCTGGATCCTTTTAAATAAAGTGATCTGGACAAAATGAGTAAATTAGGAAACATTTTTATTATACACACTTGCAAGTGGGGTAACCCAAGATCAGGCACATCGTCATATGGAAAAACACATCTTATAAAGTTGCTTGTCTGGCCGCAAGTCCCTCCTTCCACACCCGCAAGTCCCTCCCACACCCACAAGAAAGGGCATACCAGTTTACAGAAGTATCACATCCGCCTCATTAACATTTTACCATTCCACTTCCCACATTAATCACAATACAATACAATACAATACAATACAATACAATACAATACAATACAATACAATACAAATAACTTTATTGGCATTTCATGTTAAGACATTTCAAAATGGCATGAGATACAAAGTCTGTCTTCTTCCTATTTCCTGTTTCCGAGAGATTTGAATGGGGAAATCCTTTCGATTCCACAATAATAAGAGGCAGTGAGGTGAGGGAGGCCAGGGCCACATCCACACCATTTAAAGCGCTATGAAGCCGCTTTAAACACTCATGGCTTCTTCCCCCAAAGCATCTGGGAGCTGTAGTTTGAAAAGGGTGCCGAGAGTTGTTAGCATTTCTTGGAGTGCTACATTAAAAGTATTCTCTTGGAAGTCTTCCTTTGTAACCTAAGAAAGCTGCCTGGATCAGGCCAGTGGCCCAAGTTCAGCATCCCATTCTCACAGGTGCCTGTGCAAAAACTGCAAGCAGAATCTGACCCCAACAGCCCTCGTGATTCTCAGGAACTGATATGCAGAAATATGCCGCCTCTGAACCTGGAGGTACTACATAGCCATCACTTGACACATCGCTGATTTCACATGGCATCCACCTGGCTCCCCGCCCCCCAAGAATCTGGGAGCCATAGTTTGGGTCATTGGGTTTGGTGCTTTTGTAACTGGATTTGTAATGGCTTTTAGTCAAATACAATAAATGATTGATTAACTGATTGATGAAAAAGTGCTTTTTTCCTGAGATGCTAACTTTCTCTCTGCATGCCATTCCTTGAACAGCTTCCTGTGCAAAGATAAGGCTTGCTTTCATTGCTCTGTTCATCTGTGCATTTGACTAGTGTTGTGGGGAGGGAAATGCAACCACTGGGCCTAAAAATGTCCCCCTCCTGCCCACTTGGGTTTCCGGTGTGGCCTTCACAGATATTGGCACAACTTGTGTGTGTGTGTGTGTTTTGGCTGCTGAGCTGCGCTCACCATTGTGAGAGCTGAGGGAGTGATGGTGATGCCTCCCCAGCTGCTGCCATTGTCCGTGGGTTGATTGTGATGTGACAAAAGCATTTGGCTGCTGAGCGGGTATAAATGTGGGCCAAGGCGCAAGTCTCAGCAGTTGCCCTCCCCAGAGAGAAATGGGCAGCTCGGTGGCACTCAGCCCAGGTGGTCTCCTGTCCCGTGACAGCAAGCTGGCAAGCGGAAGGAGGCAATTGCCCGGTGCTGGGATGCTGTGGCCCTGGTGGCCTCCTGCCCCGTGGTGGCAAGCTGGCAAGCGGAAGGAGGCAATTGCCCGGTGCTGGGATGCTGTGGAGCAAGGAGAAGGCAAGTACAAAGATTACTTGCTGGTGGGATCGCTACTTGAAGGTGACTGACACTCAGCTCTGAAGCTGGTGGATGTCTGGCAATGGACCTGATGAGGTTGCAGCTGGTGGATGGTTGTCGGAAGAATTTGCATTCAGGCTAGTGGATGTTGCGCGGCTACGCTGGCTGAGATGGGTGCAAACTGGCTTGGAAGCCTTGTTTGTTAACAGGCAGCCAAACAGAGGAGGAATCTGGGGGGACGCTATCGGGTGTTGGCCATCCCACTCACCTGTTTGCCTTTGCCTTACAGGGATGTCTGGAGCCGGTGAGGTTTTCCTCAAGTCCAGTCTTAAAAGTCATCAAGAGAACCACAGGACATCCCTATTTACATCGGAGAAGTGAACGTGAAATACTGGCAGTGAAGAATGGACAAGGCTGTGGCCATACTTGAGAGAAGGAGAAGGGAGACTGCAGGCGGACATCTGCTGCATTGCAAGTGATGGGGCAGTGGGGAGAGAGAAGAAAATGAGGGAGGCAACATTAGGCCACATTAGGTGCACCACTGAACTGCTATGAAGTCACTTTAAACAGGCATGGCTTCCCCTCAGGGATTCTGGGAACTGTAGATGGTTAAGGGGACGGAGACTTGTTACGGTGGTTAAGTATTAGGATTAGGATTAGGGGTAGGGTAGGGGTGGGGGTAGGGGTAGGGGTAGGGTTCCCTTCATGCCAGGGAACTCTGGGAATTGTAGCTGTAGTTAGGGGGCAGGGTAGGGTTCCCTTCTTGCCAGGGAACTCTGGGAATTGTAGCTCTAGTTCGGGGTTAGGGTTAGGGTTCCCTTTTTGCCAGGGAACTCTGGGAATTGTAGCTGTAGTTAGGGGGCAGGGTTAGGGTTAGGGTTCCCTTTTTGCCAGGGAACTCTGGGAATTGTAGCTCTAGTTAAGGCTTAAGGGTTAGCATTAGGGTTAGAGTTAGCGTCAGCGGTAGGGGTGGGGGTGGGGGTAGGGGTAGAGGTAGGGTTCCCTTCTTGGCAGGGAACGGGGCCCCCTAACAACTCTTGGCACCCTTTTCCAACTATAGCTCCCAGAGTCTTTGGGGGTTGTTTAAGCCATGAGTGTTTAAAGCGGCTTCATAGTGCATTAAATGGTGTGGATGTGGCCATGGCCTCCCTCACCCCACTGCCTCTTATTAATGAAGAATCGAAAGGATTTCCCAATTCAAATCTCTCAGAAACAGGAAACAAAAATGGAATGGACAAGGCTGTGGCCATACTTGAGAGAAACTTTGAAGGGAGACTGCAGGCGGACACCTGCTGCATTGCAAGTGATGGGGCAGTGGGGAGAGAGAAGAAAATGAGGGAGGGAACATTAGGCCACATTAGGTGCACCACTGAACTGCTATGAAGTCACTTTAAACAGGCATGGCTTCCCCTCAGGAATTCTGGGAACTGTAGATGGTTAAGGGGACGGAGACTTGTTACGGTGGTTAAGTATTAGGATTAGGATTAGGGGTAGGGTAGGGAAGGGGGTAGGGGTAGGGTTCCCTTCATGCCAGGGAACTCTGGGAATTGTAGCTCTAGTTAAGGGTTAGAGTTAGGGTTAGGGGCAGGGGTAGGGTTGGGGTTCCCTTGGCAGGGAACTCTGCGAATCGTAGCTGTAGTTAGGGGGCAGGGTTAGGGTTCCCTTTTTGCCAGGGAACTCTGGGAATTGTAGCTCTAGTTAGGGGGCAGGGTTAGGGCTAGGGTTCCCTTTTTGCCAGGGAACTCTGGGAATTGTAGCTCTAGTTAAGGCTTAAGGGCTAGCGTTAGGGTTAGAGTTAGCGTCGGGTAGGGGTAGGGGTAGCGGTAGAGGTAGGGTTCCCTTCTTGGCAGGGAACGGGCCCCCCTAACAACTCTTGGCACCCTTTTCCAACTATAGCTCCCAGAGTCTTTGGGGGTTGTTTAAGCCATGAGTGTTTAAAGCGGCTTCATAGCGCATTAAATGGTGTGGATGTGGCCTTGACCTCCCTCACCCCACTGCCTCTTATTAATGAAGAATCGAAAGGATTTCCCAATTCTAATCTCTCGGAAACAGGAAACAGAAAGAAGACTTTGTATCTCAAGCCATTTTGGAAAGTCTTAACTTGAAATGTCAATAAATGTATTTTTGTTGTATTGTGTTGTATAGTGTGATTAACATGGGAAGTAGGGTGGTAAAATCTGCATGCGTTTATAGTAGGCATTTTGCACTCACCTGAACCCTTGCAGGGAAAGGGACAGGGCACAATGGGAAAGGGTGGGGCAACCGGGCTGCTTAAACCACACCCCTTTTCCAAGGGAAGCACCATGGGGGTGGGCCGTCCGAGAGAGAACAACAGAACACAGAACAAAGAAGACGGAAGTGGCGCACAGTTCCTTCTGTTCCCTCTCTTCCAAAGAATGGAACGTCAACACCCAGAGTATGTGATCCAGTAGTCACACACACTCTGCAGCACGGGAGAGAATGAAACTCCGGACATCCAGCACCCGCTTCTCTGCTTCTCTTGAAGTCTTTGACTGTAAGCCTGTCCAATCTTTTTTCAAAGAGGGTCAGATTTGATGAAGTGAAGGGCTGTGAGGGCTGCCGAAACAGCCAACTCAAGTTGTTAACCTTTTTTAGGGTTGAATTTGTTGAGGGTTTGTTTTTTTAGGATTTTACCCCAGGAAATAAACTGCCACAGGGGCCGGATTAAACTGACCGGTGGGCTGGATTAGGCCCCCAAAATGGACCTTGGACATGCCTGATAAGCACACGAACAAGATGTAGCGGGTGCACCATTTCATGTTTTACTGGAAAACTTAAGGTCACTGTTAGCTGGTAGGCTTGGCCTTGGGGGGAAATCCCCCCTTGAATCTGACTTAGGACTTCAGCACTGCCACTACAGAGTAATAGTGTCATCATAATTTCACCATGGCAACCAGCTGCTTCATTTTTTTTTAGTAATATTTTATTAGGTTTTATCCATAAAAAAGTTTAGAAAAATACAAAAAACGAAAAAGATACACAATTACAAAATACAGAAATACAGACATTAAACACAAAAAAGAAAAGAAAAAAGCACATTTAAAAAAACAAAAATTCCTTCTTTCTTAATTTCTCCTCTTTGGTTAACTTATTTTCCTGACTCCCTCGCGTCTCCCATTTTTGTATCCCTTTTAAAAGTTAGTTCAGCAAATTCATATCAGAGATCCACTCCTCCCCCTGCTGGTCCCTGCTTCAGCTGTTGAGTCTCTTTCTTCCTCCCTGAGCCCCTCCACCACCTGATGCTCCGATGGCAGTTCCCTGACAATATCCTATTAGTCTATCTATTTATTAATCCAATCTTGCATTTTACCTTGTTGCTAAAACCCCTGCAATTCATTTCAATGTCCTCAACATTCAAAAATTTTACAATATTTCTGCAAATACGTTTTAAATTTCCTCCAGTCTTCTTCCACCAACTCTTCTCCCTGATCTCGGATTCTGCCAGTCATTTCCGCCATCTCCATATAGTCTATTAGTTGCATCTGCCATTCTTCCAAGGTGGGTAGGTCTTGTGTCTTCCAATGCTTTGCGATCAGAATTCTTGCTGCTGCTGTAGCATACATAAAGAAACTTCTATCCTTCTTTAACACCGATTGGCCAACTATGCCCAGGAGAAAGGCCTCTGGTTTCTTCGGGAAAGTATATTTAAATACCTTTTTCAATTCATTATATATCATTTCCCAGAAAGCCTTGATCCTTGGGCACGTCCACCAAAGGTGAAAGAAAGTACCTTCAACTTCTTTACATTTCCAACATTTATTATTGGGCAAATGGTATATTTTTGCAAGCTTGACTGGAGTCATGTACCACCTGTACATCATTTTCATAATATTCTCTCTTAGGGCATTACATGCCGTGAATTTAATCCTGGTGGTCCACAACTTCTGCCAGTCAGCAAACATAATATCATGTCCTATATCTTGTGCCCATTTTATCATTGCAGATTTTACCGTTTCTTCCTCAGTGTTCCATTTCAACAGCAGATTATACATTCTTGAAAGTATCTTGGAAAGTATCTGCTGTGTTTTTTTCCTGTAATTTTAAAAAAATAATCAATAAATATCATTTAAAAAAAAAAGAGAGAGAACTTGGAATGTTTTTGTTCCTTCCTCAGAAAGGGAGAAATGGCTACCAAATAAAAATAAATTGGAAAAACCATACTCAAAGAAACTGCAAGTACATAGTTCAGGGAAGAGATGCAGGGGGAAAGTAAAATGACACAGTGCTGAAATGCACTTTCAAAATTTCTGATTTTGGAGTGCATTATTTGACTTTCTGAAACATGCAGCATTTCTTGGAGTGCTACATTAAAAGTATTCTCTTGGAAGTCTTCCTTTGTAACCTAAGAAAGCTGCCTGGATCAGGCCAGTGGCCCAAGTTCAGCATCCCATTCTCACAGATGCCTGTGCAAAAACTGCAAGCAGAATCTGACCACAACAGCCCTTGTGATTCTCAGGAACTGATATGCAGAAATATGCCGCCTCTGAACCTGGAGGTACTACATAGCCATCACTTGACACATCGCTGATTTCACATGGCATCCACCTGGCTCCCCGCCCCCCAAGAATCTGGGAGCCATAGTTTGGGTCATTGGGTTTGGTGCTTTTGTAACTGGATTTGTAATGGCTTTTAGTCAAATACAATAAATGATTGATTAACTGATTGATGAAAAAGTGCTTTTTTCCTGAGATGCTAACTTTCTCTCTGCATGCCATTCCTTGAACAGCTTCCTGTGCAAAGATAAGGCTTGCTTTCATTGCTCTGTTCATCTGTGCATTTGACTAGTGTTGTGGGGAGGGAAATGCAACCACTGGGCCTAAAACTGTCCCCCTCCGGCCCACTTGGGTTTCCGGTGTGGCCTTCACAGATATTGGCACAACTTGTGTGTGTGTGTGTGTTTTGGCTGCTGTCAATTCATTATATATCATTTCCCAGAAAGCCTTGATCCTTGGGCACGTCCACCAAAGGTGAAAGAAAGTACCTTCAACTTCTTTACATTTCCAACATTTATTATTGGGCAAATGGTATATTTTTGCAAGCTTGACTGGAGTCATGTACCACCTGTACATCATTTTCATAATATTCTCTCTTAGGGCATTACATGCCGTGAATTTAATCCTGGTGGTCCACAACTTCTGCCAGTCAGCAAACATAATATCATGTCCTATATCTTGTGCCCATTTTATCATTGCAGATTTTACCGTTTCTTCCTCAGTGTTCCATTTCAACAGCAGATTATACATTCTTGAAAGTATCTTGGAAAGTATCTGCTGTGTTTTTTTCCTGTAATTTTAAAAAAATAATCAATAAATATCATTTAAAAAAAAAAGAGAGAGAACTTGGAATGTTTTTGTTCCTTCCTCAGAAAGGGAGAAATGGCTACCAAATAAAAATAAATTGGAAAAACCATACTCAAAGAAACTGCAAGTACATAGTTCAGGGAAGAGATGCAGGGGGAAAGTAAAATGACACAGTGCTGAAATGCACTTTCAAAATTTCTGATTTTGGAGTGCATTATTTGACTTTCTGAAACATGCAGCATTTCTTGGAGTGCTACATTAAAAGTATTCTCTTGGAAGTCTTCCTTTGTAACCTAAGAAAGCTGCCTGGATCAGGCCAGTGGCCCAAGTTCAGCATCCCATTCTCACAGATGCCTGTGCAAAAACTGCAAGCAGAATCTGACCACAACAGCCCTTGTGATTCTCAGGAACTGATATGCAGAAATATGCCGCCTCTGAACCTGGAGGTACTACATAGCCATCACTTGACACATCGCTGATTTCACATGGCATCCACCTGGCTCCCCGCCCCCCAAGAATCTGGGAGCCATAGTTTGGGTCATTGGGTTTGGTGCTTTTGTAACTGGATTTGTAATGGCTTTTAGTCAAATACAATAAATGATTGATTAACTGATTGATGAAAAAGTGCTTTTTTCCTGAGATGCTAACTTTCTCTCTGCATGCCATTCCTTGAACAGCTTCCTGTGCAAAGATAAGGCTTGCTTTCATTGCTCTGTTCATCTGTGCATTTGACTAGTGTTGTGGGGAGGGAAATGCAACCACTGGGCCTAAAACTGTCCCCCTCCGGCCCACTTGGGTTTCCGGTGTGGCCTTCACAGATATTGGCACAACTTGTGTGTGTGTGTGTGTTTTGGCTGCTGAGCTGCGCTCACCATTGTGAGAGCTGAGGGAGTGATGGTGATGCCTCCCCAGCTGCTGCCATTGTCCGTGGGTTGATTGTGATGTGACAAAAGCATTTGGCTGCTGAGCGGGTATAAATGTGGGCCAAGGCGCAAGTCTCAGCAGTTGCCCTCCCCAGAGAGAAATGGGCAGCTCGGTGGCACTCAGCCCAGGTGGTCTCCTGTCCCGTGACAGCAAGCTGGCAAGCGGAAGGAGGCAATTGCCCGGTGCTGGGATGCTGTGGCCCTGGTGGCCTCCTGCCCCGTGGTGGCAAGCTGGCAAGCGGAAGGAGGCAATTGCCCGGTGCTGGGATGCTGTGGAGCAAGGAGAAGGCAAGTACAAAGATTACTTGCTGGTGGGATCGCTACTTGAAGGTGACTGACACTCAGCTCTGAAGCTGGTGGATGTCTGGCAATGGACCTGATGAGGTTGCAGCTGGTGGATGGTTGTCGGAAGAATTTGCATTCAGGCTAGTGGATGTTGCGCGGCTACGCTGGCTGAGATGGGTGCAAACTGGCTTGGAAGCCTTGTTTGTTAACAGGCAGCCAAACAGAGGAGGAATCTGGGGGGACGCTGTCGGGTGTTGGCCATCCCACTCACCTGTTTGCCTTTGCCTTACAGGGATGTCTGGAGCCGGTGAGGTTTTCCTCAAGTCCAGTCTTAAAAGTCATCAAGAGAACCACAGGACATCCCTATTTACATCGGGGAAGTGAACGTGAAATACTGGCAGTGAGGAATGGACAAGGCTGTGGCCATACTTGAGAGAAGGAGAAGGGAGACTGCAGGCGGACATCTGCTGCATTGCAAGTGATGGGGCAGTGGGGAGAGAGAAGAAAATGAGGGAGGCAACATTAGGCCACATTAGGTGCACCACTGAACTGCTATGAAGTCACTTTAAACAGGCATGGCTTCCCCTCAGGGATTCTGGGAACTGTAGATGGTTAAGGGGACGGAGACTTGTTACGGTGGTTAAGTATTAGGATTAGGATTAGGGGTAGGGTAGGGGTGGGGGTAGGGGTAGGGTTCCCTTCATGCCAGGGAACTCTGGGAATTGTAGCTGTAGTTAGGGGGCAGGGTAGGGTTCCCTTCTTGCCAGGGAACTCTGGGAATTGTAGCTCTAGTTCGGGGTTAGGGTTAGGGTTCCCTTTTTGCCAGGGAACTCTGGGAATTGTAGCTGTAGTTAGGGGGCAGGGTTAGGGTTAGGGTTCCCTTTTTGCCAGGGAACTCTGGGAATTGTAGCTCTAGTTAAGGCTTAAGGGTTAGCATTAGGGTTAGAGTTAGCGTCAGCGGTAGGGGTGGGGGTGGGGGTAGGGGTAGAGGTAGGGTTCCCTTCTTGGCAGGGAACGGGGCCCCCTAACAACTCTTGGCACCCTTTTCCAACTATAGCTCCCAGAGTCTTTGGGGGTTGTTTAAGCTATGAGTGTTTAAAGCGGCTTCATAGTGCATTAAATGGTGTGGATGTGGCCATGGCCTCCCTCACCCCACTGCCTCTTATTAATGAAGAATCGAAAGGATTTCCCAATTCAAATCTCTCGGAAACAGGAAACAAAAATGGAATGGACAAGGCTGTGGCCATACTTGAGAGAAACTTTGAAGGGAGACTGCAGGCGGACACCTGCTGCATTGCAAGTGATGGGGCAGTGGGGAGAGAGAAGAAAATGAGGGAGGCAACATTAGGCCACATTAGGTGCACCACTGAACTGCTATGAAGTCACTTTAAACAGGCATGGCTTCCCCTCAGGGATTCTGGGAACTGTAGGTGGTTAAGGGGACGGAGACTTGTTACGGTGGTTAAGGATTAGGATTAGGATTAGGGGTAGGGTAGGGGTGGGGGTAGGGGTAGGGTTCCCTTCATGCCAGGGAACTCTGGGAATTGTAGCTCTAGTTAAGGGTTAGAGTTAGGGTTAGGGGCAGGGGTAGGGTTGGGGTTCCCTTGGCAGGGAACTCTGGGAATTGTAGCTGTAGTTAGGGGGCAGGGTTAGGGTTCCCTTTTTGCCAGGGAACTCTGGGAATTGTAGCTCTAGTTAGGGGGCAGGGTTAGGGCTAGGGTTCCCTTTTTGCCAGGGAACTCTGGGAATTGTAGCTCTAGTTAAGGCTTAAGGGCTAGCGTTAGGGTTAGAGTTAGCGTCGGGTAGGGGTGGGGGTAGGGGTAGCGGTAGAGGTAGGGTTCCCTTCTTGGCAGGGAACGGGCCCCCCTAACAACTCTTGGCACCCTTTTCCAACTATAGCTCCCAGAGTCTTTGGGGGTTGTTTAAGCCATGAGTGTTTAAAGCGGCTTCATAGCGCATTAAATGGTGTGGATGTGGCCTTTACCTCCCTCACCCCACTGCCTCTTATTAATGAAGAATCGAAAGGATTTCCCAATTCTAATCTCTCGGAAACAGGAAACAGAAAGAAGACTTTGTATCTCAAGCCATTTTGGAAGGTCTTAACTTGAAATGTCAATAAATGTATTTTTGTTGTATTGTGTTGTATAGTGTTGTGATTAACATGGGAAGTAGGGTGGTAAAATCTGCATGCGTTTATAGTAGGCATTTTGCACTCACCTGAACCCTTGCAGGGAAAGGGACAGGGCACAATGGGAAAGGGTGGGGCAACCGGGCTGCTTAAACCACACCCCTTTTCCAAGGGAAACACCATGGGGGGTGGGCCGTCCGAGAGAGAACAACAGAACACAGAACAAAGAAGACGGAAGTGGCGCACAGTTCCTTCTGTTCCCTCTCTTCCAAAGAATGGAACGTCAACACCCAGAGTATGTGATCCAGTAGTCACACACACTCTGCAGCATGGGAGAGAATGAAACTCCGGACATCCAGCACCCACTTCTCTGCTTCTCTTCAACTCTTTGACTGTAACCCTGTCCAATCTTTTTTCAAAGAGGGTCAGATTTGAAGAAGTGAAGGGCTGTGAGGGCCGCCGAAAAAGCCAACTCAAGTTGTTAACCTTTTTTAGGGTTGAATTTGTTGAGGGTTTGTTTTTTTAGGATTTTACCCCAGGAAATAAACTGCCACAGGGGCCGGATTAAACTGACCGGTGGGCTGGATTAGGCCCTCAAAATGGACCTTGGACATGCCTGATAAGCACACGAACAAGATGTAGCGTGTGCACCATTTCATGTTTTACTGGAAAACTTAATGTCACTGTTAGCTGGTAGGCTTGGCCTTGGGGGGAAATCCCCCCTTGAATCTGACTTAGGACTTCAGCACTGCCACTACAGAGTAATAGTGTCATCATAATTTCACCATGGCAACCAGCTGCTTCATTTTTTTTTAGTAATATTTTATTAGGTTTTATCCATAAAAAAGTTTAGAAAAATACAAAAAACGAAAAAGATACACAATTACAAAATACAGAAATACAGACATTAAACACAAAAAAGAAAAGAAAAAAGCACATTTAAAAAAACAAAAATTCCTTCTTTCTTAATTTCTCCTCTTTGGTTAACTTATTTTCCTGACTCCCTCGCGTCTCCCATTTTTGTATCCCTTTTAAAAGTTAGTTCAGCAAATTCATATCCTATTAGTCTATCTATTTATTAATCCAATCTTGCATTTTACCTTGTTGCTAAAACCCCTGCAATTCATTTCAATGTCCTCAACATTCAAAAATTTTACAATATTTCTGCAAATACGTTTTAAATTTCCTCCAGTCTTCTTCCACCAACTCTTCTCCCTGATCTCGGATTCTGCCAGTCATTTCCGCCATCTCCATATAGTCTATTAGTTGCATCTGCCATTCTTCCAAGGTGGGTAGGTCTTGTGTCTTCCAATGCTTTGCGATCAGAATTCTTGCTGCTGCTGTAGCATACATAAAGAAACTTCTATCCTTCTTTAACACCGATTGGCCAACTATGCCCAGGAGAAAGGCCTCTGGTTTCTTCGGGAAAGTATATTTAAATACCTTTTTCAATTCATTATATATCATTTCCCAGAAAGCCTTGATCCTTGGGCACGTCCACCAAAGGTGAAAGAAAGTACCTTCAACTTCTTTACATTTCCAACATTTATTATTGGGCAAATGGTATATTTTTGCAAGCTTGACTGGAGTCATGTACCACCTGTACATCATTTTCATAATATTCTCTCTTAGGGCATTACATGCCGTGAATTTAATCCTGGTGGTCCACAACTTCTGCCAGTCAGCAAACATAATATCATGTCCTATATCTTGTGCCCATTTTATCATTGCAGATTTTACCGTTTCTTCCTCAGTGTTCCATTTCAACAGCAGATTATACATTCTTGAAAGTATCTTGGAAAGTATCTGCTGTGTTTTTTTCCTGTAATTTTAAAAAAATAATCAATAAATATCATTTAAAAAAAAAAGAGAGAGAACTTGGAATGTTTTTGTTCCTTCCTCAGAAAGGGAGAAATGGCTACCAAATAAAAATAAATTGGAAAAACCATACTCAAAGAAACTGCAAGTACATAGTTCAGGGAAGAGATGCAGGGGGAAAGTAAAATGACACAGTGCTGAAATGCACTTTCAAAATTTCTGATTTTGGAGTGCATTATTTGACTTTCTGAAACTTGCAGCATTTCTTGGAGTGCTACATTAAAAGTATTCTCTTGGAAGTCTTCCTTTGTAACCTAAGAAAGCTGCCTGGATCAGGCCAGTGGCCCAAGTTCAGCATCCCATTCTCACAGATGCCTGTGCAAAAACTGCAAGCAGAATCTGACCACAACAGCCCTCGTGATTCTCAGGAACTGATATGCAGAAATATGCCGCCTCTGAACCTGGAGGTACTACATAGCCATCACTTGACACATCACTCATTTCACATGGCATTCACCTGGCTCCCCCCCCCCCAAGAATCTGGGAGCCATAGTTTGGGTCATTGGGTTTGGTGCTTTTGTAACTGGATTTGTAATGGCTTTTAGTCAAATACAATAAATGATTGATTAACTGATTGATGAAAAAGTGTTTTTTTCCTGAGATGCTAACTTTCTCTCTGCATGCCATTCCTTGAACAGCTTCCTGTGCAAAGATAAGGCTTGCTTTCATTGCTCTGTTCATCTGTGCATTTGACTAGTGTTGTGGGGAGGGAAATGCAACCACTGGGCCTAAAAATGTCCCCCTCCTGCCCACTTGGGTTTCCGGTGTGGCCTTCACACATATTGGCACAACTTGTGTGTGTGTGTGTGTTTTGGCTGCTGAGCTGCGCTCACCATTGTGAGAGCTGAGGAAGTGATGGTGATGCCTCCCCAGCTGCTGCCATTGTCCGTGGGTTGATTGTGATGTGACAAAAGCATTTGGCTGCTGAGCGGGTATAAATGTGGGCCAAGGCGCAAGTCTCAGCAGTTGCCCTCCCCAGAGAGAAATGGGCAGCTCGGTGGCACTCAGCCCAGGTGGTCTCCTGTCCCGTGACAGCAAGCTGGCAAGCGGAAGGAGGCAATTGCCCGGTGCTGGGATGCTGTGGCCCTGGTGGCCTCCTGCCCCGTGGTGGCAAGCTGGCAAGCGGAAGGAGGCAATTGCCCGGTGCTGGGATGCTGTGGAGCAAGGAGAAGGCAAGTACAAAGATTACTTGCTGGTGGGATCGCTACTTGAAGGTGACTGACACTCAGCTCTGAAGCTGGTGGATGTCTGGCAATGGACCTGATGAGGTTGCAGCTGGTGGATGGTTGTCGGAAGAATTTGCATTCAGGCTAGTGGATGTTGCGCGGCTACGCTGGCTGAGATGGGTGCAAACTGGCTTGGAAGCCTTGTTTGTTAACAGGCAGCCAAACAGAGGAGGAATCTGGGGGGACGCTGTCGGGTGTTGGCCATCCCACTCACCTGTTTGCCTTTGCCTTACAGGGATGTCTGGAGCTGGTGAGGTTTTCCTCAAGTCCAGTCTTAAAAGTCATCAAGAGAACCACAGGACATCCCTATTTACATCGGAGAAGTGAACGTGAAATACTGGCAGTGAAGAATGGACAAGGCTGTGGCCATACTTGAGAGAAGGAGAAGGGAGACTGCAGGCGGACATCTGCTGCATTGCAAGTGATGGGGCAGTGGGGAGAGAGAAGAAAATGAGGGAGGCAACATTAGGCCACGTTAGGTGCACCACTGAACTGCTATGAAGTCACTTTAAACAGGCATGGCTTCCCCTCAGGGATTCTGGGAACTGTAGATGGTTAAGGGGACGGAGACTTGTTACGGTGGTTAAGTATTAGGATTAGGATTAGGGGTAGGGTAGGGGTGGGGGTAGGGGTAGGGTTCCCTTCATGCCAGGGAACTCTGGGAATTGTAGCTGTAGTTAGGGGGCAGGGTTAGGGTTCCCTTTTTGCCAGGGAACTCTGGGAATTGTAGCTGTAGTTAGGGGGCAGGGTTAGGGTTAGGGTTCCCTTTTTGCCAGGGAACTCTGGGAATTGTAGCTCTAGTTAAGGCTTAAGGGTTAGCATTAGGGTTAGAGTTAGCGTCAGGGGTGGGGGTAGGGGTAGGGTTCCCTTCTTGGCAGGGAACGGGGCCCCCTAACAACTCTTGGCACCCTTTTCCAACTATAGCTCCCAGAGTCTTTGGGGGTTGTTTAAGCCATGAGTGTTTAAAGCGGCTTCATAGCGCATTAAATGGTGTGGATGTGGCCATGGCCTCCCTCACCCCACTGCCTCTTATTAATGAAGAATCGAAAGGATTTCCCAATTCAAATCTCTCGGAAACAGGAAACAAAAATGGAATGGACAAGGCTGTGGCCATACTTGAGAGAAACTTTGAAGGGAGACTGCAGGCGGACGGACATCTGCTGCATTGCAAGTGATGGGGCAGTGGGGAGAGAGAAGAAAATGAGGGAGGGAACATTAGGCCACATTAGGTGCACCACTGAACTGCTATGAAGTCACTTTAAACAGGCATGGCTTCCCCTCAGGAATTCTGGGAACTGTAGATGGTTAAGGGGACGGAGACTTGTTACGGTGGTTAAGTATTAGGATTAGGATTAGGGGTAGGGTAGGGATGGGGGTAGGGGTAGGGTTCCCTTCATGCCAGGGAACTCTGGGAATTGTAGCTCTAGTTAAGGTTTAGAGTTAGGGTTAGCGTCAGGGGCAGGGGTAGGGTTGGGGTTCCCTTGGCAGGGAACTCTGGGAATTGTAGCTGTAGTTAGGGGGCAGGGTTAGGGTTCCCTTTTTGCCAGGGAACTCTGGGAATTGTAGCTGTAGTTAGGGGGCAGGGTTAGGGTTCCCTTTTTGCCAGGGAACTCTGGGAATTGTAGCTGTAGTTAGGGGGCAGGGTTAGGGTTCCCTTTTTGCCAGGGAACTCTGGGAATTGTAGCTCTAGTTAAGGCTTAAGGGCTAGCGTTAGGGTTAGAGTTAGCGTCGGGTAGGGGTGGGGGTGGGGGTAGGGGTAGGGGTAGAGGTAGGGTTCCCTTCTTGGCAGGGAACGGGGCCCCCTAACAACTCTTGGCACCCTTTCCCAACTATAGCTCCCAGAGTCTTTGGGGGTTGTTTAAGCCATGAGTGTTTAAAGCGGCTTCATAGCGCATTAAATGGTGTGGATGTGGCCTTTACCTCCCTCACCCCACTGCCTCTTATTAATGAAGAATCGAAAGGATTTCCCAATTCAAATCTCTTGGAAACAGGAAACAGAAAGAAGACTTTGTATCTCAAGCCATTTTGGAAGGTCTTAACTTGAAATGTCAATAAATGTATTTTTGTTGTATTGTGTTGTATAGTGTTGTGATTACCATGGGAAGTAGGGTGGTAAAATCTGCATGCGTTTATAGTAGGCATTTTGCACTCACCTGAACCCTTGCAGGGAAAGGGACAGGGCACAATGGGAAAGGGTGGGGCAACCGGGCTGCTTAAACCACACCCCTTTTCCAAGGGAAACACCATGGGGGGTGGGCCGTCCGAGAGAGAACAACAGAACACAGAACAAAGAAGACGGAAGTGGCGCACAGTTCCTTCTGTTCCCTCTCTTCCAAAGAATGGAACGTCAACACCCAGAGTATGTGATCCAGTAGTCACACACACACTGCAGCATGGGAGAGAATGAAACTCCGGACATCCAGCACCCGCTTCTCTGCTTCTCTTGAAGTCTTTGACTGTAAGCCTGTCCAATCTTTTTTCAAAGAGGGTCAGATTTGATGAAGTGAAGGGCTGTGAGGGCTGCCGAAACAGCCAACTCAAGTTGTTAACCTTTTTTAGGGTTGAATTTGTTGAGGGTTTGTTTTTTTAGGATTTTACCCCAGGAAATAAACTGCCACAGGGGCTGGATTAAACTGACCGGTGGGCTGGATTAGGCCCTCAAAATGGACCTTGGACATGCCTGATAAGCACACGAACAAGATGTAGCGTGTGCACCATTTCATGTTTTACTGGAAAACTTAATGTCACTGTTAGCTCGTAGGCTTGGCCTTGGGGGGAAATCCCCCCTTGAATCTGACTTAGGACTTCAGCACTGCCACTACAGAGTAATAGTGTCATCATAATTTCACCATGGCAACCAGCTGCTTCATTTTTTTTAGTAATATTTTATTAGGTTTTATCCATAAAAAAGTTTAGAAAAATACAAAAAACGAAAAAGATACAAAATTACAAAATACAGAAATACAGACATTAAACACAAAAAAGAAAAGAAAAAAGCACATTAAAAAAAACAAAAATTCCTTCTTGTGCCCATTTTATCATTGCAGATTTTACCGTTTCTTCCTCAGTGTTCCATTTCAACAGAAGATTATACATTCTTGAAAGTATCTTAGAAAGTATCTGCTGTGTTTTTTTCCTGTAATTTAAAAAAAAATATCAATAAATATCATTTTAAAAAAAAGAGAGAGAACTTGGAATGTTTTTGTTCCTTCCTCAGAAAGGGAGAAATGGCTACCAAATAAAAATAAATTGGAAAAACCATACTCAAAGAAACTGCAAGTACATAGTTCAGGTAAGAGATGCAGGAAGAAAGTAAAATGACACAGTGCTGAAATGCACTTTCAAAATTTCTGATTTTGGAGTGCATTCTTTGACTTTCTGAAACTTGCAGAATTTCTTGGAGTGCTACATTAAAAGTATTCTCTTGGAAGTCTTCCTTTGTAACCTAAGAAAGCTGCCTGGATCAGGCCAGTGGCCCAAGTTCAGCATCCCATTCTCACAGGTGCCTGTGCAAAAACTGCAAGCAGAATCTGACCCCAACAGCCCTCGTGATTCTCAGGAACTGATATGCAGAAATATGCCGCCTCTGAACCTGGAGGTACTACATAGCCATCACTTGACACATCGCTGATTTCACATGGCATCCACCTGGCTCCCCGCCCCCCAAGAATCTGGGAGCCATAGTTTGGGTCATTGGGTTTGGTGCTTTTGTAACTGGATTTGTAATGGCTTTTAGTCAAATACAATAAATGATTGATTAACTGATTGATGAAAAAGTGCTTTTTTCCTGAGATGCTAACTTTCTCTCTGCATGCCATTCCTTGAACAGCTTCCTGTGCAAAGATAAGGCTTGCTTTCATTGCTCTGTTCATCTGTGCATTTGACTAGTGTTGTGGGGAGGGAAATGCAACCACTGGGCCTAAAAATGTCCCCCTCCTGCCCACTTGGGTTTCCGGTGTGGCCTTCACAGATATTGGCACAACTTGTGTGTGTGTGTGTGTTTTGGCTGCTGAGCTGCGCTCACCATTGTGAGAGCTGAGGGAGTGATGGTGATGCCTCCCCAGCTGCTGCCATTGTCCGTGGGTTGATTGTGATGTGACAAAAGCATTTGGCTGCTGAGCGGGTATAAATGTGGGCCAAGGCGCAAGTCTCAGCAGTTGCCCTCCCCAGAGAGAAATGGGCAGCTCGGTGGCACTCAGCCCAGGTGGTCTCCTGTCCCGTGACAGCAAGCTGGCAAGCGGAAGGAGGCAATTGCCCGGTGCTGGGATGCTGTGGCCCTGGTGGCCTCCTGCCCCGTGGTGGCAAGCTGGCAAGCGGAAGGAGGCAATTGCCCGGTGCTGGGATGCTGTGGAGCAAGGAGAAGGCAAGTACAAAGATTACTTGCTGGTGGGATCGCTACTTGAAGGTGACTGACACTCAGCTCTGAAGCTGGTGGATGTCTGGCAATGGACCTGATGAGGTTGCAGCTGGTGGATGGTTGTCGGAAGAATTTGCATTCAGGCTAGTGGATGTTGCGCGGCTACGCTGGCTGAGATGGGTGCAAACTGGCTTGGAAGCCTTGTTTGTTAACAGGCAGCCAAACAGAGGAGGAATCTGGGGGGACGCTATCGGGTGTTGGCCATCCCACTCACCTGTTTGCCTTTGCCTTACAGGGATGTCTGGAGCCGGTGAGGTTTTCCTCAAGTCCAGTCTTAAAAGTCATCAAGAGAACCACAGGACATCCCTATTTACATCGGAGAAGTGAACGTGAAATACTGGCAGTGAAGAATGGACAAGGCTGTGGCCATACTTGAGAGAAGGAGAAGGGAGACTGCAGGCGGACATCTGCTGCATTGCAAGTGATGGGGCAGTGGGGAGAGAGAAGAAAATGAGGGAGGCAACATTAGGCCACATTAGGTGCACCACTGAACTGCTATGAAGTCACTTTAAACAGGCATGGCTTCCCCTCAGGGATTCTGGGAACTGTAGATGGTTAAGGGGACGGAGACTTGTTACGGTGGTTAAGTATTAGGATTAGGATTAGGGGTAGGGTAGGGGTGGGGGTAGGGGTAGGGGTAGGGTTCCCTTCATGCCAGGGAACTCTGGGAATTGTAGCTGTAGTTAGGGGGCAGGGTAGGGTTCCCTTCTTGCCAGGGAACTCTGGGAATTGTAGCTCTAGTTCGGGGTTAGGGTTAGGGTTCCCTTTTTGCCAGGGAACTCTGGGAATTGTAGCTGTAGTTAGGGGGCAGGGTTAGGGTTAGGGTTCCCTTTTTGCCAGGGAACTCTGGGAATTGTAGCTCTAGTTAAGGCTTAAGGGTTAGCATTAGGGTTAGAGTTAGCGTCAGCGGTAGGGGTGGGGGTGGGGGTAGGGGTAGAGGTAGGGTTCCCTTCTTGGCAGGGAACGGGGCCCCCTAACAACTCTTGGCACCCTTTTCCAACTATAGCTCCCAGAGTCTTTGGGGGTTGTTTAAGCCATGAGTGTTTAAAGCGGCTTCATAGTGCATTAAATGGTGTGGATGTGGCCATGGCCTCCCTCACCCCACTGCCTCTTATTAATGAAGAATCGAAAGGATTTCCCAATTCAAATCTCTCAGAAACAGGAAACAAAAATGGAATGGACAAGGCTGTGGCCATACTTGAGAGAAACTTTGAAGGGAGACTGCAGGCGGACACCTGCTGCATTGCAAGTGATGGGGCAGTGGGGAGAGAGAAGAAAATGAGGGAGGGAACATTAGGCCACATTAGGTGCACCACTGAACTGCTATGAAGTCACTTTAAACAGGCATGGCTTCCCCTCAGGAATTCTGGGAACTGTAGATGGTTAAGGGGACGGAGACTTGTTACGGTGGTTAAGGATTAGGATTAGGATTAGGGGTAGGGTAGGGGTGGGGGTAGGGGTAGGGTTCCCTTCATGCCAGGGAACTCTGGGAATTGTAGCTCTAGTTAAGGGTTAGAGTTAGGGTTAGGGGCAGGGGTAGGGTTGGGGTTCCCTTGGCAGGGAACTCTGGGAATCGTAGCTGTAGTTAGGGGGCAGGGTTAGGGTTCCCTTTTTGCCAGGGAACTCTGGGAATTGTAGCTCTAGTTAGGGGGCAGGGTTAGGGCTAGGGTTCCCTTTTTGCCAGGGAACTCTGGGAATTGTAGCTCTAGTTAAGGCTTAAGGGCTAGCGTTAGGGTTAGAGTTAGCGTCGGGTAGGGGTAGGGGTAGCGGTAGAGGTAGGGTTCCCTTCTTGGCAGGGAACGGGCCCCCCTAACAACTCTTGGCACCCTTTTCCAACTATAGCTCCCAGAGTCTTTGGGGGTTGTTTAAGCCATGAGTGTTTAAAGCGGCTTCATAGCGCATTAAATGGTGTGGATGTGGCCTTGACCTCCCTCACCCCACTGCCTCTTATTAATGAAGAATCGAAAGGATTTCCCAATTCTAATCTCTCGGAAACAGGAAACAGAAAGAAGACTTTGTATCTCAAGCCATTTTGGAAAGTCTTAACTTGAAATGTCAATAAATGTATTTTTGTTGTATTGTGTTGTATAGTGTGATTAACATGGGAAGTAGGGTGGTAAAATCTGCATGCGTTTATAGTAGGCATTTTGCACTCACCTGAACCCTTGCAGGGAAAGGGACAGGGCACAATGGGAAAGGGTGGGGCAACCGGGCTGCTTAAACCACACCCCTTTTCCAAGGGAAGCACCATGGGGGTGGGCCGTCCGAGAGAGAACAACAGAACACAGAACAAAGAAGACGGAAGTGGCGCACAGTTCCTTCTGTTCCCTCTCTTCCAAAGAATGGAACGTCAACACCCAGAGTATGTGATCCAGTAGTCACACACACTCTGCAGCACGGGAGAGAATGAAACTCCGGACATCCAGCACCCGCTTCTCTGCTTCTCTTGAAGTCTTTGACTGTAAGCCTGTCCAATCTTTTTTCAAAGAGGGTCAGATTTGATGAAGTGAAGGGCTGTGAGGGCTGCCGAAACAGCCAACTCAAGTTGTTAACCTTTTTTAGGGTTGAATTTGTTGAGGGTTTGTTTTTTTAGGATTTTACCCCAGGAAATAAACTGCCACAGGGGCCGGATTAAACTGACCGGTGGGCTGGATTAGGCCCCCAAAATGGACCTTGGACATGCCTGATAAGCACACGAACAAGATGTAGCGGGTGCACCATTTCATGTTTTACTGGAAAACTTAAGGTCACTGTTAGCTGGTAGGCTTGGCCTTGGGGGGAAATCCCCCCTTGAATCTGACTTAGGACTTCAGCACTGCCACTACAGAGTAATAGTGTCATCATAATTTCACCATGGCAACCAGCTGCTTCATTTTTTTTTAGTAATATTTTATTAGGTTTTATCCATAAAAAAGTTTAGAAAAATACAAAAAACGAAAAAGATACACAATTACAAAATACAGAAATACAGACATTAAACACAAAAAAGAAAAGAAAAAAGCACATTTAAAAAAACAAAAATTCCTTCTTTCTTAATTTCTCCTCTTTGGTTAACTTATTTTCCTGACTCCCTCGCGTCTCCCATTTTTGTATCCCTTTTAAAAGTTAGTTCAGCAAATTCATATCCTATTAGTCTATCTATTTATTAATCCAATCTTGCATTTTACCTTGTTGCTAAAACCCCTGCAATTCATTTCAATGTCCTCAACATTCAAAAATTTTACAATATTTCTGCAAATACGTTTTAAATTTCCTCCAGTCTTCTTCCACCAACTCTTCTCCCTGATCTCGGATTCTGCCAGTCATTTCCGCCATCTCCATATAGTCTATTAGTTGCATCTGCCATTCTTCCAAGGTGGGTAGGTCTTGTGTCTTCCAATGCTTTGCGATCAGAATTCTTGCTGCTGCTGTAGCATACATAAAGAAACTTCTATCCTTCTTTAACACCGATTGGCCAACTATGCCCAGGAGAAAGGCCTCTGGTTTCTTCGGGAAAGTATATTTAAATACCTTTTTCAATTCATTATATATCATTTCCCAGAAAGCCTTGATCCTTGGGCACGTCCACCAAAGGTGAAAGAAAGTACCTTCAACTTCTTTACATTTCCAACATTTATTATTGGGCAAATGGTATATTTTTGCAAGCTTGACTGGAGTCATGTACCACCTGTACATCATTTTCATAATATTCTCTCTTAGGGCATTACATGCCGTGAATTTAATCCTGGTGGTCCACAACTTCTGCCAGTCAGCAAACATAATATCATGTCCTATATCTTGTGCCCATTTTATCATTGCAGATTTTACCGTTTCTTCCTCAGTGTTCCATTTCAACAGCAGATTATACATTCTTGAAAGTATCTTGGAAAGTATCTGCTGTGTTTTTTTCCTGTAATTTTAAAAAAATAATCAATAAATATCATTTAAAAAAAAAAGAGAGAGAACTTGGAATGTTTTTGTTCCTTCCTCAGAAAGGGAGAAATGGCTACCAAATAAAAATAAATTGGAAAAACCATACTCAAAGAAACTGCAAGTACATAGTTCAGGGAAGAGATGCAGGGGGAAAGTAAAATGACACAGTGCTGAAATGCACTTTCAAAATTTCTGATTTTGGAGTGCATTATTTGACTTTCTGAAACTTGCAGCATTTCTTGGAGTGCTACATTAAAAGTATTCTCTTGGAAGTCTTCCTTTGTAACCTAAGAAAGCTGCCTGGATCAGGCCAGTGGCCCAAGTTCAGCATCCCATTCTCACAGATGCCTGTGCAAAAACTGCAAGCAGAATCTGACCACAACAGCCCTCGTGATTCTCAGGAACTGATATGCAGAAATATGCCGCCTCTGAACCTGGAGGTACTACATAGCCATCACTTGACACATCACTCATTTCACATGGCATTCACCTGGCTCCCCCCCCCCCAAGAATCTGGGAGCCATAGTTTGGGTCATTGGGTTTGGTGCTTTTGTAACTGGATTTGTAATGGCTTTTAGTCAAATACAATAAATGATTGATTAACTGATTGATGAAAAAGTGTTTTTTTCCTGAGATGCTAACTTTCTCTCTGCATGCCATTCCTTGAACAGCTTCCTGTGCAAAGATAAGGCTTGCTTTCATTGCTCTGTTCATCTGTGCATTTGACTAGTGTTGTGGGGAGGGAAATGCAACCACTGGGCCTAAAAATGTCCCCCTCCTGCCCACTTGGGTTTCCGGTGTGGCCTTCACAGATATTGGCACAACTTGTGTGTGTGTGTGTGTTTTGGCTGCTGAGCTGCGCTCACCATTGTGAGAGCTGAGGGAGTGATGGTGATGCCTCCCCAGCTGCTGCCATTGTCCGTGGGTTGATTGTGATGTGACAAAAGCATTTGGCTGCTGAGCGGGTATAAATGTGGGCCAAGGCGCAAGTCTCAGCAGTTGCCCTCCCCAGAGAGAAATGGGCAGCTCGGTGGCACTCAGCCCAGGTGGTCTCCTGTCCCGTGACAGCAAGCTGGCAAGCGGAAGGAGGCAATTGCCCGGTGCTGGGATGCTGTGGCCCTGGTGGCCTCCTGCCCCGTGGTGGCAAGCTGGCAAGCGGAAGGAGGCAATTGCCCGGTGCTGGGATGCTGTGGAGCAAGGAGAAGGCAAGTACAAAGATTACTTGCTGGTGGGATCGCTACTTGAAGGTGACTGACACTCAGCTCTGAAGCTGGTGGATGTCTGGCAATGGACCTGATGAGGTTGCAGCTGGTGGATGGTTGTCGGAAGAATTTGCATTCAGGCTAGTGGATGTTGCGCGGCTACGCTGGCTGAGATGGGTGCAAACTGGCTTGGAAGCCTTGTTTGTTAACAGGCAGCCAAACAGAGGAGGAATCTGGGGGGACGCTGTCGGGTGTTGGCCATCCCACTCACCTGTTTGCCTTTGCCTTACAGGGATGTCTGGAGCTGGTGAGGTTTTCCTCAAGTCCAGTCTTAAAAGTCATCAAGAGAACCACAGGACATCCCTATTTACATCGGAGAAGTGAACGTGAAATACTGGCAGTGAAGAATGGACAAGGCTGTGGCCATACTTGAGAGAAGGAGAAGGGAGACTGCAGGCGGACATCTGCTGCATTGCAAGTGATGGGGCAGTGGGGAGAGAGAAGAAAATGAGGGAGGCAACATTAGGCCACGTTAGGTGCACCACTGAACTGCTATGAAGTCACTTTAAACAGGCATGGCTTCCCCTCAGGGATTCTGGGAACTGTAGATGGTTAAGGGGACGGAGACTTGTTACGGTGGTTAAGTATTAGGATTAGGATTAGGGGTAGGGTAGGGGTGGGGGTAGGGGTAGGGTTCCCTTCATGCCAGGGAACTCTGGGAATTGTAGCTGTAGTTAGGGGGCAGGGTTAGGGTTCCCTTTTTGCCAGGGAACTCTGGGAATTGTAGCTGTAGTTAGGGGGCAGGGTTAGGGTTAGGGTTCCCTTTTTGCCAGGGAACTCTGGGAATTGTAGCTCTAGTTAAGGCTTAAGGGTTAGCATTAGGGTTAGAGTTAGCGTCAGGGGTAGGGGTGGGGGTGGGGGTAGGGGTAGGGTTCCCTTCTTGGCAGGGAACGGGGCCCCCTAACAACTCTTGGCACCCTTTTCCAACTATAGCTCCCAGAGTCTTTGGGGGTTGTTTAAGCCATGAGTGTTTAAAGCGGCTTCATAGCGCATTAAATGGTGTGGATGTGGCCATGGCCTCCCTCACCCCACTGCCTCTTATTAATGAAGAATCGAAAGGATTTCCCAATTCAAATCTCTCGGAAACAGGAAACAAAAATGGAATGGACAAGGCTGTGGCCATACTTGAGAGAAACTTTGAAGGGAGACTGCAGGCGGACGGACATCTGCTGCATTGCAAGTGATGGGGCAGTGGGGAGAGAGAAGAAAATGAGGGAGGGAACATTAGGCCACATTAGGTGCACCACTGAACTGCTATGAAGTCACTTTAAACAGGCATGGCTTCCCCTCAGGAATTCTGGGAACTGTAGATGGTTAAGGGGACGGAGACTTGTTACGGTGGTTAAGTATTAGGATTAGGATTAGGGGTAGGGTAGGGATGGGGGTAGGGGTAGGGTTCCCTTCATGCCAGGGAACTCTGGGAATTGTAGCTCTAGTTAAGGTTTAGAGTTAGGGTTAGCGTCAGGGGCAGGGGTAGGGTTGGGGTTCCCTTGGCAGGGAACTCTGGGAATTGTAGCTGTAGTTAGGGGGCAGGGTTAGGGTTCCCTTTTTGCCAGGGAACTCTGGGAATTGTAGCTGTAGTTAGGGGGCAGGGTTAGGGTTCCCTTTTTGCCAGGGAACTCTGGGAATTGTAGCTGTAGTTAGGGGGCAGGGTTAGGGTTCCCTTTTTGCCAGGGAACTCTGGGAATTGTAGCTCTAGTTAAGGCTTAAGGGCTAGCGTTAGGGTTAGAGTTAGCGTCGGGTAGGGGTGGGGGTGGGGGTAGGGGTAGGGGTAGAGGTAGGGTTCCCTTCTTGGCAGGGAACGGGGCCCCCTAACAACTCTTGGCACCCTTTCCCAACTATAGCTCCCAGAGTCTTTGGGGGTTGTTTAAGCCATGAGTGTTTAAAGCGGCTTCATAGCGCATTAAATGGTGTGGATGTGGCCTTTACCTCCCTCACCCCACTGCCTCTTATTAATGAAGAATCGAAAGGATTTCCCAATTCAAATCTCTCGGAAACAGGAAACAGAAAGAAGACTTTGTATCTCAAGCCATTTTGGAAGGTCTTAACTTGAAATGTCAATAAATGTATTTTTGTTGTATTGTGTTGTATAGTGTTGTGATTACCATGGGAAGTAGGGTGGTAAAATCTGCATGCGTTTATAGTAGGCATTTTGCACTCACCTGAACCCTTGCAGGGAAAGGGACAGGGCACAATGGGAAAGGGTGGGGCAACCGGGCTGCTTAAACCACACCCCTTTTCCAAGGGAAGCACCATGGGGGTGGGCCGTCCGAGAGAGAACAACAGAACACAGAACAAAGAAGACGGAAGTGGCGCACAGTTCCTTCTGTTCCCTCTCTTCCAAAGAATGGAACGTCAACACCCAGAGTATGTGATCCAGTAGTCACACACACTCTGCAGCACGGGAGAGAATGAAACTCCGGACATCCAGCACCCGCTTCTCTGCTTCTCTTGAAGTCTTTGACTGTAACCCTGTCCAATCTTTTTTCAAAGAGGGTCAGATTTGAAGAAGTGAAGGGTTGTGAGGGCCGCCGAAAAAGCCAACTCAAGTTGTTAACCTTTTTTAGGGTTGAATTTGTTGAGGGTTTGTTTTTTTAGGATTTTACCCCAGGAAATAAACTGCCACAGGGGCTGGATTAAACTGACCGGTGGGCTGGATTAGGCCCTCAAAATGGACCTTGGACATGCCTGATAAGCACACGAACAAGATGTAGCGTGTGCACCATTTCATGTTTTACTGGAAAACTTAATGTCACTGTTAGCTCGTAGGCTTGGCCTTGGGGGGAAATCCCCCCTTGAATCTGACTTAGGACTTCAGCACTGCCACTACAGAGTAATAGTGTCATCATAATTTCACCATGGCAACCAGCTGCTTCATTTTTTTTAGTAATATTTTATTAGGTTTTATCCATAAAAAAGTTTAGAAAAATACAAAAAACGAAAAAGATACAAAATTACAAAATACAGAAATACAGACATTAAACACAAAAAAGAAAAGAAAAAAGCACATTAAAAAAAACAAAAATTCCTTCTTGTGCCCATTTTATCATTGCAGATTTTACCGTTTCTTCCTCAGTGTTCCATTTCAACAGAAGATTATACATTCTTGAAAGTATCTTAGAAAGTATCTGCTGTGTTTTTTTCCTGTAATTTAAAAAAATATATCAATAAATATCATTTTAAAAAAAAGAGAGAGAACTTGGAATGTTTTTGTTCCTTCCTCAGAAAGGGAGAAATGGCTACCAAATAAAAATAAATTGGAAAAACCATACTCAAAGAAACTGCAAGTACATAGTTCAGGTAAGAGATGCAGGAAGAAAGTAAAATGACACAGTGCTGAAATGCACTTTCAAAATTTCTGATTTTGGAGTGCATTCTTTGACTTTCTGAAACTTGCAGAATTTCTTGGAGTGCTACATTAAAAGTATTCTCTTGGAAGTCTTCCTTTGTAACCTAAGAAAGCTGCCTGGATCAGGCCAGTGGCCCAAGTTCAGCATCCCATTCTCACAGGTGCCTGTGCAAAAACTGCAAGCAGAATCTGACCCCAACAGCCCTCGTGATTCTCAGGAACTGATATGCAGAAATATGCCGCCTCTGAACCTGGAGGTACTACATAGCCATCACTTGACACATCGCTGATTTCACATGGCATCCACCTGGCTCCCCGCCCCCCAAGAATCTGGGAGCCATAGTTTGGGTCATTGGGTTTGGTGCTTTTGTAACTGGATTTGTAATGGCTTTTAGTCAAATACAATAAATGATTGATTAACTGATTGATGAAAAAGTGCTTTTTTCCTGAGATGCTAACTTTCTCTCTGCATGCCATTCCTTGAACAGCTTCCTGTGCAAAGATAAGGCTTGCTTTCATTGCTCTGTTCATCTGTGCATTTGACTAGTGTTGTGGGGAGGGAAATGCAACCACTGGGCCTAAAAATGTCCCCCTCCTGCCCACTTGGGTTTCCGGTGTGGCCTTCACAGATATTGGCACAACTTGTGTGTGTGTGTGTGTGTGTGTTTGTGTCTGCCATTGTCCGTGGGTTGATTGTGATGTGACAAAAACATTTGGCTGCTGAGCGCGTATAAATGTGGGCCAAGGCGCAAGCCTCAGCAGTTGCCCTCCCCAGAGAGAAATGGGCAGCTCGGTGGCACTCAGCCCAGGTGGTCTCCTGTCCCGTGGCAGCAAGCTGGCAAGCGGAAGGAGGCAATTGCCCGGTGCTGGGATGCTGTGGCCCTGGTGGTCTCCTGCCCCGTGGTGGCAAGCTGGCAAGCGGAAGGAGGCAATCACCCAGTCCTGGGATGCTGTGGAGCAAGGAGAAGGCAAGTACAAAGATTACTTGCTGGTGGGATCGCTACTTGAAGGTGACTGACACTCAGCTCTGAAGCTGGTTGATGTCTGGCAATGGACCTGATGAGGTTGCAGCTGGTGGATGGTTGTCGGAAGAATTTGCATTCAGGCTAGTGGATGTTGCGCGGCTACGCTGGCTGAGATGGGTGCAAACTGGTTTGGAAGCCTTGTTTGTTAACAGGCAGCCAAACAGAGGAGGAATCTGGGGGGACGCTGTCTTGTGTTGGCCATCCCACTCACCTGTTTGCCTTTGCCTTACAGGGATGTCTGGAGCCGGTGAGGTTTTCCCCAAGTCCAGCCTTAAAAGTCATCAAGAGAACCACAGGACATCCCTATTTACATCAGAGAAGTGAACGTGAAATACTGGCAGTGAGGAATGGACAAGGCTGTGGCCATACTTGAGAGAAGGAGAAGGGAGACTGCAGGCGGACATCTGCTGCATTGCAAGTGATGGGGCAGTGGGGAGAGAGAAGAAAATGAGGGAGGCAACATTAGGCCACGTTAGGTGCACCACTGAACTGCTATGAAGTCACTTTAAACAGGCATGGCTTCCCCTCAGGGATTCTGGGAACTGTAGATGGTTAAGGGGACGGAGACTTGTTACGGTGGTTAAGTATTAGGATTAGGATTAGGGGTAGGGTAGGGGTGGGGGTAGGGGTAGGGTTCCCTTCATGCCAGGGAACTCTGGGAATTGTAGCTGTAGTTAGGGGGCAGGGTTAGGGTTCCCTTTTTGCCAGGGAACTCTGGGAATTGTAGCTGTAGTTAGGGGGCAGGGTTAGGGTTAGGGTTCCCTTTTTGCCAGGGAACTCTGGGAATTGTAGCTCTAGTTAAGGCTTAAGGGTTAGCATTAGGGTTAGAGTTAGCGTCAGGGGTAGGGGTGGGGGTGGGGGTAGGGGTAGAGGTAGGGTTCCCTTCTTGGCAGGGAACGGGGCCCCCTAACAACTCTTGGCACCCTTTTCCAACTATAGCTCCCAGAGTCTTTGGGGGTTGTTTAAGCCATGAGTGTTTAAAGCGGCTTCATAGCGCATTAAATGGTGTGGATGTGGCCATGGCCTCCCTCACCCCACTGCCTCTTATTAATGAAGAATCGAAAGGATTTCCCAATTCAAATCTCTCGGAAACAGGAAACAAAAATGGAATGGACAAGGCTGTGGCCATACTTGAGAGAAACTTTGAAGGGAGACTGCAGGCGGGCGGACATCTGCTGCATTGCAAGTGATGGGGCAGTGGGGAGAGAGAAGAAAATGAGGGAGGGAACATTAGGCCACATTAGGTGCACCACTGAACTGCTATGAAGTCACTTTAAACAGGCATGGCTTCCCCTCAGGAATTCTGGGAACTGTAGATGGTTAAGGGGACGGAGACTTGTTACGGTGGTTAAGTATTAGGATTAGGATTAGGGGTAGGGTAGGGAAGGGGGTAGGGGTAGGGTTCCCTTCATGCCAGGGAACTCTGGGAATTGTAGCTCTAGTTAAGGTTTAGAGTTAGGGTTAGCGTCAGGGGCAGGGGTAGGGTTGGGGTTCCCTTGGCAGGGAACTCTGGGAATTGTAGCTGTAGTTAGGGGGCAGGGTTAGGGTTCCCTTTTTGCCAGGGAACTCTGGGAATTGTAGCTGTAGTTAGGGGGCAGGGTTAGGGTTCCCTTTTTGCCAGGGAACTCTGGGAATTGTAGCTGTAGTTAGGGGGCAGGGTTAGGGTTCCCTTTTTGCCAGGGAACTCTGGGAATTGTAGCTCTAGTTAAGGCTTAAGGGCTAGCGTTAGGGTTAGAGTTAGCGTCGGGTAGGGGTGGGGGTGGGGGTAGGGGTAGGGGTAGAGGTAGGGTTCCCTTCTTGGCAGGGAACGGGGCCCCCTAACAACTCTTGGCACCCTTTCCCAACTATAGCTCCCAGAGTCTTTGGGGGTTGTTTAAGCCATGAGTGTTTAAAGCGGCTTCATAGCGCATTAAATGGTGTGGATGTGGCCTTTACCTCCCTCACCCCACTGCCTCTTATTAATGAAGAATCGAAAGGATTTCCCAATTCAAATCTCTCGGAAACAGGAAACAGAAAGAAGACTTTGTATCTCAAGCCATTTTGGAAGGTCTTAACTTGAAATGTCAATAAATGTATTTTTGTTGTATTGTGTTGTATAGTGTTGTGATTACCATGGGAAGTAGGGTGGTAAAATCTGCATGCGTTTATAGTAGGCATTTTGCACTCACCTGAACCCTTGCAGGGAAAGGGACAGGGCACAATGGGAAAGGGTGGGGCAACCGGGCTGCTTAAACCACACCCCTTTTCCAAGGGAAACACCATGGGGGGTGGGCCGTCCAAGAGAGAACAACAGAACACAGAACAAAGAAGACGGAAGTGGCGCACAGTTCCTTCTGTTCCCTCTCTTCCAAAGAATGGAACGTCAACACCCAGAGTATGTGATCCAGTAGTCACACACACTCTGCAGCATGGGAGAGAATGAAACTCCGGACATCCAGCACCCACTTCTCTGCTTCTCTTCAACTCTTTGACTGTAACCCTGTCCAATCTTTTTTCAAAGAGGGTCAGATTTGAAGAAGTGAAGGGCTGTGAGGGCCGCCGAAAAAGCCAACTCAAGTTGTTAACCTTTTTTAGGGTTGAATTTGTTGAGGGTTTGTTTTTTTAGGATTTTACCCCAGGAAATAAACTGCCACAGGGGCCGGATTAAACTGACCGGTGGGCTGGATTAGGCCCCCAAAATGGACCTTGGACATGCCTGATAAGCACACGAACAAGATGTAGCGTGTGCACCATTTCATGTTTTACTGGAAAACTTAAGGTCACTGTTAGCTCGTAGGCTTGGCCTTGGGGGGAAATCCCCCCTTGAATCTGACTTAGGACTTCAGCACTGCCACTACAGAGTAATAGTGTCATCATAATTTCACCATGGCAACCAGCTGCTTCATTTTTTTTAGTAATATTTTATTAGGTTTTATCCATAAAAAAGTTTAGAAAAATACAAAAAACGAAAAAGATACACAATTACAAAATACAGAAATACAGACATTAAACACAAAAAAGAAAAGAAAAAAGCACATTAAAAAAAACAAAAATTCCTTCTTGTGCCCATTTTATCATTGCAGATTTTACCGTTTCTTCCTCAGTGTTCCATTTCAACAGAAGATTATACATTCTTGAAAGTATCTTAGAAAGTATCTGCTGTGTTTTTTTCCTGTAATTTAAAAAAAAAATCAATAAATATCATTTAAAAAAAAAGAGAGAGAACTTGGAATGTTTTTGTTCCTTCCTCAGAAAGGGAGAAATGGCTACCAAATAAAAATAAATTGGAAAAACCATACTCAAAGAAACTGCAAGTACATAGTTCAGGTAAGAGATGCAGGGGGAAAGTAAAATGACACAGTGCTGAAATGCACTTTCAAAATTTCTGATTTTGGAGTGCATTCTTTGACTTTCTGAAACTTGCAGCATTTCTTGGAGTGCTACATTAAAAGTATTCTCTTGGAAGTCTTCCTTTGTAACCTAAGAAAGCTGCCTGGATCAGGCCAGTGGCCCAAGTTCAGCATCCCATTCTCACAGGTGCCTGTGCAAAAACTGCAAGCAGAATCTGACCCCAACAGCCCTCGTGATTCTCAGGAACTGATATGCAGAAATATGCCGCCTCTGAACCTGGAGGTACTACATAGCCATCACTTGACACATCGCTGATTTCACATGGCATCCACCTGGCTCCCCGCCCCCCAAGAATCTGGGAGCCATAGTTTGGGTCATTGGGTTTGGTGCTTTTGTAACTGGATTTGTAATGGCTTTTAGTCAAATACAATAAATGATTGATTAACTGATTGATGAAAAAGTGTTTTTTCCTGAGATGCTAACTTTCTCTCTGCATGCCATTCCTTGAACAGCTTCCTGTGCAAAGATAAGGCTTGCTTTCATTGCTCTGTTCATCTGTGCATTTGACTAGTGTTGTGGGGAGGGAAATGCAACCAGTGGGCCTAAAACTGTCCCCCTCCGGCCCACTTGGGTTTCCGGTGTGGCCTTCACAGATATTGGCACAACTTGTGTGTGTGTGTGTGTGTGTTTGTGAGTGTGTTTTGGCTGCTGAGCTGTGCTCACCATTGTGAGGGCTGAGGGAGTGATTGTGATGCCTCCCCAGCTGCTGCCATTGTCCGTGGGTTGATTGTGATGTGACAAAAACATTTGGCTGCTGAGCGCGTATAAATGTGGGCCAAGGCGCAAGCCTCAGCAGTTGCCCTCCCCAGAGAGAAATGGGCAGCTCGGTGGCACTCAGCCCAGGTGGTCTCCTGTCCCGTGGCAGCAAGCTGGCAAGCGGAAGGAGGCAATTGCCCGGTGCTGGGATGCTGTGGCCCTGGTGGTCTCCTGCCCCGTGGTGGCAAGCTGGCAAGCGGAAGGAGGCAATCACCCAGTCCTGGGATGCTGTGGAGCAAGGAGAAGGCAAGTACAAAGATTACTTGCTGGTGGGATCGCTACTTGAAGGTGACTGACACTCAGCTCTGAAGCTGGTTGATGTCTGGCAATGGACCTGATGAGGTTGCAGCTGGTGGATGGTTGTCGGAAGAATTTGCATTCAGGCTAGTGGATGTTGCGCGGCTACGCTGGCTGAGATGGGTGCAAACTGGTTTAGAAGCCTTGTTTGTTAACAGGCAGCCAAACAGAGGAGGAATCTGGGGGGACGCTGTCTTGTGTTGGCCATCCCACTCACCTGTTTGCCTTTGCCTTACAGGGATGTCTGGAGCCGGTGAGGTTTTCCCCAAGTCCAGCCTTAAAAGTCATCAAGAGAACCACAGGACATCCCTATTTACATCGGAGAAGTGAACGTGAAATACTGGCAGTGAGGAATGGACAAGGCTGTGGCCATACTTGAGAGAAGGAGAAGGGAGACTGCAGGCGGACATCTGCTGCATTGCAAGTGATGGGGCAGTGGGGAGAGAGAAGAAAATGAGGGAGGCAACATTAGGCCACGTTAGGTGCACCACTGAACTGCTATGAAGTCACTTTAAACAGGCATGGCTTCCCCTCAGGGATTCTGGGAACTGTAGATGGTTAAGGGGACGGAGACTTGTTACGGTGGTTAAGTATTAGGATTAGGATTAGGGGTAGGGTAGGGGTGGGGGTAGGGGTAGGGTTCCCTTCATGCCAGGGAACTCTGGGAATTGTAGCTGTAGTTAGGGGGCAGGGTTAGGGTTCCCTTTTTGCCAGGGAACTCTGGGAATTGTAGCTGTAGTTAGGGGGCAGGGTTAGGGTTAGGGTTCCCTTTTTGCCAGGGAACTCTGGGAATTGTAGCTCTAGTTAAGGCTTAAGGGTTAGCATTAGGGTTAGAGTTAGCGTCAGGGGTAGGGGTGGGGGTGGGGGTAGGGGTAGAGGTAGGGTTCCCTTCTTGGCAGGGAACGGGGCCCCCTAACAACTCTTGGCACCCTTTTCCAACTATAGCTCCCAGAGTCTTTGGGGGTTGTTTAAGCCATGAGTGTTTAAAGCGGCTTCATAGCGCATTAAATGGTGTGGATGTGGCCATGGCCTCCCTCACCCCACTGCCTCTTATTAATGAAGAATCGAAAGGATTTCCCAATTCAAATCTCTCGGAAACAGGAAACAAAAATGGAATGGACAAGGCTGTGGCCATACTTGAGAGAAACTTTGAAGGGAGACTGCAGGCGTACGGACATCTGCTGCATTGCAAGTGATGGGGCAGTGGGGAGAGAGAAGAAAATGAGGGAGGGAACATTAGGCCACATTAGGTGCACCACTGAACTGCTATGAAGTCACTTTAAACAGGCATGGCTTCCCCTCAGGAATTCTGGGAACTGTAGATGGTTAAGGGGACGGAGACTTGTTACGGTGGTTAAGTATTAGGATTAGGATTAGGGGTAGGGTAGGGAAGGGGGTAGGGGTAGGGTTCCCTTCATGCCAGGGAACTCTGGGAATTGTAGCTCTAGTTAAGGTTTAGAGTTAGGGTTAGCGTCAGGGGCAGGGGTAGGGTTGGGGTTCCCTTGGCAGGGAACTCTGGGAATTGTAGCTGTAGTTAGGGGGCAGGGTTAGGGTTCCCTTTTTGCCAGGGAACTCTGGGAATTGTAGCTGTAGTTAGGGGGCAGGGTTAGGGTTCCCTTTTTGCCAGGGAACTCTGGGAATTGTAGCTCTAGTTAAGGCTTAAGGGCTAGCGTTAGGGTTAGAGTTAGCGTCGGGTAGGGGTGGGGGTGGGGGTAGGGGTAGGGGTAGAGGTAGGGTTCCCTTCTTGGCAGGGAACGGGGCCCCCTAACAACTCTTGGCACCCTTTCCCAACTATAGCTCCCAGAGTCTTTGGGGGTTGTTTAAGCCATGAGTGTTTAAAGCGGCTTCATAGCGCATTAAATGGTGTGGATGTGGCCTTTACCTCCCTCACCCCACTGCCTCTTATTAATGAAGAATCGAAAGGATTTCCCAATTCAAATCTCTCGGAAACAGGAAACAGAAAGAAGACTTTGTATCTCAAGCCATTTTGGAAGGTCTTAACTTGAAATGTCAATAAATGTATTTTTGTTGTATTGTGTTGTATAGTGTTGTGATTACCATGGGAAGTAGGGTGGTAAAATCTGCATGCGTTTATAGTAGGCATTTTGCACTCACCTGAACCCTTGCAGGGAAAGGGACAGGGCACAATGGGAAAGGGTGGGGCAACCGGGCTGCTTAAACCACACCCCTTTTCCAAGGGAAACACCATGGGGGGTGGGCCGTCCAAGAGAGAACAACAGAACACAGAACAAAGAAGACGGAAGTGGCGCACAGTTCCTTCTGTTCCCTCTCTTCCAAAGAATGGAACGTCAACACCCAGAGTATGTGATCCAGTAGTCACACACACTCTGCAGCATGGGAGAGAATGAAACTCCGGACATCCAGCACCCACTTCTCTGCTTCTCTTCAACTCTTTGACTGTAACCCTGTCCAATCTTTTTTCAAAGAGGGTCAGATTTGAAGAAGTGAA
The DNA here is from genome assembly GCF_965112155.1 of Podarcis liolepis. Classification (NCBI taxonomy): domain Eukaryota; kingdom Metazoa; phylum Chordata; class Lepidosauria; order Squamata; family Lacertidae; genus Podarcis; species Podarcis liolepis. The sequence continues at coordinate 11,219,720 of NC_139570.1, forward strand.
GGGCTGTGAGGGCCGCCGAAAAAGCCAACTCAAGTTGTTAACCTTTTTTAGGGTTGAATTTGTTGAGGGTTTGTTTTTTTAGGATTTTACCCCAGGAAATAAACTGCCACAGGGGCCGGATTAAACTGACCGGTGGGCTGGATTAGGCCCCCAAAATGGACCTTGGACATGCCTGATAAGCACACGAACAAGATGTAGCGTGTGCACCATTTCATGTTTTACTGGAAAACTTAAGGTCACTGTCAAGACTTCCGGTCGGTGCCAGCGCTTAATGGCGGTCCTAGCTCCGAGCTCCGGAGAAGGACTGCTTCGCAAGTTCGGGTCTTACCCGCTACGGCAAGCGGGGGACCCCTAAAATCCCAGGCGCTGAAGCCTGAGAACAAGGAGACTCGGTGGGCACCTTTGCGCCCCCCGGTACCGTGAAAGAGCCTTTTTAAAGGCTACGGATCGACATCGGGAGTGAGCGCGGTGCTGAGAGTCGCTACCCAGCCTGCGAAGTGAAGCCGCGTCGCCATAAGCGGAGAGCGCCGATTCCTTCCTGAAAAGAAAATCTGGACTGAATCCCCGTGAGTAAGAGCTGAAATATAATCGGGACCTTTCAAATTTTAAAAATTGGGCTAAAAACGGGGGAGATCTAAACAAAGGAAGTCTGCCTCCCCCCGACTGCATGAAAGTGAAAGCAACGGAGCTCTAAACCTGCATCCGTTTAAACCTGCTCTTTGATCAGCTTAACCGGACATTCAGACCCTTTGATCTCCCCTCTAGCTAGCAGGGCAGAGGGGAGGTGAATTTGAGCAATAACTGCATGATTTGTTGGAAGTAAAAAACCTCTGCTGTTTCACTTATCTGAAAGCATGAAACGGTCTGCCTTCTTAGTACACTGAACTGACTTTTCCCTGTGAAGTGATACTTTGATACAAAGTTTCCACAGTGCCTGGCTACTGTACAATACAAGAAGAAGTAGCATAAATAGGGCAACTGTGGCAATTTGAAGTAACAAGCTTTTAGACTTTTGACTGTGTTAATCTCCCTTTTTACATTTTGGACATTTGGGACAGTCTCCTTTGTCTCTATACTTGGAAACTTTGCTCTATGGCCATTTTGATTTGCTCCCTCTAGAGGACAAAGTGAAGTTCGGCACGGCCTAAGACAGTGGAATTTTCCAAGGGAGAATAAATCTCGTGGGAACTGACCTTGACATGAGTGGCGCACAAGAAGAGATAGTCACAAGGGCCAAGACCAAGCAACAACAACAACAACAGCTGCAACAGTCACAGGTAAAGAAAAGAGGCTCAATCTCAGGCGCAACAGTTGGATCAACAGGAACAACAGCAACAACAGGACAAGACAAAGGAGCAGCCGTCTCTATGGAAGCTGTGACAGATGCCTTGCTCAAGATAAACCAAACTCTGGAGTCTCTGACAAAACAGACTTCAGAGAATACACTAAAATTAACAGAAATCTCAGCAAGATTAAACCAGAATACAGAATCTATAAATAAATTGGTGGAGGAAAACGCCACTACGCGCCAAATTGCGGAAGACGCCAAAGCTACTGCGGGAGAGACACAGGAGAAATTAGAGCCGATCGCCAAGAAGGTCTATGAGCATGATGCAACTTTGGCCTTGTGGGAGTTACAGAGGAAAGAGAGAAATTTAAAAATAAGACTGATCCCGGAGAATGAAGGAGACAACCTTGTGGAATACTTGACACGGGAGTTTGTGGATTGTTGGGAACTCCAGGAAGACGAATTCAAAATTACGACTGCCTTTAGATTGGGTAAGAAGCAAAACAGAAAGACCCTGAGAGACTGCTTGATTACACTCAGATCCAAGGAGGAAAGAGACAAAATATTGGGACTACACTTTGAAAAGGCCTTGCAGATTGGAAACTCAGCTGCACAGATCTTTAAAGACATCCCAAAATATTTTCTGGACTTAAGAAACTTTTACAAGGACTTAGCCCTTTTATTAAAGAAAAACGCTATCCGTTTCAGGTGGGAATTCCCACAAGGGCTGTCATTTGATTATAAGGGAAACAAGGTGAAAATAAAGACAATTCAAGATAAAGACAAATTTTTGGCAAGATACCAGGAGGACTTACAGAAGGGGACTGTTGACGTACTTGCAGAACAGAGGAGAGCACTGGATATCCTGAATCTCTCGTTTGGACAAAAACCACTACCATCAGAAGAAGAGCAACAACTTGGAGCTGTTGGAGGAGCCTTAGGAAAATAACAAGATGGCTCTGCAATTCCTTAGTTGGAATTGTAATGGGCTCAATGGGCCTTTGAAGAGAAGACAAGTATTTCATATATTGAATAGAGAACAATTGGACTTGATATGCTTACAAGAAACTCACATAACCAGAGCCCACAGGAGATTACTTTCAAATAAAAGGCTAGGACAAGAATTTATTTCATCAGACAAAGTTAAGAAGAGAGGAGTTGTAATATATGTGAAGGAGAAATGGGCTCCAAAAATGATATTCAAAGATGAACAAGGGAGATATCTGGCTGTGGAGATACAAGTACAAGGAGAAAAATTCTTAGTTGTTGGAATTTATGCACCAAATGAAGGCAAATCCGACTTCTTTAAGAGACTTCATGAAACTTTGATGGACTATCTGGACTACAATATGATAATTATGGGAGACATGAATGGCGTGGTCTCCACTAATATGGACAAGGCACAAAGACTTACAGTCACCAAAGAAGGGAGACTCCCTAAGACTTTTTTCGAAATGACTGAAAATATGGACTTGATAGATATTTGGAGAACAAGGAATCCTCTGGAGAGAGAGGGAACCTTTTTCTCCCAAGCAATGATGACCTGGACCAGAATCGATCAAATCTGGGTTACTAGTGGAATGGCTCCGAAGATCAAGAAAGTGGAAATCTGCCCAAAAACTTGCTCCGACCATAACGCCGTGAAGATGGAGATGAAACTCACAATAACTGGTCAATTTAGATGGAGAATGAATGACACCCTCTTTCGAGATAAGGAGATTCTCACGAAGGCCCAAAAGACCCTAAAAGACTATTTTGAAATAAATTTGAGGACCGACGTGGAGAAAAGAGTGATCTGGGACGCAAGTAAAGCGGTGATGAGAGGATTTTTGATTCAACAAAACTCAATAAAGAGGAAAAAACAAAATGAGAAAAAAGAGAAGATTCTGGAAATGATAAAGGAAGGAGAGAGGAAATTAAGAACAAAACCAAAGTCTCAGGACATTTTAAGAGAGATCAAATTATACCAAACACAATATATGGAATTGATGAACCAAGAGATTGAATGGAAGATAAGGCAAATGAAGCAAAAGACTTTTGAATCAGCAAATAAATGTGGCAAACTTTTGGCATGGCAATTGAAGAAAAGGCAGAAACTAAATACAGTTACAAGCCTAGAGGTGGATGGAAAGAACATATCCAAACCCAATGAAATTAGAAATTGCTTTCTAAGCTATTTTAAAAAACTCTACACCCAAGGCCCGCAAAATGAAGAAGATATAGACAAATTCCTCGGAAAATATGGACTACAAAACATCTCTCATCAAAGTAAGATGGACTTGAACCAGAGAATCTCAGAACAAGAGATAGAGGCTGCCATTCAGAATATGCAACTGGGCAAATCTCCAGGACCTGATGGACTGACTTCCAGATACTACAAATCGCTGAAGGAATGGCTGACTCAACCACTAAGAGAAGTTTGTAACGAGATCCTTGAGGGAAAAAAGGCACCTGAATCGTGGAAAGAAGCATATATTTCACTCATACCAAAGTCAGAGACTGAAAAGACCCAACTCAAGAACTACCGCCCAATATCCCTGCTTAATGTGGATTACAAAATTTTTGCAGACATTTTGGCAAAAAGATTTAAAAGAGTCTTGATGGAGAAGATTCATAAAGACCAAGCAGGCTTTCTCCCTAAAAGACACCTAGCAGACAATGTAAGGAATGTAATAGATATTTTGGAGAAGTTAGAGGTGAATATAAACACCAAGGCAGTATTGATCTTTGTGGATGCGGAGAAGGCCTTTGATAATATCTCTTGGAGTTTTATGAGGAAGAATCTTCATGGGATGGGGGTAGGTCAGGGTTTTGAGAATGGTATGGCTGCAATATATTCTGAACAAAAAGCCAAACTGATTGTAAACAATGTTGTGACTGAGGAACTTAAGATAGAAAAAGGAACACGACAGGGGTGCCCGATTTCCCCATTACTTTTTATTTCAGTTCTGGAGGTGTTGCTGAATATGATAAGAAATGACCAGCAGGTCAAAGGTGTGCAGGTCGGAGCTAAACATTATAAGTTAAGAGCGTTCGCAGATGACCTAGTATTGACTTTGCAAGAGCCAAACACTAGTACGAAAAGGGTCTTAGAAATAATACAACAGTTTGGCCAGGTAGCTGGATTTAAGTTGAACAAGCAAAAAACCAAAGTTTTAGGGAAAAACCTAACAGATATGGAAAAGGAGAAATTTCAAGAGGAAACAGGTTTGACTGTGGTCAAGAAGGTTAAATACCTAGGGGTTTATTTAACATCTAAGAATCAGAATTTGTATAAGGACAACTATGAAAAATGCTGGTCAGAAATTAAAAAAGATTTAGAAATATGGTCAAATTTGAAACTGTCAATGTTAGGCCGAATTGCAGTAATTAAAATGAATGTATTGCCTAGAATGTTATTTTTGTTTCAGACCTTGCAGATTATTGATAAGATGGAATGCTTTAAGAGGTGGCACAAAGATATCTCGAAATTTGTCTGGCAGGGCAAAAAGCCCCGAATTAAATTTAAAATATTGACAGATGTTAAGGAAAGAGGGGGTTTTGCCCTGCCGGACCTAAAATTGTACTATGAGGCAGCAGCTTTTTGCTGGCTCAAAGAATGGATGCTCCTCGAGAACACGGACATCTTGGATCTGGAAGGTTTCAATAACGCTTTTGGTTGGCATGCATATCTTTGGTATGGTAAAGTTAACAGTGCCTTTAAAAATCACATTGTCAGAAAAGCATTGTTTAATGTTTGGATAAGATATAAAGATCTACTGGAAAACAAAACCCCTAGATGGGTGTCACCAGTGGAGGCTAAAGCAGTGAAGAAACTCAATATGGAGGTCGGATGGCCGAAGTATTGGGAAATTTTAGAACAGGATGGAGATAAGTTCAAACTACAAAGTCAGGAGAAATTGAAGCATAAAGTAGAAAATTGGTTCCAATATCGCCAAATAATGGAATTTTTTAAACAGGACAGGAAAGTCGGTTTCCAGGTGGAAAAATCAAAATTAGAAACCGAACTGTTAGAACCCAACACTAAGAATTTATCTAGAATGTATAACTTGTTGCTGAAATGGAATACACAGGATGAAACAGTTAAATCGGCTATGATTAAGTGGGCTCAGGATGTTGGACATAATATTATGTCAGCTGACTGGGAATGGTTATGGAACACCGGTATAAAATTTACGGCATGTAATGCCTTAAAGGAAAACATTATGAAAATGGTATACAGGTGGTACATGACCCCAGTCAAGCTGGCAAAAATCTATCATTTGCCCGATAACAAATGTTGGAAGTGTAAAGAGACTGAAGGTACCTTTTATCACCTTTGGTGGACATGCCCGAAGATTAAGGCCTTCTGGGAGATGATCTATAATGAAATGAAAAAGGTACTTAAATGTACCTTCCCTAAAAAACCAGAGGCCTTTCTCTTGGGCATTGTCGGCCAATTGGTGACAAAGAAAGATAGAGCTTTTTTCATGTATGCCACAACAGCAGCAAGAATACTCATCGCAAAGTATTGGAAGACACAAGATTTACCCACTTTGGAAGAATGGCAGATGAAAGTGATGGACTATATGACATTGGCCGAGATGACAGGCAGAATCCGTGACCAACGAAAGGAGACGGTGGAAGAAGAATGGAGAAAATTTAAAAGTTATCTTAAGGACTACTACAAACTTAATGAATGCTAAAATGCCGTGGTTTCCAGAAACAAAGGGGTACAGGGATATAAGGTTAGACTATAAAAGAGGACTAAGAGGATAGAGATTGGAAAGTAACAATTGGGAGTTGCTAGTTGAACTACGGACATTGGGATGCAGAGAGGGGGGGTATGGGGAAGTCCAAGAAAAGAGGTTTATGAAAATATGTTTGAAACTATACGTGTATGTTTGTCATTTTTAATGTTTGTTTGTTTTTCTTAAAAATGTTGTAAAACCAATAAAAATTTTATAAAAAAAAAAAAAGGAAAACTTAAGGTCACTGTTAGCTCGTAGGCTTGGCCTTGGGGGGAAATCCCCCCTTGAATCTGACTTAGGACTTCAGCACTGCCACTACAGAGTAATAGTGTCATCATAATTTCACCATGGCAACCAGCTGCTTCATTTTTTTTAGTAATATTTTATTAGGTTTTATCCATAAAAAAGTTTAGAAAAATACAAAAAACGAAAAAGATACACAATTACAAAATACAGAAATACAGACATTAAACACAAAAAAGAAAAGAAAAAAGCACATTAAAAAAAACAAAAATTCCTTCTTGTGCCCATTTTATCATTGCAGATTTTACCGTTTCTTCCTCAGTGTTCCATTTCAACAGAAGATTATACATTCTTGAAAGTATCTTAGAAAGTATCTGCTGTGTTTTTTTCCTGTAATTTAAAAAAAAAATCAATAAATATCATTTAAAAAAAAAGAGAGAGAACTTGGAATGTTTTTGTTCCTTCCTCAGAAAGGGAGAAATGGCTACCAAATAAAAATAAATTGGAAAAACCATACTCAAAGAAACTGCAAGTACATAGTTCAGGTAAGAGATGCAGGGGGAAAGTAAAATGACACAGTGCTGAAATGCACTTTCAAAATTTCTGATTTTGGAGTGCATTCTTTGACTTTCTGAAACTTGCAGCATTTCTTGGAGTGCTACATTAAAAGTATTCTCTTGGAAGTCTTCCTTTGTAACCTAAGAAAGCTGCCTGGATCAGGCCAGTGGCCCAAGTTCAGCATCCCATTCTCACAGATGCCTGTGCAAAAACTGCAAGCAGAATCTGACCCCAACAGCCCTCGTGATTCTCAGGAACTGATATGCAGAAATATGCCGCCTCTGAACCTGGAGGTACTACATAGCCATCACTTGACACATCGCTGATTTCACATGGCATCCACCTGGCTCCCCCCCCCCCCAAGAATCTGGGAGCCATAGTTTGGGTCATTGGGTTTGGTGCTTTTGTAACTGGATTTGTAATGGCTTTTAGTCAAATACAATAAATGATTGATTAACTGATTGATGAAAAAGTGCTTTTTTCCTGAGATGCTAACTTTCTCTCTGCATGCCATTCCTTGAACAGCTTCCTGTGCAAAGATAAGGCTTGCTTTCATTGCTCTGTTCATCTGTGCATTTGACTAGTGTTGTGGGGAGGGAAATGCAACCACTGGGCCTAAAACTGTCCCCCTCCGGCCCACTTGGGTTTCCGGTGTGGCCTTCACAGATATTGGCACAACTTGTGTGTGTGTGTGTGTGTGTGTGTGTGTGTTTGTGAGTGTGTTTTGGCTGCTGAGCTGTGCTCACCATTGTGAGGGCTGAGGGAGTGATTGTGATGCCTCCCCAGCTGCTGCCATTGTCCGTGGGTTGATTGTGATGTGACAAAAACATTTGGCTGCTGAGCGCGTATAAATGTGGGCCAAGGCGCAAGCCTCAGCAGTTGCCCTCCCCAGAGAGAAATGGGCAGCTCGGTGGCACTCAGCCCAGGTGGTCTCCTGTCCCGTGGCAGCAAGCTGGCAAGCGGAAGGAGGCAATTGCCCGGTGCTGGGATGCTGTGGCCCTGGTGGTCTCCTGCCCCGTGGTGGCAAGCTGGCAAGCGGAAGGAGGCAATCACCCAGTCCTGGGATGCTGTGGAGCAAGGAGAAGGCAAGTACAAAGATTACTTGCTGGTGGGATCGCTACTTGAAGGTGACTGACACTCAGCTCTGAAGCTGGTTGATGTCTGGCAATGGACCTGATGAGGTTGCAGCTGGTGGATGGTTGTCGGAAGAATTTGCATTCAGGCTAGTGGATGTTGCGCGGCTACGCTGGCTGAGATGGGTGCAAACTGGTTTGGAAGCCTTGTTTGTTAACAGGCAGCCAAACAGAGGAGGAATCTGGGGGGACGCTGTCTTGTGTTGGCCATCCCACTCACCTGTTTGCCTTTGCCTTACAGGGATGTCTGGAGCCGGTGAGGTTTTCCCCAAGTCCAGCCTTAAAAGTCATCAAGAGAACCACAGGACATCCCTATTTACATCGGAGAAGTGAACGTGAAATACTGGCAGTGAGGAATGGACAAGGCTGTGGCCATACTTGAGAGAAGGAGAAGGGAGACAGCAGGCGGACATCTGCTGCATTGCAAGTGATGGGGCAGTGGGGAGAGAGAAGAAAATGAGGGAGGCAACATTAGGCCACGTTAGGTGCACCACTGAACTGCTATGAAGTCACTTTAAACAGGCATGGCTTCCCCTCAGGGATTCTGGGAACTGTAGATGGTTAAGGGGACGGAGACTTGTTACGGTGGTTAAGTATTAGGATTAGGATTAGGGGTAGGGTAGGGGTGGGGGTAGGGGTAGGGTTCCCTTCATGCCAGGGAACTCTGGGAATTGTAGCTGTAGTTAGGGGGCAGGGTTAGGGTTCCCTTTTTGCCAGGGAACTCTGGGAATTGTAGCTGTAGTTAGGGGGCAGGGTTAGGGTTAGGGTTCCCTTTTTGCCAGGGAACTCTGGGAATTGTAGCTCTAGTTAAGGCTTAAGGGTTAGCATTAGGGTTAGAGTTAGCGTCAGGGGTAGGGGTGGGGGTGGGGGTAGGGGTAGAGGTAGGGTTCCCTTCTTGGCAGGGAACGGGGCCCCCTAACAACTCTTGGCACCCTTTTCCAACTATAGCTCCCAGAGTCTTTGGGGGTTGTTTAAGCCATGCGTGTTTAAAGCGGATTCATAGCGCATTAAATGGTGTGGATGTGGCCATGGCCTCCCTCACCCCACTGCCTCTTATTAATGAAGAATCGAAAGGATTTCCCAATTCAAATCTCTCGGAAACAGGAAACAAAAATGGAATGGACAAGGCTGTGGCCATACTTGAGAGAAACTTTGAAGGGAGACTGCAGGCGGACGGACATCTGCTGCATTGCAAGTGATGGGGCAGTGGGGAGAGAGAAGAAAATGAGGGAGGGAACATTAGGCCACATTAGGTGCACCACTGAACTGCTATGAAGTCACTTTAAACAGGCATGGCTTCCCCTCAGGAATTCTGGGAACTGTAGATGGTTAAGGGGACGGAGACTTGTTACGGTGGTTAAGTATTAGGATTAGGATTAGGGGTAGGGTAGGGATGGGGGTAGGGGTAGGGTTCCCTTCATGCCAGGGAACTCTGGGAATTGTAGCTCTAGTTAAGGTTTAGAGTTAGGGTTAGCGTCAGGGGCAGGGGTAGGGTTGGGGTTCCCTTGGCAGGGAACTCTGGGAATTGTAGCTGTAGTTAGGGGGCAGGGTTAGGGTTCCCTTTTTGCCAGGGAACTCTGGGAATTGTAGCTGTAGTTAGGGGGCAGGGTTAGGGTTCCCTTTTTGCTAGGGAACTCTGGGAATTGTAGCTGTAGTTAGGGGGCAGGGTTAGGGTTCCCTTTTTGCCAGGAACTCTGGGAATTGTAGCTCTGGTTAAGGCTTAAAGGGCTAGCGTTAGGGTTAGAGTTAGCGTCGGGTAGGGGTGGGGGTGGGGGTAGGTGTAGGGGTAGAGGTAGGGTTCCCTTCTTGGCAGGGAACGGGGCCCCCTAACAACTCTTGGCACCCTTTCCCAACTATAGCTCCCAGAGTCTTTGGGGGTTGTTTAAGCCATGAGTGTTTAAAGCGGCTTCATAGCGCATTAAATGGTGTGGATGTGGCCTTTACCTCCCTCACCCCACTGCCTCTTATTAATGAAGAATCAAAAGGATTTCCCAATTCAAATCTCTCGGAAACAGGAAACAGAAAGAAGACTTTGTATCTCAAGCCATTTTGGAAGGTCTTAACTTGAAATGTCAATAAATGTATTTTTGTTGTATTGTGTTGTATAGTGTTGTGATTAACATGGGAAGTAGGGTGGTAAAATCTGCATGCGTTTATAGTAGGCATTTTGCAGGGAAAGGGAAAGGGAAAGGGACAGGGCACAATGGGAAAGGGTGGGGCAACCGGGCTGCTTAAACCACACCCCTTTTCCAAGGGAAACACCATGGGGGGTTGGCCGTCCAAGAGAGAACAACAGAACACAGAACAAAGAAGACGGAAGTGGCGCACAGTTCCTTCTGTTCCCTCTCTTCCAAAGAATGGAACGTCAACACCCAGAGTATGTGATCCAGTAGTCCCACACACTCTGCAGCACGGGAGAGAATGAAACTCCGGACATCCAGCACCCGCTTCTCTGCTTCTCTTCAACTCTTTGACTGTAACCCTGTCCAATCTTTTTTCAAAGAGGGTCAGATTTGAAGAAGTGAAGGGCTGTGAGGGCCGCCGAAAAAGCCAACTCAAGTTGTTAACCTTTTTTAGGGTTGAATTTGTTGAGGGTTTGTTTTTTTAGGATTTTACCCCAGGAAATAAACTGCCACAGGGGCCGGATTAAACTGACCGGTGGGCTGGATTAGGCCCCCAAAATGGACCTTGGACATGCCTGATAAGCACACGAACAAGATGTAGCGTGTGCACCATTTCATGTTTTACTGGAAAACTTAAGGTCACTGTTAGCTGGTAGGCTTGGCCTTGGGGGGAAATCCCCCCTTGAATCTGACTTAGGACTTCAGCACTGCCACTACAGAGTAATAGTGTCATCATAATTTCACCATGGCAACCAGCTGCTTCATTTTTTTTTAGTAATATTTTATTAGGTTTTATCCATAAAAAAGTTTAGAAAAATACAAAAAACGAAAAAGATACACAATTACAAAATACAGAAATACAGACATTAAACACAAAAAAGAAAAGAAAAAAGCACATTTAAAAAAACAAAAATTCCTTCTTGTGCCCATTTTATCATTGCAGATTTTACCGTTTCTTCCTCAGTGTTCCATTTCAACAGAAGATTATACATTCTTGAAAGTATCTTAGAAAGTATCTGCTGTGTTTTTTTCCTGTAATTTAAAAAAAAATATCAATAAATATCATTTTAAAAAAAAGAGAGAGAACTTGGAATGTTTTTGTTCCTTCCTCAGAAAGGGAGAAATGGCTACCAAATAAAAATAAATTGGAAAAACCATACTCAAAGAAACTGCAAGTACATAGTTCAGGTAAGAGATGCAGGGGGAAAGTAAAATGACACAGTGCTGAAATGCACTTTCAAAATTTCTGATTTTGGAGTGCATTCTTTGACTTTCTGAAACTTGCAGCATTTCTTGGAGTGCTACATTAAAAGTATTCTCTTGGAAGTCTTCCTTTGTAACCTAAGAAAGCTGCCTGGATCAGGCCAGTGGCCCAAGTTCAGCATCCCATTCTCACAGATGCCTGTGCAAAAACTGCAAGCAGAATCTGACCCCAACAGCCCTCGTGATTCTCAGGAACTGATATGCAGAAATATGCCGCCTCTGAACCTGGAGGTAATACATAGCCATCACTTTACACATCGCTCATTTCACATGGCATCCACCTGGCTCCCCCCCCCCCAAGAATCTGGGAGCCATAGTTTGGGTCATTGGGTTTGGTGCTTTTGTAACTGGATTTGTAATGGCTTTTAGTCAAATACAATAAATGATTGATTAACTGATTGATGAAAAAGTGCTTTTTTCCTGAGATGCTAACTTTCTCTCTGCATGCCATTCCTTGAACAGCTTCCTGTGCAAAGATAAGGCTTGCTTTCATTGCTCTGTTCATCTGTGCATTTGACTAGTGTTGTGGGGAGGGAAATGCAACCACTGGGCCTAAAACTGTCCCCCTCCGGCCCACTTGGGTTTCCGGTGTGGCCTTCACAGATATTGGCACAACTTGTGTGTGTGTGTGTGTGTTTGTGAGTGTGTTTTGGCTGCTGAGCTGTGCTCACCATTGTGAGGGCTGAGGGAGTGATGGTGATGCCTCCCCAGCTGCTGCCATTGTCCGTGGGTTGATTGTGATGTGACAAAAACATTTGGCTGCTGAGCGCGTATAAATGTGGGCCAAGGCGCAAGCCTCAGCAGTTGCCCTCCCCAGAGAGAAATGGGCAGCTCAGTGGCACTCAGCCCAGGTGGTCTCCTGTCCCGTGGCAGCAAGCTGGCAAGCGGAAGGAGGCAATTGCCCGGTGCTGGGATGCTGTGGCCCTGGTGGTCTCCTGTCCCGTGGTGGCAAGCTGGCAAGCGGAAGGAGGCAATCACCCGGTGCTGGGATGCTGTGGAGCAAGGAGAAGGCAAGTACAAAGATTACTTGCTGGTGGGATCGCTACTTGAAGGTGACTGACACTCAGCTCTGAAGCTGGTGGATGTCTGGCAATGGACCTGATGAGGTTGCAGCTGGTGGATGGTTGTCGGAAGAATTTGCATTCAGGCTAGTGGATGTTGCGCGGCTACGCTGGCTGAGATGGGTGCAAACTGGTTTGGAAGCCTTGTTTGTTAACAGGCAGCCAAACAGAGGAGGAATTTGGGGGGGTGCTGTCTTGTGTTGGCCATCCCACTCACCTGTTTGCCTTTGCCTTACAGGGATGTCTGGAGCCGGTGAGGTTTTCCCCAAGTCCAGCCTTAAAAGTCATCAAGAGAACCACAGGACATCCCTATTTACATCGGAGAAGTGAACGTGAAATACTGGCAGTGAGGAATGGACATGGCTGTGGCCATACTTGAGAGAAGGAGAGGTGAGACTGCAGGCGGACATCTGCTGCATTGCAAGTGATGGGGCAGTGGGGAGAGAGAAGAAAATGAGGGAGGCAAGATTAGGCCACGTTAGGTGCACCACTGAACTGCTATGAAGTCACTTTAAACAGGCATGGCTTCCCCTCAGGGATTCTGGGAACTGTAGATGGTTAAGGGGACGGAGACTTGTTACGGTGGTTAAGTATTAGGATTAGGATTAGGGGTAGGGTAGGGGTGGGGTGGGGGTAGGGGTAGGGTTCCCTTCATGCCAGGGAACTCTGGGAATTGTAGCTGTAGTTAGGGGGCAGGGTTAGGGTTCCCTTTTTGCCAGGGAACTCTGGGAATTGTAGCTGTAGTTAGGGGGCAGGGTTAGGGTTAGGGTTCCCTTTTTGCCAGGGAACTCTGGGAATTGTAGCTCTAGTTAAGGCTTAAGGGTTAGCATTAGGGTTAGAGTTAGCGTCAGGGGTAGGGGTGGGGGTGGGGGTAGGGGTAGAGGTAGGGTTCCCTTCTTGGCAGGGAACGGGGCCCCCTAAGAACTCTTGGCACCCTTTTCCAACTATAGCTCCCAGAGTCTTTGAGGGTTGTTTAAGCCATGAGTGTTTAAAGCGGCTTCATAGCGCATTCAATGGTGTAGATGTGGCCATGGCCTCCCTCACCCCACTGCCTCTTATTAATGAAGAATCGAAAGGATTTCCCAATTCAAATCTCTCGGAAACAGGAAACAAAAATGGAATGGACAAAGCTGTGGCCATACTTGAGAGAAACTTTGAAGGGAGACTGCAGGCGGACGGACATCTGCTGCATTGCAAGTGATGGGGCAGTGGGGAGAGAGAAGAAAATGAGGGAGGGAACATTAGGCCACATTAGGTGCACCACTGAACTGCTATGAAGTCACTTTAAACAGGCATGGCTTCCCCTCAGGGATTCTGGGAACTGTAGATGGTTAAGGGGACGGAGACTTGTTACGGTGGTTAAGTATTAGGATTAGGATTAGGGGTAGGGTAGGGATGGGGGTAGGGGTAGGGTTCCCTTCATGCCAGGGAACTCTGGGAATTGTAGCTCTAGTTAAGGTTTAGAGTTAGGGTTAGCGTCAGGGGCAGGGGTAGGGTTGGGGTTCCCTTGGCAGGGAACTCTGGGAATTGTAGCTGTAGTTAGGGGGCAGGGTTAGGGTTCCCTTTTTGCCAGGGAACTCTGGGAATTGTAGCTGTAGTTAGGGGGCAGGGTTAGGGTTCCCTTTTTGCCAGGGAACTCTGGGAATTGTAGCTCTAGTTAAGGCTTAAGGGCTAGCGTTAGGGTTAGAGTTAGCGTCAGGGGTAGGGGTGGGGGTGGGGCTAGGGGTAGAGGTAGGGTTCCCTTCTTGGCAGGGAACGGGGCCCCCTAACAACTCTTGGCACCCTTTTCCAACTATAGCTCCCAGAGTCTTTGGGGGTTGTTTAAGCCATGAGTGTTTAAAGCGGCTTCATAGCGCATTAAATGGTGTGGATGTGGCCATGGCCTCCCTCACCCCACTGCCTCTTATTAATGAAGAATCGAAAGGATTTCCCAATTCAAATCTCTCGGAAACAGGAAACAGAAAGAAGACTTTGTATCTCAAGCCATTTTGGAAGGTCTTAACTTGAAATGCTAATAAAGGTATTTTTGTTGTATTGTGTTGTATAGTGTTGTGATTAACATGGGAATTAGGGTGGTAAAATCTGCATGCGTTTATGGTAGGCATTTTGCACTCACCTGAACCCTTGCAGGGAAAGGGACAGGGCACAATGGGAAAGGGTGGGGCAACCGGGCTATTAAACCACACCCCTTTTCCAAGGGAAGCACCATGGGGGGTGGGCCGTCCGAGAGAGAACAACAGAACACAGAACAAAGAAGACGGAAGTGGCGCACAGTTCCTTCTGTTCCCTCTCTTCCAAAGAATGGAACGTCAACACACAGAGTATGTGATCCAGTAGTCACACACTCTCTGCAGCACGGGAGAGAATGAAACTCCGGACATCCAGCACCCGCTTCTCTGCTTCTCTTGAACTCTTTGACTTTAACCCTTCAGTGGTGTCCAAATTTTTTTCAAAGAGGGCCAGATTTGATGAAGTGAAGGGCCGTGAGGGCCGACCAAAGTTGTTAACCTTATTTTAGGATTGAAGTTGTTGAGATTTTTTAGGATTTTTACCCCAGGAAATAAACTGCCACATGGGCCAGATTAAACCGATTGGGCGGGCCAAATTAGGCCCTAGCTGCTTGTGGCAGTTCACATCTGATGGCTTTTACAAATCACTCTTGAATTCCCATACCAATAATTTAGGGATTTTCACCACTTTGTAACTAGTTCAGGTTTTACTGCCTGCACAACTATTTTTGATGAATCTTACCTTTGGAGAGTTTGTAAGTAACACAAACACATGCTCATTTTCTAAACAAGGTGTTGTTAAAATGAATCTCTTCTAGCCAAGCCAAGCATGATGGTGGTTAAAGATTCAGAAATCACTTTGCTTCAGTTGAAGATTTATGAGCATAGAAAGCCTTTTCTGCATTTCGTTATGATTTGACCCTGACCTCATTCTTCTTGGATGCAAAACACAAAGTGAGTTATGCTGTGACATCAGCTCACTGGAAACCTATAAAAGCTACTCTTGTGTTTAAGTGATTCATATTCTTGCTGTGTAAACCTTGAGTTTCATGAAGATGGATAGGAAATATGTTGGTTGCAGGAAGTATACAGGAGCAGACTTAAAAATGGAAATAAGTAGCCAAGATACTCAACTTTCCACTTTGCATTTAGGACAAGCACAATGTCTGGCTTGGAGCTGAGCTACAAATCTGTTGCAGCTCTTGCTGGATTGTGCCATTTCAGAATGCAGGGATGGAAATAATACATTTGTATGTTACAATGAAAACAAAGCTCCCTGCAGACATATCGGTTGGGGGCTTGTTCTTGGTTAGGGAAACAGTCTAGAACAGGTATAGCTGGATATATTGATATCTGATTATTTTTTTGCTCCAGGAGTAATTACTTCAACTGTAAAATTAAGCTTTCCTCTTTCTTTTCTAAATTCACTTTTTCAAAAAGTATTTAGCATGTTGCTGTCCTTAAAATTTAGTAAAAGCATAATTTGTGTTGGAAAAAATGGGCTTAGGGATATGTTATTCACACCACTTCAAAGTGCCACACCACTCTTACCAGTATTGGGAGTAAGTTTGGGCTAGTTAAAGGGGTTGTTTAGTGAAGGCTAGGGAAGAATAAAGTTTGCCACTTGGTGGCATTGGTGAAGTTAACAACAAAACTACCAGACTTTTAGAAGACATCTGAAGGCAGCCCTGTTTAGGGAAGCTTTTAATGTTTAACAGACTATTGTATTTTAATATTTTGCTGGAAGCCGCCTAGAGTGGCTGGGGAAACCCAGCCAGATGGGCAGGGTATAAATAAATTATTATTATTATTATTATTATTATTATTATTATTATTATTATTATTATTATTATTATTATTATTTGGCTGGTTTGCTTGCCTCCTTTCCCACTCACTGTGTATGCCACAGCCTGTGCCATCACAAAAGACAAGCACAGATCAGCAGGAATTAAAATAGCTCCTATTGTATGTTTTTAAAGACCAAGCTAAATAAAAAAGATCTTCAGTAGCTGCAGAAAAAGATTAAGATATAGCTTCAGGCCAAACACTTTATTGAGAGAGTGCCACAACTGAGGAGGCCCTTCCTCTGGCTGAAACTGCCTAATCTTTGAAGCTGCAGAAGGACTTCAGGAGGCAACCTTTATATTTGTCAGAGATGGTCCTTTAGATGGTAGATTGGCTCTTTCAAATTTCCTTAAGTTCTGCCTCTCTGGCTTATAAATGTTGCCTATTGTGATTTAAAAAAATACATGTTCAAAATGCAGTTATAACAAGGCTAATGTAAGTGTTGTATTTTTAAGAACTGCCCCTTGGGGGCAGAGCATGGTTAGAGATTAGAGAAATCCGCTTCTCTCTCTCTCTCTCTCTCTCTCTCTCTCTCTCTCTCTCTCTCTCTGGATCTTATTGCTAATTTATTGATCATTTTGAGAACGTTTAGTTGAGCCCTAGTGAGGGATTATCGTTTCTATGTACATTGCCCTGTGAAATGTCAGGGCCTGTAAAGGGAAAGGAAATAAAATATTTCATTTCCCTTCTGTGGTCTTGCAACTCAGATTGAACTGCACCTTTTTGACCCCTGCAGCTTGCCGTGGATATGGCCATCTTCCAGAGGTCTCTCACGTTGTCACTTCCTGCCTACCTTCATTAAGGAAAAATGGCCGATTCGATGGGAAACATGACAAGATGTACAGGATTCTTCTAACCTCATTAGACAGTGAGGTTGAGGGAGTCCTGATGATGCTGATTGTAATGGAAAGCTTGGTGGAGAGAGGTCAGATAGTTGTGTCTGGAAAAAGAGATGACCGAGGCATTTAACAGGACACACTATGGAGATGTGCAGCAAATTAAGGGACACACACAGTACAAACAACTGGGGGGAAATCCAGCACTAGGTTGGTTTTTTTGGGTGGGTGGAGGTCTTGGGTAAGTGCCCCTGAGTGTAGGCCACCTTCTTTGTACAAACTCTTACCATCCTCGCTATCATTGCCACTGGCTGCTCTCATGCCAGGGACAGTTCTGAACATCGTTTGCTTATCCTGCTTTCGGTTGGTGCTGCTTGCTTGCTTATCTCCTCTGGGCCAGATGAAGGGTGAATAAACAAGTAGCAACTATATGGAAGAGGAGGCGGCAGTGGTGAGATGTTAGACTCTTCACAGATTCCTAAACATAAAGGGCACTGGCAAATGTCTGACCATACCTACCCCTGATGCTGCTCCTGGCTAGAAAAAGAGGGCATGAAAACTTGTAAGGAAGAGGAAGAAAGAAAAATCCCAGAATCTAGAGTTTGTAATATTTGAAAATATATTGATTCCTTTTACTAGAGCAATTGTTATCCCAGGCTCAGTATGTTAGAAGAGCAACAGCAGGGATCATTCTGTTAGTAAACTAAGGGTTAGCTCTGTTGACTGCTAGACACCCAGCCAAGAGGGCAGTTGTGGTGTAGAAGGTGTTACCTAGCAACCAGTCAGCATGGCATGATTGTTCCTGAGGTAACTGAAGTTCTGATGCGCTGTGTAGTTCTGAAGGAGTTGAATATCTAACCCTGCTTAACAAGGCCTGAATTAGCAAAGACAAAACATCCCTTTCCCCTCAAATTATATCCAGTTTTAATTCAGTTTACACAGCAAAATAGTAGCTTCTTTTTTCTCTGGAGTCTGTCTGAGTTATTCAAGTGCCTCTGCTAGCACTGTATACATGACCCCTCTTGTCATAATACTAGGAGGAAGGGCAGTAGCTCAGTGGTAGAGCATCTGCTTTGCATGTGTCCCAGGATCCCCAGGTAGGGCTAGGTGAGAACCCTGTTTGAAACCCTGGAGAGCTGCTGCCAGTCAGTGTAAACAATTCTGAGCTAGATGGATGCAATGGTCTGACTCTGCACAAGGCAGCTTCCTATGTTCCTATATTAGAATTCAGGGACATCTAATTAAGCCAAATGCTGGAAGGAAAAAATGAAAGTACTTTACACAGCTCATGGTATACGCACTTCCCCAGGAGACGGTGAAGGCCACCAACTTGGAGGGCTTTAAAAGAGGATTGGACAAAACCATGGAGGATAAGGAGATCAGTGCTATGCTTTATCTCTACTGTTGGAGGCAGGATTCTTCTGAATACCATTTTCTGGAAATCACAGGTGCTGCCGAGTTCAGACTCTGTGTTTATATGGTTGGTTCCTGTGAGGAGAGGATGCTGGATGGGCTTTTCACCTGATTCAGCAGGGCTCTTCTTCAATATTTGTGTTCTTGGCAGAAATGTTGATAGTCTTATCCTCTGCTATGCACTCCCCACCCCTACCAATAATCTATCACAAAGGTGGATGGGTCAAATAAATAAAATAATAAACCACATTGGTAATGGACTGGATGTGAGCCAACAAACTTGAGGCTCAGTCAAGATAAGACTGTTAGTGAGTGGTTCTCTAGATCAGATGAAAGAGAGTTTGGCTGCTTTTTGGTGGGGTTGCATTCCCTCTGAAAGGGCAGATACATAGCTTGGGGGTACTCCTGGATCCTTTGTTGTTGCTTGAAGTTCAGGATATCTCAGTGGCCTACCATCAATTTCAACTGGTAGCCCAGTTTCTGAGCCTAGGTCAAACTGCTGTTTTTGACTTATAAAGCTCAGGACCGCAATATCTCAAGAATCACCTCTCTTCATATGAGGTCCAGAGAGACAGCAACAGGAGAATGGGGCTTTTCTGTGGAGGCTTCCCATTTGTGGAATACTCTCCGCAGGGAGGCTTGCCTGCCACCTTCATTACATATCATTAGGCAAAAGCTTTCTCTATAACCAGGTCTCTGGCTGAGTAAACATTCTATGCCCTTTTAAATATATAGGAGGTGGGAAGGCGGGCGTGTTTATTGACTTGTTTTTGTTGTGTATTTTGTGTTCTCATTTTGTATTTTTTATGTTTACAGCATAAAATTATGTTTACAACATAATCTTTAGATGAAAGGCGGTATGCAAATGTAATAAATAATAATGATTTGAAATGAAGTGAGCCAATCTTTTTGCCTTCTGAAAGTTATTGTGTGTGTGTGTGTTAAGTGGTGGGTATTCTGGAAGATGGAGCTGTGTTGAATTAGAGTGCTTCTCAAACTTGCAAATCAGATTTTGAGTTTTCATTTCCATTGATGAATAGTCAATTTTGATGTGTGTAATTCCGGAACTCCAACCTGGAATTATTCATTTTGGCAAAACATTTAATTTGCTTCATGAGCTCACATTTTGGCTAATTCACTTTGACATCAAGACATACATTTGTGTTTCCATTAACATGATGAAATGTGTGTGTGTGTGTGTGTGTGTGTGTGTGTGTGTGTGTAGTTGCCAATGATGGCATTAAGCTACAAAGTCACAAAATTTGGAGAAGCCCAGGAATGCACTGGCAATCTTTAAGAATTTTTAAAATACTGTACATTTAAAGAGAGTATTTGTTTTGAGTATCCATTGTGAGAAGTTCTCAAATGGTGGTCCACAGATCACTAGCAGCCTGTGAGCTCCACGCAGCTGATTTGCAGAAAGCCCATGGAGTAATCAAGAATATCTGTACTTGATTTATTCTTTTTGATAATGCAGATGGAGGCCATATTGACCAGGACTGGATATCAACCTGTTACATTGTAGCCTATCTGCTTCCTGGTGTATCTGAGTAGGATTGTTGTGCCCAGTGGGTTTAAAATAGGATTGGACAAATCCATGAAGGTGGAATAAAGGTTTGAGGCTGTATACCTCTGAATGTTGGTTGCTGGGAATCACAGGTGGGGAGAGTGCTGTTGTGCTCAGGTCCCTCTTTCAGGCTTCCTATGGGCATTTGGTAGGCCACTGTATTAATAGGATACTGAGAACATTGTCCTTTGTCTCAGGTAGCAAAAATTTCTTGGGTTCTTATGATAGGTTGGCTAGTGTGTATCCATAATCATAGCCAAATTGAACTCCCCGGTTCAAAGGCAGTACAGTGGTACCTTGGGTTACATATGCTTCAGGTTACATAACGCTTCAGGTTACAGACTCCACTAACCCAGAAATAGTACCTTGGGTTAAGAACTTTCCTTCAGGATGAGAACAGAAATTGTGCTGCAGTGGCGCGGCAGCAGTGGGAGGCCCATTAGCTAAAGTGGTGCTTCAGGTTAAGAACAGTTTCCGGTTAAGAACGGACCTCTGGAATGAATTAAGTACTTAACCTGAGGTACTACTGTATGTCCCCAAATATCAGCTGCCAGGGAGCAAAAGCATAAGAGGGGCACTACTTTCAAACCTTTCTGAAGGCATCTGGTTAGCTACCTTAGGAAACATTATGTAATAGAAATTGTTTGTGTGTGTTATCCTATACAGCACCTCTTATGAATGTGTTTCTACCACCAGGTGACCTCTTGGCCAACATTTTACGGAGATGTCCATGGACTTAAATTGTGGGAAAGGTTGGAACCCCAAGTTTACCAAACATTTGTAATTTCAATGTTTCTTGGACCTTTTCTACAACTTAGTTCCACGTGGATCATTATGGTAGGTTGTTTAGAAAACAAAAATCACTTGTCTCCTTCCTCCCACATGCCCCTGCCCTTGTAAGGTTGTTGTTGCTGCTGTTGTTTTTGAGGCATTGGTTGGAGAAAGAGGATTCAGTCCATTTGCACCCACCTGCCCTGTTCCCTGGATGGTATGGACAAAGGGGAAGGGGAACAATGAGATGGGAAGAGTCCTGTGAGTCTTCTCCTCCAAACTTACACTGCTCACATGAGTGGACCATTTCTGCAAGCACTTACATTAGGAGTGTGGAACCCCAGGCCTAGGGGGAGAATGTGGTCCTGCCGGCCTACCCTCAGACCATGCCCCTCTTCCCAAGCCATACCCCTCACTGGCCCTGCTTTTTTACCCTGAGTTGCAGTGGGTTTGTTTTCGTTGTTTTTTTTAAAAAACCTGTCTGGAACATTCCCTTGAACTCTGATAATGCCCTTTGCTTGCCTGCTTGGAGGATACAGAGGGATGTGGAAGTGTGTGTAGAAACAAGCCTATTGTCAATTTAAGATTTGTTGCTCTGCCTGAATTAGTTCTGAACAGAGTGTGACTAGGTTGGTGAAGTGTAGTGTGGTAGGTTTGATTGTTTGGTTTTTGGAGCTAGGTTCCATGAAACCTGAATAGTTGATGTGGGACTTGGAATCTCCCCCTTCCAACCTTCTGCATTAGAGTATTGATTCTTATTTATTTATTTATTTATTTATTTATTTATTTATTTATTTATTTAGGTAAGCACTATTTTCCTCAATCTTTTAGTGCTGTTTTTTTACTCCACTTGTCAGGCAAAGCAATATAAGTCATTCCTGTGACAAGCATACAGCCAACACCGTGTACCAAGCACTGACAATTAAATAAAATAATACGGATTATTAGTGAAAATCTGCTGACATAACTTGGCTGGAAATGCAGGCATCTTTGTATTCTTGGCAAATTTCGCTTTGTTGTTTAACCGCTTAATCCTTTTGCTTCCTGCATTTTGTAAGCCTCGTGGAAGGCTCAAATTGCCATGACTTTGTGCTTTCTGGTCAGAAGAGAAGGACCCTGAGGGTGATGATGGTTGGCCCCTGAAATTCCCCAAGAGGTAGACTCTCAAATGCAGGCCTCAGACTTGCATGCAGGAGAAGCCTTAACAGAGAGTGAGGCTTCTATCCTTGGTCGTAGAGGAGATAATTTGCTGGCCTCCTGGATCTCAGATGACTCCTTCCCTGAACTGCATGCCAGGCAAGAGAGATTTCCTCCTCTGCATTACGATGCCTGGGGTCTAAAAGAGGCCTTTCAACCTCAACCAAGAACACGTGCACTAAATATGCAAGTGTCTATTCAGAAGTGAGCCGCACTGAATTTAAGGGGGTTACTTTCAAATGAATATATGGATAATTTTTAAAGACATTACTGCTGAACAATATGGCTCTTGTTTTGCTAACCAAGTGAAAGTAATTCCTTTCCGACTTTACTGTATTCTGCACATAGAGAGAGACACAGAGCACAGAAGCCTACCAATTGTTGTCAGACAGCTGGGGAAAAAACCCTTTAAAAAAGTAAAATGATGATGGTGAGAATGGTGAAAACAAATCAATTTATGTTTATCAAATAAAATGCTGCCCATTCCTAAAGTTCTGAGAGAAACAATTTCAAAAGCCAGAAAAAATGCAGGGGAAACTATCAGGGACAAACTCTGATAGGATGGGAAAATGTGGCATCTCCAAGAGGTGTTTGGGGGGTCACATAAAATGAAGCTTGGGACCTTTTAGGTCTTGGCCAATGGTTAACCACCTGTGATATAAAACTTCTGGCAGATCCAGGTCAGTGCTGAAGCAGAATTGTTAACTTCCTACTGATCTTTGACTATCCAGACCAATACTAATTCATTGGGAGCTATCCATGGATCTGACTTCACCAACCAAAGTGGCCAATACCACAAAAAGCCTGCAATTTGTGCACATTTAAGTTGTGCACATTCAGCTTTACGCACATGGCATTAAAAAAAAAAAGTGTGTGTGTGTGAAAAATAGGAGGGATTCCAGGAAAAATAACTTTAGCAATTCCAATTGACTATATCCAATTTTGTCTTTTGGCACAATCTCCAGAACACAACCCCTGTGTAAATTGAGGGTTTATTGTATGGATTCCAGCCCTGAACTGGACATAAATTACATAGGCCTAGGGTGGTGTAGATTGCTGGTTGAACTGGAGGGACCTGGGTTCAAATAATTACACAGCCATGAAGTTCACTCCAGGGGTTAGTCTTTCACCTGCTGTATTTTAGCCATGTTGTTGTTTAGTCATTTAGTCATGTCCGACTCTTTGTGACCCCGTGGACCAGAGCACTCCAGGCACTCCTGTCGTCCACTGCCTCCTGCAGTTTGGTCAAACTCATGTTGGTAGCTTCGAGAACACTGTCCAATCATCTCGTCCTCTGTCATCCCCTTCTCCTTGTGCCCTCCATCTTTCCCAACATCAGGGTCTTTTCCAGGGTGTCTTCTCTTCCCATGAGGTGGCCAAAGTACTGGAGCCTCAGCTTCAGGATCTGTCCTTCCAGTGGACATCACTATTGGGAAAACCATAGCTTTAACTATACAAACCTTTGTCAGCAAGGTCTCTGCTTTTTAAGGTGCTGTCTAGGTTTGTCATCGCTTTTCTCCCAAGAAGCAAGCGTCTTTTAATTTTGTGACTGCTGTCACCATCTGCAGTGATCAGGGAGCCCAAGAAAGTAAAATCTCTCACTGCCTCCATTTCTTCCCCTTCTGTTTGCCAGGAGGTGATGGGCCCAGTGGCCATGATCTTCGTTTTTTTGATGTTGAGCTTCAAACCATATTTTGCGCTCTCCTATTTCACCCTCATTAAGAGGTTCTTTAATTCCTCCTCACTTTCTGCCATCAAGGTTGTGTCATCTGCATATCTGAGGTTGTTGATATTTCTTCCGGCGATCTTAATTCCAGCTTGGGATTCATCCAGTCCAGCCTTTCGCATGATGAATTTAGCCTAGTCATCCTCAAAGGGTTGTTGCAAAGATAACATGAGAAAACCCTCTGGAAGCCATTCCGAACTCCTTGGAGAAAGGGTGGGATACAACTGTTCTGCATTTTTAGAAAGCACATACCTCCTTAGACTTTTCCATGAGTAAATGCAATCAGTTAGATTGAAATAATCAAATAAGAACCAGGCAGTGAATCAGCCTTTAAAAAAAAAAAAGACAAAAAGACTTTAAATGGTTGACAGCCTTAGGAGGACAGAAACCATTTTGAATTTTGTTTTTCCTCAAGAAGGAAGATAATTGTGTTCTGAAAAGCTTGAAGGTTGTTATTGCTAAGTTTCTGGATTTTTATTTTTTTCATGTAGAGAAAGGATGTTGTGTTTGAAAATCACAGTGGGACAGCCATGACAGTGGGACAGTCAGATACTTAATTTAAAATGAATACAGTTGTAAACTTATTTCTAGAGTGATATTAATCAGTATTATTCCTCCTTGATTTATCTTATGAAAATAAACTGGTTAAATGTTATAAAATATTTATACCCCAGCTCTGAATTACAGGAATCCATGAGGCAAGTTGCAAAATAAAGTCACAATAAAACTTTAAAACAGGGTCATGGAACCTTTCTTTCAGCCTGAAGGTTGTATTTATATATTCAGCAATGTATTTGCTACTTATCGCCGGGAGCTACTCCCAGAATTAACCTTTCCCCTCTAGCTCTAATTGCAGCCTGTCTAGTTTTCATTCTGCCTCGCCTCACCTTCTCTGTTCTCTTCCACTTATAAACTTCCTGGGACTTGATTTTATTTGAATGAGCCAGAAGAAGAATGTGGTGGGAGTCAGCTGGAGCTGCAACACCTGCATCCTCCTGACTGTCCTGGCTCTTGTTGGATGAAGAACTCAAACTTGGATTATTGGCCAACAGCTTCAGCACAGCAAGGGTTAAAGGCACAACAGGTGTTAAGCATGGCTAAGCTAACTTAGACATTTATCTGACCATCGACACATGCGCCTGGCCTCCTGCTTTAAAAGAGCAGGGTGGGCACAGCTTTAGCATGGCAAGCAAAAAAATCGTCGTTGGATTGAGCAAGCTAATGGGCAATCCTTCAAGAGGACTGTGCCTGAGCTGTCTGATCATGTTGGAGCTGGTGTCTCTGTGCCCTAGGTGATAGCGCAGGAAGAGACTTCTCTTCTGGCACCTATCCTGTGGGTGGGGAGAGTACTGAGATGAAGCAATGGGAGTGTCTGATAGTACCTTAGTGGGCTTCTCTTCTGACAACCTGCCTGACCCTTCCCTGGGGTCTGACACCTATGGTGTCCTTCCCAGATAATTCTGCAGCTTTGACCCAGCCCAGCCCACTGTGTCCCTCTTCAGGATCACCAGGCTCCATCTCTTCAAGCTCCCCCCACTCTTCTTCTTGATCTGACCAGCCCCTCCAAGACATATCCATGGAAATAATGGTACTGCAAGGATCATTCCTTAGTTTGTATACCAACTATACAGTTGTCAACCTTCATGTGTTGTTAGCCTTCACCTCCCATAATCCCTGGTCACTGGCCATGCCTTCTGGGGTTGATGGGAGTTGGAGTCTAGCAACATCTGGAGGGCCTTTGGCTACCCACCAGTGATGTACACATTAACAGTTATGCCAATTCTCAGTGTACTGGGCCTTATGGCACCATACACCCACAAGAGAGACATGTCAGTAGGCTCAGGGGACAAAAATATACATGATGTTTTTAAAGAAAACCCCAGAACAGCCCAGGGAATATGGATTACTCTTGTGGGGGGAGGTGGGGGGACGACAGAAAACCAGGGGAATGGAATGGAATGTCTTTGAAAAGGCCATAACTGGTTGGCATCCTGAACAGAACTACTCCACATTGGACCATTTTTGTTGTGGGTCTTGCCTGTATTCATCTAATGCTTCCTTGGTTTCCAAGCAATTTGCAGAGTTATAATCAATGCAGGAGGCCAGACTTCTATTAAAGACCTTTGAATCATTTCTCCCTTTCCTCTGTATTATTACTTTCAAGACACGAGGTGAAGGATTGTGAAATGTTAACCTTCTGTATTTCTCCAATCAGATGCTGAAACATTAATTGGAAACCTCTTGATCTTCTAGAGGTGTTGAATAGAATTCAGTTGATGAATGAAATGGCGATAATTGGTTAATGGCTTATATTGCCCCCATTCTACTCTCCCCAGCCTTTTATCTTAATTGTCCGCTGAAGTGCTCTGACTAACTTCTTTCAACCCCCCACTTTACCTCATGTTTCTTCAATTAATTTCAGAGACTAACCTTCCCTTGTCAAGATGCTGGCCCTCAAAACTTCAGTATTTTAATGCATGGTTATCCTTTTGCTTGGGGTTTAGTCCCTAGCCTTGCAGAAATGAGGCAGGCAGCTACATTCTCATCACTGATGACACATACAGGTTATGAACAGCATTCCCAACCTGGTGCCTTCTGATTATTTCGAACTCCAACTCTCTTGAGCCCCAGCCAACGCACTGTAGTCCAAAAAGAAAATGACTGTGCTGATTGGGGCTGATGGGAGTTGGAGTCCAACAAGATTGGGCAGAGGTTGATTTAGGGCAGTGTGCGTGGTGTGCTTGCACCAGGCGTGCAGCCAAGGAGGGTCCCTTTTCAAAGCCCGGTAAGCACTTGCCTGGCTTTGGGAAGGAGACTTTGGAAAGGAGGACCCTCATACTATGCTGCAAGGCCATTTAATGCCCTCCCCCAGCCCTTGTGGCAGCACCTTAAGCTGGGCTTTGGGAGGGCATGAGGGCTTTGACAGGGTCAAAGAGTCCTCCTGCCTCCTTCCCAATCTGAGCAAGTGCTTACTGGGTTTTAGGAAGGAGGTAGGAGGGCTCTAGGGACGTGGGTGGCGCTGTGGTCTAAACCACAGAGCCTAGGGCTTGCCGATCAGAAGGGGTGAGCTCCCATTGCTCGGTCCCTGCTCCTGCCAACCTAGCAGTTCGAAAGCATGCCAAGTGTAAGTAGATAAATAGGTACTGCTCTGGTGGGAAGGTAAACGGTGTTTCTGTGTGCTGCTCTGGTTTGCCAGAAGCGCCTTTGTCATGCTGGCCACATGACCTGGAAGCTGTCTGTGGACAAACACCGGCTCCCTCAGCCTATAGAGCAAGATGAGCACCGCAACCCCAGAGTTGTCAGTGACTGGACCTAACGGTCAGTGGTCCCTTTACTTTTACCTTTAGGAGGGCTCTAGGACCCTGCTAGAGCCTCACGCCTATTTCCCAAAGCCCAGCTTAAGCTGCTGCTACAAGGGCTGAGGGGAGGGCATCAAATGGCCTTGCACAGGGCAGCATAGTACCAGGGTCAACCCCGGGTTGTGGAAGGATGGTCAAATGAGAGGCAGATTAGAGCAGTGTTGGAGAAGCTGTGACACACCAGGCCCCAACTCCCATAATCCCTAATCAGTAGCCATGTTGATTGGGGCTGATGGGAGCTGGCCTCCACTGTCAAGGGTTTCATGCCTCTATCAGGATCTGGCATGGTTTGGTAGCCCCAGATGAATGAGGAGGAGGAGGAAGGAGGAGGAGCAGACATTTGGGGCTGGAAGACTGGCACCCGTGGATGGCAAAAGGAGGTCTTCCCCTTCGACTCTAGATGTCTGAGAGAGGAAAGTAGATCTGGTGGCTCTCTTCTCAGCCCTGCTACTGGAGTGCAGAGTCACACAGGGGAGTGGGGAGGACTTTGACCAACCATTCGGAGGGGCTGAGCAGGAGGAGCTAGCAGTGGAGCTGAAGGCAGAGGGGGTAGGACACAGTCTTGTCACTGAAAACCAGGTGCCACCTTCATAGATGGTATCAGGTGCATCTGCAGATGTGCATGCAGCAGACTTGTTGCAAGAGAGCTATGGGTGACCTCAACTTTAAAAGCTTGGTGGGATGGGTGTGTTAATTGTTGGGACATCTTCATAGCTTCTGTTTGTTCATGAACCTCTTGCTTTGCTCATGTACTTCTGGCATGGATACTGACTTCTGGACCTTGTGCTTGCTGTTGAACCTGTACTGCTATTAGCCCGAATAAAGATCTCTCACTTATTCTTAAGTAAGAGCCATTATTTTGGGGTTTTGGGATGGGAGTCTGACAGGTTCCCCATCCTTTGATTGTGAGCTTGTATTCTTATCAGAAAAGCATAAGCAATAGGACAGCTTGGTGGTTTTGTACTTCCTGCCATTTTATAGTTCTTCAGCAAGCTTTCCATCTTGCTTTTTTGCTTGCCCTAACTTTAACAGAGTTATTTTGACTAACAAATGCATTTTTATGCTAAATGTACACTAGTATATGCATTTTTGTACACATTAAGTAGCTGGAGAACTGCATGGCAAAATTCAGAGAAAGGCAAATTTTGAAGGATGACTGTGTTTTGGTTCACATATTGTTTTGGAAAATGAGAATTAGGTAGATTCACCTCTGAATACAAACTGAACTGAATGCTTTCCATATCCTTACCTGTACTTTTATCAGCTGTGCTGCAGAGGTAATTTCAGTAGATACAGCTAGCTAGGCAAGAAAGAAAGAAAAATCTCCATTTGCTGAAGTTCTTCCTTATACCTCACAATTAAAGGCAATCCCTCATGGCACATGTTTGTTGTGCATGGCATAGCATTTGCAATCATTATCTTTGAGCTGGTGTGGCTAGGAAACTGAGCTACAGATCAGGAAGTCTCAGCACCAGCTTTTTGTATTTGCATTGTGGAGGGAATCATATTGATCTACCTTACACATTTGTTGGAAGACAGGGTGGTTAACTAGTGGGTCTCCAAATGTTGCTGGACTTCACTTATCATCTCCAGCATGGCCAAGGGCAACTGTGGTCCAGCAATATTTGGAGGGCCACAGGCCCTCCTATTCCTGCTTTATAAGGATTAAATACATGCTAAGCAGTTATGATTTTTGTTCTGCTGCATTTTTTTCAGACACAATGCAGAAACAGAAGGAACTTTTCTTCAGCTATCTGTATATTTTAGAATGTTATTAAGTTGTGACAGGTGCTCTAGGTTCCTCCCCACCCTTACTGTGTGATCCGCAGAATGGCTTCCCTAATACAGCCTCTCACTGAACACTCTGATTCCTATACCAGTTGTGTCTCATGTCCATTTTACAGCAAAGGCAGGGATCCTGTAGCTCTCCTGATATTGCAGGACTGCCGTTCCCCTAATCTCTGATGGTTTTCTATGCTAACTGGGGCTGCTGGGAATTGGAACCCATCATCATCTGTAGTACTAAGAGTACTTCATCCCTATTTTATAGTTTTTACTTGGTTAAAATAATCCCTGTATGTTTGACAACTGCAGTCTTTGAATATTAGCGTTAACTACTACACTTACACAATTTGAGAGCTGGAATTGGCTCTTCTAAATCCAGAGGTGCATTTAGCCACAGCTGGTGCCATGTTTTATCTCTGCTGGCAAGATGAACTCTCAGTATGAGCTCTCAGGCTTTTGCCCATTTGGTTCATGTATGGTAACGAGGCGAATATATCAAGGTACACAGCTCCTGTCAGCTTGGTTTTCTAAAATGGATGATCATTTCAACAATACCCGCCTTTTGTGGATTGCTCCTGTCAGGGAATTGGTTGCATGTTAGGCTTTGATTTATTACAGAATGTATCAAAGACAATTTAATTTTGCTTTAATGACAGGGAAGCAAACAAATTAGAAGCAGATGTATTAATTTACAAAAATAATTTTCTCTTAGTGTTGGCAATTGCACAGTCTGGCTAACGATTAGTATTGACTCATGTCATAATATTGGCTGCTATTGTCATCTTGATTTATTGTTGCACCAATGTTCATGGGTGAATGTGTTAAGCACGCATACACAATTTTAGGTAACAGAGAGAAATATTGTTTACATTTTCCTGCTCATTTTGTCATTGTTTAGGCAGGTGGAAGGTGTTCTTCCATTTTGGTCAATTAGCAAAGATGCTCTTATCCATTATTACCAATAACATTTTGCAATATGACTGTAATCAACAGGACCATCATACACTAGTAATGGAGTCTGATGCCCATGGTCATCCCACCATCAAAGCTCTTGCAACATGGGAGTTGTGCTTAACATTGCTGTTTTACCTGACACCTGAAGATTTCAGCAGCATGGAGAGTGTGGGACTGTACCTGGAATAGCCAAAACTTGCATGGGGAAGGCCTTTTGTTCAATTCTTGACATATTCAGTAAAAAAAAAGGAACAAGGAGCAGGTGATTATAAAAATGCTGGGATCTGAAACCTTGGCAAGGCAGTGAATAGATAATATTCACTTCAAGTTTCCAGACCTTCGAATTCTAAGTCTCCTTTCCCCAGTTCTGTCTCATTGGGAGTAAGTCCAAAACACCAGGGACAGTCAGTTCCTTTCAGAGATGCCTCACAGTTTCAGTAGAGGCTCTTCCCACAAAAAATAAGAATCTTCAACTTTAGTGCCCTAGGAAGGCTTAAATATAGGACTCCTATGCTGCCCCAGGAGCAGTGGGCAGGGTAGACAAACATACACTGTTGATATTTGTTGTCAGGCCATATCCAGTGGCAGTTATAGAGGACCAGCTTGATGAAAACCTCCAACAGGGAAGCAAGGACCACCTTTTCCCAATCTTTAGGCAGCAGCTTACCCATCCTATTTCTTGTGTTTTCATTCAGTTTCTTCTCCATCTCTCAGGTTTTATATATCCTCCCTGTCTCCCTTCTGTTCCTTTTGCCAAAGACATAGCAGCTGGGCTCCTTCCTGGCCACCAGGCACCTGCTGGAGAGTGCTCCGCCCTTCTTCTACAGGTGGAGTCTCCAGGCAATTTCCATATGTGGCCTGTTCAGGAGTCATTACCTGGTTGGTGCCTGCTTTTGCAAATCAGGGCTCACTTAAAGCACTAGATACCAGCAAATGACCAGCAAGCCCTGATGGCCCATTCCTCACCTGCTGCATATCGAAGTAAAAATAGAAGCATCCTGTCGTGATCATATTAATTCAGTCATGGAGCACAGCAGCACTATAGTGCATTCCAAGAGATCCACTTACTCTAACAAAGCACAGGACTGGACTGGAGCCTTTTATTCCGCCAGGATCAGATCACCACCTGACAGACTCAATCCCTTCCTTGAGGCCTTAAATAGACAGGCTGTGGCTTAGAGCCTACTCTACCTTTCTGCCAATTCCTTTCAGTTTCATTGCTTGCAGATGGTTTGACGTGTGAGTTGTATGGGTGGGCAGGATTCCTTGTGGGAGCCCATGCTCTAAAAGAATGGACTCCAGAGGTCCTGATTTAGGGCTCCCAAAACCTTTGGAGATCATGTTGAAACCAAGGTGCTGGGATTCTAGCACCTCTGCATCTGGTACAGCAGGTCTGAAGGATCTGGCTGGCCCTTTCTTTTCTGAGTCAAAGAAGGGTCCTGATGAGACATAGTACTAAATTTATTTGCTTAGGATGAAACACTTCTGTTTCCTTTTGCAATATTTATTATGGGTCGTATCCAATGCTAGTTGTACTCAAGAACAGACTCACTTAGGTTCATTAATTTCAATGGACCTACTCTGAGTAGAACTTAGCAACAACCTCATATGTCACAATGTTGAGACAACAACACAATGTGCTTTTCTTACATTTTTATATTGTATATATGTTTGACCGTGTTAAAAAAAAAATATTGTTGTTGTTGTTTAGTCATTTAGTCGTGTCCGACTTTTTGTGACCCCCTGGACCAGAGCCCACCAGGCACTCTTGTCTTCCACTGCCTTGAGCTCTTGGTACAGCAAACTAAATATGACATAATAGGCATCACTGAAACCTGGTGGGATAAGTCCCACGATTGGAATGCAATAATGGAGGGATACAATCTATTTCAGAGAAACAGACCAGACAAGAAAGGAGGAGGAGTGGCGTTATATGTCAGGGATGTGTATACCTGTGAAGAGATCCAAGATTTAGAACCTCAAAGCCAAAGTGAGAGCATTTGGGTCAAAATTAAGGGAGAGAAGAATAACAGAGACCTCATTGTGGGAGTTTACTATAGATCCCCAAGCCAAACGGAGGACATAGATGATGCCTTCCTGGAACAGATGGCCAAGCATGCAAAAGGAAGGGAGATAGTAGTAATGGGGGACTTCAATTACCCGGATATTTGTTGGATGTCAAACTCAGCCAAGAGCATAAGGTCAAACAGATTCCTCACTGGCCTTGCAGACAACTTCATTGTCCAGAAAGTGGGAGAAGCAACAAGAGGAACAGCCATTTTAGATCTGGTCCTAACCAATGTTGATGACCTGGTTAGTGGGGTAGAAGTGGAAGGATCATTAGGCGCAAGTGATCATGCTCTTCTGAAGTTTACTATACAGCAGAAAGGAGCAGCCAAGCATACTAGGACTCAATTTCTTGACTTTAGGAAAGCTGACTTCATAAAACTTAGGGAAGTGCTGGGTGAGATCCCATGGACAGTAATACTAAAATGAAAGACAGTTCATGATTGTTGGGAGTTTGTTAAGAGGGAGATAGTAAAAGCACAACTTCAGGCAATACCAATGAGACAGAAACATGGAAGGTGCCTAAAGAAGCCAGGGTGGCTATCTAAAGAACTTTTAACTGAGTTAAGATTAAAAAAGGATGTGTACAAAAAATGGAAAAGGGGGGAAACCACCAAAGAGGAATTCAAACAAATAGCCAGCACATGTAGACACAAAGTCAGAAAAGCTAAAGCACAAAATGAACTCAGGCTTGCTAGGGAGGTTAAAAGCAACAAAAAAGGCTTTTATGGGTATGTCCGTAGCAAAAGGAAGAACATGGGAGAAGAGACAGTGGGAGAAGAGACAGTGGAAGAGGACTGGAAAAAATTTAAAGATTATTTGCAAAAGTATTGTAAATTGTATGAATGTTAAAATGATGCAGGATAGAAAATAATTTGGCATTAGTAACGTAGTGGAAAGAAGTATGAAAATAATTGAACCATAAGAACAAGGATGAAATTTGATTAATATTATGTCAAACTCAAATATCTAAATATTTGATAACAAAGTTTAAAACTGGAGACATAATATTTGAAAGATACAAAAACAAGATTTGAGAGAAGGTGAAGCACTGCTGAATATAACTTTATAAATGGGAACGCAGGAAAGGGAGATGTGAGGAAGTCTAAAAAGAAGGTTATGGAAATCTGGTTTTTGAAACTTAACTATGGTGTATTTCTTTTGTCTTGTGTGTATTTCTCTTTTTACTTTGGTGATGGTGTTTTATGTGTTTGGTGTTGTATTGTTTAAAACCTTTAATAAATATCTTTTTAAAAAAAGCAAAAGGAAGAACAAAGAAACAGTGGGGTCACTCAGAGGAGAAGATGGTGAAATGCAAACAGGGGACACAGAAAGGGCTGAACTCCTCAATGCCTTCTTTGCCTCAGTCTTCTCCGATAAAGAAAACAATGCCCCACCTGAAGAATTTGGAGCAAATGATTCAGCAGAGGAAACACAGCCCAGAATAGCTAAGGAGATAGTACAAGAATACTTGGCTAGTTTAGATGTATTCAAGTCTCCAGGGCCAGATGAACTGCACCCAAGAGTATTAAAAGAACTGGCAGATGTGATCTCAGAACCACTGGCAGTCATCTTTGAGAATTCCTGGAGAACAGGCGAAGTCCCGGCAGACTGGAGGAGGGCAAATGTTGTCCCTATTTTCAAAAAGGGGAAAAGAGAGGACCCAAATAATTATCGCCCAGTCAGTCTGACATCAATACCAGGGAAGATTCTCGAGCAGATCATTAAGCAAACAGTCTGTGAGCACCTAGAAAGGAATGCTGTGATCACCAATAGTCAGCATGGATTTCTGAAAAATAAGTCATGTCAGACTAACCTGATCTCGTTTTTTGACAGAATTACAAGCCTGGTAGATGAAGGGAATGAAGTGGATGTAAACTACCTTGATTCCAGCAAGGCATTCGACAAGGTGTCCCATGATATTCTTGTAAAGAAGCTGGTAAAATGCGGTCTTGACTATGCTACCACTCAGTGGATTTGTAACTGGCTGACTGACTGAACCCAAAGGGTGCTCATCAATGGTTCCTCTTCATCCTGGAGAAGAGTGACTAGTGGGGTGCCACAGGGTTCTGTCTTGGGCCCGGTCTTATTCAACATCTTTATCAACGACTTGGATGATGGACTCAAGGGCATCCTGATCAAATTTGCAGATGACACCAAACTGGGAGGGGTGGCTAACACCCCAGAGGACAGGATCACACTTCTAAACGACCTTGACAGATTAGAGAACTGGGCCAAAACAAACAAGATGAACTTTAACAGGGAGAAATGTAAAGTATTGCACTTGGGCAAAAAAAATAATGAGAGGCACAAATACAAGATGGGTGACACCTGGCTTGAGAGCAGTACATGTGAAAATGATCTAGGAGTCTTGGTTGACCACATACTTGACATGAGCCAACAGTGTGACGCGGCAGCTAAAAAAGCCAATGCAATTCTGGGCTGCATCAATAGGAGTATAGCATCTAGATCAAGGGAAGTAATAGTGTCACTGTATTCTGCTCTGGTCAGACCTCACCTGGAGTACTGTGTCCAGTTCTGGGCACCACAGTTCAAGAAGGACACTGACAAACTGGAACGTGTCCAGAGGAGGGCAACCAAAATGGTCAAAGGCCTGGAAACGATGCCTTATGAGGAACGGCTAAGGGAGCTGGGCATGTTTAGCCTGGAGAAGAGGAGGTTAAGGGGTGATATGATAGCCATGTTCAAATATATAAAAGGATGTCACATAGAGGAGGGAGAAAGGTTGTTTTCTGCTTCTCCAGAGAAGCGGACACGGAGCAATGGATCCAAACTACAAGAAAGAAGATTCCACCTAAACATTAGGAAGAACTTCCTGACAGTAAGAGCTGTTCGACAGTGGAATTTGCTGCCAAGGAGTGTGGTGGAGTCTCCTACTTTGGAGGTCTTTAAGCAGAGGCTTGACAACCATATGTCAGGAGTGCTCTGATGGTGTTTCCTGCTTGGCAGGGGGTTGGACTCGATGGCCCTTGTAGTCTATTCCAACTCTATGATTCTATGATCACCAATGCAGCCAGGGAAGAAAGGGGGTGTTTGAAATACAGGTGACCTAAAAAATATGCATCTCATGTATTCTGTGATACTCCATCAAATACTATTTATAAAAGGTTATGTGGGGAGCTTTTATCAGACTTTCATCAAGGATTCCTTCTACATTTCCCCAACCACTGGAAAATTAGAACACCATGGGAAATATAGATGCAATGTCTAGGCCAGTTCTCAACTGACAGGTCATCAGGTGACAACTTGCATGTCTGACTGAGTATATGGAGATAAGAACATAAAAAGAGCCCTAATAGATCTGGCCAGCGACTCTCCTAATCCAGCATCTTGTTCTCACAGTTGCCAAACAGATGTCTGTTGAAAGCCCACAGACAGGATTTGAGCACAACAACATTCTCACCTCCTGTGGTTTCCAGCAACTGGTACTCAGAATCATACCGCCTCCAACTGTGGAGGTACAATGTATCCATCAGGATTAGCCTTATCCTCCATGAATTAGTGTATTCCTCATTATCTTTTATAGCACTTAAAGAGAAAGCTTTTTTTATTCACAAATGCAGCTTCAAGAGATGAGAAATCAAGCAGTGTCCTTATTTGTAGGAACCTGCTCTTAGTTGATATTGTAAAAGCTTTTGCTTAAATGTTAAGGACAAACAAAATATATTTTGGCCAGACATTACTGTGTCTTAAAGGACATTTTCTTTCCCCCTCTCTAACCCTTATGAAGTCAGTTGCCTCATAAAAGGAAGGATAAATACCTTTCTGAATTTACAGTCAACTGTGTTGACAAAATGTCAACAGGGAGATGCCAATTAGCACAGTTTCCAGTGACAGTTGTTGCATCTTGCAAAGAAACATGTACTCAGGGAAGCATGATGGTCGTGGATTGAATGTATTCTATTTTTTTTAAAGAACAGGCTAGCTATTATTCAACAAAGGGTGCCAGTATGTGAAGGATTTTAATTTAGGGTGACCTCTCTGAAAGTGTGAGATTACTGAAATTGAGATAGCTAATTGGAGACAGCTCTTTAAAACTGTTAGGCAGGATTCTAGATTGTCAGACAAGAAGGCCAGCTACACCAGGAGACCAGACATAATAAGAGAATTTATTATAGGAACTGGATTCCCTTGAACAGAAATGCAATGTAAAGATTACAAAAGGAGACCAAGGTTTTGAACATTTCTATTGGCCAAGCACAGATAATGAGACCACCATTGGGTCATTACAGATTACATCCCATCTGATTCTGTTGATAAGATTGAAACTGAGCCAACTTCCCTAATTCTCATATCCTATCCTATATTCATGTGCTAGCGGAGACTCTAACATCCATTCTGGTCATCTTAAAAATAGTTTCCTCTATGTCCTGTTCAAAACCATACTCTGAGATAATGTTTCACACCAGCTCTGAGTGTAAGCAAATTTATTACTGAAACTCGCAAGTTTCATGTTGCATAGTATAGCTGTCACTTCTTCATCTATTATCCAAATAATACTTTGATGACTTCACAGTATCTTTCCACAATTGGCAAGAGATACCCTCACCTGGGTCCTGGCCAAGCTGTTTTGCTTCCTTATACCAACCCATCTCAGCCTTTGCTAGTAGTTGGTCTCAGAACATCTGGCACCATCTTCGCTCTTCATTCAGCAAAACTAATTCAGCAATTCAGCATGTCTGCATCTTCTAAGCAGTTTATTATAAAACCCAGCCTGTTCCCTTTGCAAGCGGCTATAAGCACTTTTAAATAAGATAGCTTGCAGAGCCTGATATTCAAACACCTCACCTGAATAATTTCAATCAATAACCTTAGAGTGAGTGGGGCTTGCAGTCTCACAATGCGTCTTTGAAACTGGGCAGAGAAAGCATTTTTGAATTTGACTCGGTTTTGCTTGATCAGCTGTTCACAAGCATCAACATTCATTCAGTTCATCCTAACTTTTTTTCTCAAGGACTTTCAACTTTACACAACTAAACAAGCAAATTCAGTGGAAACATCCAAGCTAGATTTCTTCACATGGAGACCACTGTTTATTCATTCATTATTTAAATTTATATCCTACCCAGCAAGTATATAAGTAGCCTTCACTGACCTGGCATCCTCCAGATATTTTGGGCTAGGGCTTCCATTTGTGTGTTTATTTCACAAGATTTAGATAGCACTTGATTGCAATGAAACTACAAAGCTGCTTACAAAGAGAATACAAAATTAAGATTATCAGTAAGAAAAAAAACAGACAAAACAACTATTTCATGCATTTAAAAATAATTAAAGTCAATGATAACCTAAATATCAGATTAAAACACATGTCAACACTCCGCATGTCTGGATAGGCTTGCCTAAACAAAAATGTTAAAGCAGGCACAAAAAAGACTAATCAGGTGCCTGACTGAAGGAGCATCTCCACCCCCATCGTTCTACCTGGACACTGAGGTCCAGCACCGAGGGCCTTCTGGCGGTTCCCTCACTGCGAGAAGCCAAGTTACAGGGAACCAGGCAGAGGGCCTTCTCGGTAGTGGCACCTTCCCTGTGGAACACCCTCCCACCAGATGTCAAAGAGAACAACTACTACCAGGCTTTTAGAAGACATCTGAAGGCAGCCCTGTTTCGGGAAGCTTTTAATGTTTGATGTATTATAGTATTTTAATATTCTTTTGGAAGCCGCCCAGAGTGGCTGGGGAAGCCCAGCCAGATGGGCGGGGTATAAATAAATTATTATTATTATTATTATTATTATTATTATTATTATTATTATGACTGATGTCAAAAGGCGGGGAGTTCCAAACTGTGGGTGCTGCCACACTAAAAGATGGATTTCTTACAAATGTGAAATGAGTATTACAAGTATTATATGGCACGTGTAGCAATGCCAGTTCCACAGAGCGAAGAGGTCAAGTGGGCATATGAGGTAAGGCAATCTCTCATCAGCAGCTTCATGGCTGCACAAAACACCTAGAAGGCATGAGGTTGGTAATGACTGCTATGTACTCATAGTGAACTCAGGTTCCAAGTATGGCTTCTTACATGCCAGAAATTGCATCCTTCCAGTACAAGAAGATGCCAGCAGGTTCAAGGAAAGTCCAGGACACCATATTGACTACCCGTGATTTATCAAGGGGGAATTAAATGAACATCTCTGGAAAGGGGTGCTCCTAAACCTTAGAACAGCAATAAAAAAAATCCCTCTTTTAAAACTGCATTTGCATCCAAGCTTTTTCTCCAAGGACCTCAAAGTGGCGTTCATGGTTCTGCGCCACCTCTTTTAATTCCCAAATCAACCCTTTGGGATCAGTTAGCCTGAGAGGCAGTGACTGGCCCAATACCACCTCCAGAGTTTCATCACCAAGTAGGGATTCAAACCATGGTCTCCCAGATTCTACTATGACATTCTAACTACTACAACACCACACTCTTCTTTCTTTTCTCTTGCCCCTGTCCAACATGCCTCACCTATTTATGGGACATAAAGAAAAGCCTCTCCCAAAGAACTTAAAATTCAGGCAGGTAAACTTGAGTTATATGAGGTCGTAGCAGTTGGCCAACCATGTGTGGTCTTAATATCAAAGGCCCCACCTACAACTTTATTTATTTATTTATTTAGGTAAATTATCTACTCATAACAGGCAGTGAATGTATTTGCAACAGGCAAATATAACACAGTTCTTATTTCTGATAGTTGCATCAGTCAGGTCCCTCGCCCTTCAATCACTTGCTGGAAAAGTTGTGTATTAGCTAGTGGCCTAAAATGATTGGGATGTGGGGTCTGATGCACCTCGGTAAGGAAGGAGGAAGGTCCACACATGAGGAGCCAGCAATGAAAATGCCTTTTCCTGGGACCCCACAGTACATGCCTCAGCTAAAGCATCCATGACAGATGGCCATCCAAGCTCTGCTTAAAGATCTCCAGGAGAAGGAGGCGCACCTGTACCTTTAGATCAGGAGTGGGGAACTGCGGTCCTCCAGGTGTTGCTAGACTACAACTCTTATCATTCTTGACTATTGACCATGCTGGCTGGGGCCGATAGGAGCTGAGGTTCTCCTGCCCTGCTTTAGACAATGCCCTGCTTTAGATATGATAAGACAAGCATCATACAGAGCATCCCACTGGCTGTGTATCAAGTGGCATCAATACTGTAATTCCCAGGTCCCATTTTACCAGGAATCACAAGAAAGGGGCATCCTATTTCCCAAGGCTATTGAGACGTTATAATGGGATATGCCCGGCTCCACATCCCAGGCTGCATAACATTTTGCTGAGACCCTTCTGTGCTGACACATGATGTGGGTCTGCAATGGTGGAAGGACCACCAGCCCTATAGGAAACATCTGTGGGACATGCGCATGAAAAGGAATCTGAGCAACAAATATGAAAATTAATACTGTCAGAAAATTTTTAAAAAGAGAGATAACTAATTCAAGGGAATTTAGTGCAAAGTGTTGCATGTGCTATTTCTCTCCACGACTTTTCATTCTATCTGGAAGTCTGAATGTGCTTTTATAGATTGGATTTAAGGGCAGAGGAACCATATGGAGCTTATCATTCTTGCAGGAACCCTGAAGTCATTTCTCCTCCTCCAAGGCGTGTGTTGATTAGCCTGAATTTAATTTATTTTCCCTGAAGAAGAGTACTGAAAGCTCATCTGTATGGACAGTATTCTTGCAATTTTTTCCCCTTTTTTATCATGGGACCCATTTTGTCTCCGTTTTACTTTCACTACATCACTCGCTTCCTTTTTTAATTTTGGCAACGCATCTTCCTGCACGTGTCCAAATTTGAGCCTTGCTACAATTACTGCTTATGGGCAAATGTATCAAATGTGGGGGGCGGGGGGGGGGAGCGCTGAGGGAGAAAATCAAGCAAGAACAAAAAGAGATTGTCAGTGCTGATGGAGCCAAAGCAGAGCCGAAACATGGGCTCCTGTATATCATTCCTGATACTATTAGAGTGGTACCTCGGGTTAAGTACTTAATTCATTCTGGAGGTCCATTCTTAACCTGAAACTGTTCTTAACCTGAAGCACCACTTTAGCTAATGGGGCCTCCTGCTGCTGCCGCACCGCCGGAGCACGGTTTCTGTTCTCATCCTGAAGCAAAGTTCTTAACCTGAAGCACTATTTCTGGGTTAGCGGAGTCTGTAACCTGAAGCGTATGTAACCTGAAGCATATGTAATCCAAGGTACCACTGTACTGTGGTTTTGGATTCCTCCTCATACCAGAAGGGTAGGACTAAAACAGCATGTGCATATTCATGCATGTTGATCGATCGCTTTATGATTCAGAGGAAATCAAGAGTGTGCAAGTTTACAATAACATGGAATCAGGAGGCTAACAGCATATCATAAGCTAAAAGCAGATGGGAACTTGCAATATTAGCAAAGCAAGACACACATAGCATGTCTGGGCAAGAGTTTTAAACAGAAAGGTGATTGACACAAGGTTTTTTTTTGCTTCGTTTTGTTTTGTTTTTGTGAAGGACTGCGTGACAAGTGTCTAAGTGAGGATTTGGAGACAGGACGTGGTGTACTGTGTCAGGAGACTAAAATTGCTGACTGGGCTTAAACAGGAAGGCAATAATTGGGCTTGCCAATCAGAAAGAGACAGCCCAAAGAGGATGGAGATAGTGAAAGAGGATAAAAGACTATGGATTGATCAGCACACGTGGTAGAGAGATGTGTAATATATGGAACAGAGGAATTAAATGCAAGAAAGAAGCAAAAGAACCTTTGTATGTGTTCTTTATTTTTTATCTTTTATTACTTACTCCCTTATTCTCTTACTGTTAACATAAATTTAGCATTGCTTGGTTCAGAACATGGTCTTCAGTAGGCCCCATACTGGAGAGTGTTTAGGTAATACTATTTTAAAAGCCCATAAAATAAAACAATTAGACAGCAACAAAGCAATTATTCAACTGAAACATCTGCTTTGGGGGCCAGCAGCAAATGGCAAAAAGCAATCTGAAAGCCCATTTATAAACTAATGAAAAGCCAATAAAACATCAGACATGACACTGGGGGAGCTGATAAGGCACCACCACCAAAATATCCCTGTGGCCAGTTCACTTCAAAAGGTGGGTGGGACAGGAACTGGGCCTCTGATTGAGCAGGTTTATTTGAGAATCAGTGGCCCTTCATATACCCTAATCCAAAACCATTTAGGTCCTCCAAGTGTTAAAACCAGTTCTTTGAACTGTGCCTGAGCCATACGCAGAGACAGGCAGGGAGACAGGAGCCATGGGGCCAGTCATTGCTAAGGACTGAAGAGGAGAAACCAGAATACAGGGTTGAGTGAAGTAAACCAAAAGTCAAGGCTGAAAAACAAGTTGAAGCCGAAGGATAAGCTTAGGAGGCAGGGCTGAGGAACAAGCCAAAAGTCAGGACCAAATCACAACCTGGAGAAAAAGTAATGGAGCATGGAGAAAAACCAGGACTGAATAATAACCAAGACTACACCAAAGCTCAGGAAGACCAGGTTGCTCAGCCAGGACTGAGTTGGAGCAGGAAAGCCTTTTGGACTCCTTTCTGCCCAAAAGTATCCAATGGGCAGTCTTGGTGAGGGGAGTCCACACACAGCCTGAAGAAGCTTCATTGAGAAGTTGCCACCTATGTAGTTCAGCCATTCACCACATGGGGCAGCTGCACACAGATGCAGCAGTTTCTGGCAACTAGCAAGATACTATTTATTTCTAGATCTAGCTGTATTCTGGACCAGGATAAATATCCAAACTGTATTCAAAGGCAGACCAGGAAATTACTGAGCCCACCGCCTGCTTTTGTTATTGAGTGTCATGCTTTGGTTCCAGAAAGGCATCACCCCAGCCACATGAAGAGCATACAGTCTGCTTAAATGAGGACTCAAATGAGTATCATTGTGGAATTGTGGATTAACAGCTGAACATATGAACCAGGCTTATAGTCAGGCAACTTTTCTGTGTTGCCTTCACTGACTAGTAGTGACTCATCTAGGTCTCAGAGAGAGGTCCTTCCAATCACTAGCTACCTGGTCCACTTAACTGAATATATCAGCAAATTGAACCTGGAACATTCTGCATGTAAAGCATGTGCTCTACCACTGATCTAAGAATCCACTAACAGTAGCCTGCATCTGCATACAGATATCGATTCCTGGATCAGTGCATATTGGTTAAACTGCTTATGCACAAAATGCCGGTGTGTGTGTGTGTGTGTGTGTGTGTGTTAGAATCTGCTTCGTTTGCATTTTAATGTGAAGCTCTTTGGATTCTGCTTCCTAAATCAATGCATGAACTAAAACACAGCTCTCCTTTCAGATTTGTACTTTTGCAATACAGTTCTCCAACTACACAGGTTGTATAAAAATCCATACCAGTGAAAAATGCAGACAAAAGGGCATATATAGTTTAATAATGAACACAAATGAATTCTCAGGTCCTGCTTGTGGGCTTCCTATAGGCACTATGAGAACAGGATGCTGGATTAAACGGGTCATTGGACTGATCTAGCAGGCTATTCTTACGTTCTTATGTTCTTACCCCTATATTAGGAGAAATAAACACAAAAATGTGATTGAATGTTCATACTGACCATAAATAAATCACAAGAGTATGTGGAAACTGGACATACCAAACTTAAGTTTGGAAAAATAGGGAGAGTGAGATAGAAACTGGCAGATTCCGCCATCCCTAGCATGGTGACTTTACCACAAACCTACAAGTCATCTTAACAAAGCTATGTGATGTCATGCCTAGCCAATAGTTTCCTTGAACCAAAGCAGAAGTGCATTTATATTGTGTCTATGGAACAGATGGATGCTGCATTTAGATTGGCTTTGCATGCAATATATATCTATTTCATATTTTCCACAGCTGTAGCAATTTGTACTCAGCGAAGTGTTGAATGCCTATAGGACTTGTGCTTACTAAATATAGACAGATCAAGATAAACGCTGGCCCTCTAATAATTTCCGATTTCTCCAAGGCGCCAGCCCTGTAGCAGCAGATTAGCAATTTCAAGGTGTATACATAGAAAGATTGTTTTCATGTTTATCAATCTGCATATTTAAGCAGCCCCGTTCCTCTGTACGGTCTGAAATGAGATGCTCAATTTGGCTCTGATGTTTCACTGGGAGTCAACATTTATGATTCACTGCCTTCAAATAAAAATGTGTGGCTTGGGTTTAGGGATTCGGCAGGTTTTATAGCACTGCAATGCAAACTGCACACTCTTTGAGACTGAGGAATGAATCCAGTGTCCAATAACTAACACAAGAAGAGCCCTTCTGAATCAGACCAAGGGTTTATCTAAATCAACATCCTGTTTCCCACAGCAGCCAGCCACAAAATTGGCTGGCTAGATGGAGTAGAGCCACTACACTAATAATCTATCAGGTGCTTACTGGAAGGGAGAGAGGGCATGCCAAGGCAGCAGGGAAGTTGATGTAGTGAAAGTGTACTGTCAGGAGTGACCGATTGGCTCTGCAAGCATGTTTGCACTGCACCAACAACCTTGCTGCATAGCCTTCCCCTTTCCTTCCAGCAAGCAGCAGTGACCAGTCTGCCAGGAAATTCGTGCAGCAGCTCTTCCCCTTCCAGTGAGCTGCTTCTGGCCAAGCAGAAACCCATAAGTACAATTTGAAGGCAAGAGTCCTTTCCTACTCACAATCCACAGTGACTAATACTCAAGGCATGCTGCCTCTGATTCTGGAGGTGGTATATAGACAGCTATTATGGTGCAGTCCTATTATCCAGCTGTGCCATCTTGGATTTCCCTACAGGATTGCTCATTTGAAAACTCCACAATGCATTATACTTTGACACTAAGTCATTCATCTTGGTCTGTTTTATATCTCACCTCTAGCACAGCATTAACGTACTAGGTGGCCTTAGGCAAGTCAGTACCTCCCTACCTCAGTCTTTCTATCTGCAAATTGGGAGCAATAATACTTACCCTGTTGTGGTGAAGATTACAGCTAGAAAATGCATGTTAAACACTTTGTATGTTTAAAAATGTTAGCCAAATGTTAACCATTATTATTAGTATTAGTATTAGTATTAGTATTAGTATTAGTATTATTCATTCATTCATTACCATCAATGTATAGGGCCCTTTACAAGGTTATATGAAGGCAGAAAAATTAGTTCCCTGACCCAAATATTTTCCCATCTAAATTTCAACAACATAGGGAAGGCAACAGCTGTTTATCAAGGGCAATAAAAAGAGTGGCTAAATCTCCCCCCTGTTCTATGAAGCATGTCAAAGACAAATGGTATTGAAAAGAATTCCTGAAGAATCAGTTTTAAACCCTGTTAAGTCCCTGGTGCCTTAACATTTCTCTAGGGTCTTTTAAAAAAAATTCTCCAATGCAAGAAATTCTCATGATTATTTTTTTTAAATTATTTGCCTGCTAGCAGATGACATGTTATCTTTTACTTAAATAACCTCCATACACAAAGTATGACTAGTTTATAATGCCTACCACATGAGATGCAATGCATCTTATTTCTTCCTTTTGGTATTTGCATTTAGAATACCTTAGCATTTCACTGGAGAGAGAAAATGGCAGTTGATATTAAAGAGAGAGAGAGAGAGAGAGAAATACCTGTTTCAGTCATAATTTTGGGGTCTAGAAATTAGCAAGAAACATGACCCTCAGAGCTATCAATAAGACTAGAGGTTCACAGAACACAAATC
Source organism: Podarcis liolepis (assembly GCF_965112155.1). Taxonomy (NCBI): domain Eukaryota; kingdom Metazoa; phylum Chordata; class Lepidosauria; order Squamata; family Lacertidae; genus Podarcis; species Podarcis liolepis. Next base: position 11,264,340 of record NC_139570.1, read on the forward strand.
CCAGCTTATAAAAGAGGGTTTAATTATGTGCATGCTTACTTGACAGTCAGCCCCATTGAACTAAATGATACTTACTCCCAAGTAAACACATGCAGGGTCAGTCTGCAAGCAATTTCATAAAAGCCAGCTAAACTCTTCCTTTGACTTTGAAAGCGATGTTATTGCTCCATGAGGCTGAGTCCAATTGCTGCATTAAACTGATAACACATGTCTATATATCTTAAGGGAAAGTAATAAACCCTGCTGTGAAATGCTATTTCCGTAGTCTCTTTGAGGGAAGATAACTTTTTACACAAACTCATTTTTCATTTCCACAGCATTGTCTTCTCTGTGCAACAGGATATAAGATGACTTCGCAAGCAACTTTGGAAACGAGTCGCAGTGACTGACAGTGCTGCGCCCTTTTTCTACAAAGCCCGCCCACCTTGATGAATGACTTTAAGAATGAAAAATTATTTCAAAGGAATATCATGGAGACAGAATACAGGAGATCAACACAGCTAATCTGCCCAATGGTTCTTTAAAGGCAGCAGTAGAACTAATTTCCGCTGCCAAACTAAGCAATTTAGCAGAGAAAACAGCATTCCGCTTAATAAAACACACATGGCCACTTGCTTCTCCTGTAGCTAACAAGTCAATTAGGGGCTTTTTCAGCACTGTATTTTAAGGGTTGGCACTGCAGCACCCACGGGTGTCACTGCACCCACCATTACCACCTGGGTTATGGTAAAGATCCCCTCACAATCCACAGCCACAGGAGACTTTTGTGTCCATGCTGCCTTGGCACCTCCTAAATTGAAATTGCCCCCTTAAACACTCCCACATTTCACTGGATGTCAGGATGCCGATGCATCTCATGCTGAACAGAGGAGAGATAAAAGGAGTTTTCTCTGCGACCAAGTGCAGTAGTGGCTGGTGTAGGTTCCTCATCTTCCCCTAATGATGGATACTTGCACCAGTTGGGGGCATTGTCTCTTTTTCTGCTCTTTCATGTGCAGCGCCCATTTCTGTGTTGTTCCAATGGCAGCCATTTTGGAACTGGTGCTAATGGCACTTCCTCAAAATTCAAAATGTACCCACTGGCCCAGAAAGGTTGACAATCCCTGCTACATTTGGTGATCTCAGAGACACTGCAGCATGGCAAACTCCTTCCCATGCTGCTCAGGGTTATGATCCTGAGATCATATGGAAGAATATCATGCTGTGGCTCCTTCCCACAGCCATGTTGCACCTCTTGGGAATGGGAAGAGCAATGTGTTCCATGCTGGAGTGTCACTTCTGTAACTGGACAGGTTCAGAAGTTATTAAGTAAGGAGCTAATGACAAATGGCAGCTGATTTGTCTTTTTCCTACTCCATTATTTCTGAAAGAAGTCTGCAGGGTGAGAGAGAGAAACAGATACAAGTGACTGGTAAGTAGCCCTGACCAGTAATTCAAAAAGGTGCTTTTTCCTCTATAGTGGCATTTCAGAACTGTCACAAGTAACAGAGCCAAGAGTTAAGGTCATCCACACTTTTGCTAGTCCCACCACTTCCCCCCTAGAAAACCACCTCATTACTGCTGAACCAAAGCAAATGTCAATCAGGTTTTCAGTGGACTGACATTTGCTCATTTCAGTGGTCAAGAGCAGGTTTTCCAGGAGAAATCAGCTGGGCAAATGGAAAACCGCCCTGACCCATGTATAAAAATCATAGGACAAGCAGAAAACCTCTCATACCCATGCTTTCTAGGTGCAGGACAAGCAAAGTTTGGATGAGCCCTTAGTCCTGCATTTTCACAACCACAGTATAGAAGACATATTCAAAAAAGAAAGAAAGAAAATATGATATCCAGCTACACCTGATTTATACAGGCATCCCCTTTATCTCTTGACACGTCACCTGTTTCAGTTGCTGCATTTTTTTTATTGCATGTTTCAGTTATGGCTGCTTATATGTTAATATTTTGATGGAATTGTTTTATTGTGTTTTTTAATTATGCATGCTTAATTTAGCACTTAGAAGCATATTTCCCTTTCAACTGCTTTACCAAGTTCTGTCGCTCTCCATATGAGGCCCCATCAGCACTATGCATTTAAAGCAGTATCATGCCACCATAGCTTCTCCCAAAGAGACACCTAGTCACCTCTTAGAGCTAGTCTGCATAGTGGTTTAAGAGTCAATCCCTCTTTGTAGGGAACTCTGGGAAATGTAGCTCTGTGAGAAGCACAGGGATCTCCTAACACCTCTCAGCACCCTTAACAAACTACAATTTTAAGGATTCTTTGGGGGAAGCCATTAAATTGAGGTGATATTACTTTAAATTTATAGTGTAGATGACACCTGAGTTAACCTTGACTGCAATCCTATCCATTCTTACCTGGGAGTAAGTCCTGTTGAACCCAGGCATGCATAGGATTGCACTGTTAGTCTTGCATTCATCCCATCACTCTTTGCCTCCCAAGTGCATTACCTGTGGAAAGGGTAGTGGACACATTTTGCTGTCTCATCACAGAGGTGAAGACTTGCTTCTCCAGCCAAATCAGTTTCATGCCAAATGAGTTTTGTTCATTTGTTACATCCCAGCTCCATTGTCAAACAGCTTGATGGAATGCATTTCCTACTCCTTCTGGGATGCAGTCTGCCAGACTCCCTAAAATGGCTATTAAATCACAAGAGCTACATCACTCTGATGATGTGGTGCCTGTGGAAGCAAGATGATAAATAACTCTACCTGAGCAATCACTAGAGGACAGAAGACCAGAAAAAGAAGGGAGGAATTAGGTACGCAAGTGTTGTCCTGATCAATGGGCTGAATCTGCTTCCCTTTCCAGACAGATCTGTTGCTTTATTAGCAATTCAGGAACAAAAGAAGAAGAAGAAGCAAAGTACAGGATGTCCAGTTCTGGTGTAGTGAATCCCACAAGCAGGAGACTGCAGGTCTGATGAGTGGCACAAGTAGGAACAAGAATCCCACATACCAGCAAGCGCAGTTTGAAGCAGATCTTTCAGGACCTTGGACAGAGTCAAGGAAGCCATCTCACCTGACTCCTTTCATGCTCCCTGCGCCTGTCCGACTTTCTTGGTCCCCATTCCCTTGAGAAATGAAGCATATTTGATTGCATACATGATGCACCTTTCAACCACTTCCAAATCACACTTTCCCTCAAATAATTCTTGGTGCTGTAGTTTACCCCTCAGAGAGTTACAATTCCCAGCAGCCCCTTAATAAACTAGTGCCCAGATGTAACTGTGCTTTGAATGTGCTTTACAGTGTGTACATAGTCACTTGTCTTGAAGATTAACACTTCCTTCTCTCTGAGAGTGAGGCCCTTGAGGGTTGCAGTTTCCAGGCTTGGGAGTCTCAAGAGCTCCCAAGTGGGTTTTTTTTTTGGGGGGGGGTTCAATGGTAGGGCTTGGTCCCAGTGCCTCTTCACTCAGCACCCCTGTCCAACAGCCTCTCTGTCCATGTCTGGGTCACTGTTGTATGTTGAGGTCATGACACAGAAGGAGCATCCATGATCCATATAGCTCAGTATTTGCTACACTGATTGGCAGTGACTCTCAAAGATTTCAGAAAGGGAAATGTCTCAGCCCTACCTGGAGATGCCAGTGATTTCACCTGGGACCATCTTCATGCAAAGCAGGTGCTCTACCACTGGACTATGGGCCTTCTCTGCCAAAAATGCACATCCAGGTGTTCATCAGCACTGCACAGGTGGATCTCCTTTGCTGAATTATAGTAGTTGGTTCTGTGTGCACATTAGTTTTCATGCTATAACTTAGCATTTGTCCAGTAGTGATGCTGGAGGCAGGATGTCAGTTGGTGGGAATCACAAGTGAAGAGAGTATTGCTACCTTCCATTCCTGCTTTTGGAAACATAAGCATTTGGTTGGCTACTCTGAGACCAGAATGCTGGACTACATGAGCTGTACATGCAGCAGGTCTCTTCTTAGGAGCTGCACATATGAATAAGCCATCTTGGATGAAACCCCAGAGATGGATCTTATTCAGCATAGAGTATCACCTTGAAGTCATCATTTTTCAACAGCAGCAGTTCACAGGGTCATCCATTGGAGGACCAATTGATGATAATGACAGTTGTCAATGCTTTCTGAGGTACAATGCACCTATTCAGACTTGACCAGTATGTGAACACTGGAGAAATAAAATGATTGGCTGGAAATGCAATGTCATTAATACCTCCATGGTATAGATTAATTAATGTAATATTGATATTATCATTATATAGATTTCAATTCAACTCTGTTGGTTTAATGTTATTATTTCCAAAAGCCGATTAAGAATAATGTTTAGGGGGGATTTCTAAGGGTGCAACCTTTAAAGCAGACATCCTCAACCACTTTGGAGGAACAAGGTCTGATGCTACTTAAACTGTTAAGTCAAAACAAAGGACCAAAAAGAAACAGATATCAAGTTAGATGCAAGCTAAAATGGGCCTTTTCTCTCCCTTTTCCCTTTAACAACTTGCTGCTTCTGAAAGAAGCTACTTCTAATGTATTAAAGATGATTTCCCAGTGAGTCTCACTGCTGTGAAATTCTATTTACTCTGCATTTATTTTTCTATTACCAACAACATTGGGAGCAGGCTTCTGAAATGGCTCCTTGGAATCAGTGAATCAATTTTATAGGAGAAGCCTTTTTGGTTTGGAACACAGCATATCGGTGCAGGCATGAATCTCCAGCCACAGCATAATGAAATGCTGACAATATTTGCATCCTAATTGTTTTACTGCTTCCTGGAGTGCCACATGATGCAGCCCTGAAGTAATGTCCATGATCTCTATCATGCTTGAAGCACAGATTAAAGAAATGGAGCTAGATTGGATATGAAGGGCAAATGAGAGCTGCAGTCATGGCATAATTTACAGCAGAGATCGCTAGGATCATCTTAAAAAGCAGAGACATCACCTTGCCGACAAAGGTCCGTATAGTTAAAGCTATGGTTTTCCCAGTAGTGATGTATGGAAGTGAGAGCTGGACCATAAAGAAGGTTGAAGCCAAAGAATTGATGCTTTTGAATTATGGTGCTGGAAGAGACTCTTGAGAGTCCCATGGACAGAAAGAAGATCAAACCTATCCATTCTTAAGGAAACCAGCCCTAAGTGCTCACTGGAAGGATAGATCCTGAAGCTGAGGCTCCAGTACTTTGGCCACCTCATGAGAAGAGAAGACTGGAAAAGACCCTGATGGAGGGCACGAGGAGAAGGAGAAGGGGACGACAGAGGACAAGATGGTTGGATAGTGTTCTCGAAGCTACCGGCATGAGTTTGACCAAACTGCGGGAGGCAGTCATAGAATCATAGAATCATAGAGTTGGAATAGACCACAAGGGCCATCGAGTCCAACCCCCTGCCAAGCAGGAAACACCATCAGAGCACTCCTGACATATGGTTGTCAAGCCTCTGCTTAAAGACCTCCAAAAAAGGAGACTCCACCACACTCCTTGCAGCAAATTCCACTGTCGAACAGCTCTTACTGTCAGGAAGTTCTTCCTAATGTTTAGGTGGAATCTTCTTTCTTGTAGTTTGGATCCATTGCTCCGTGTCCGCTTCTCTGGAGCAGCAGAAAACAACCTTTCTCCCTCCTCTATATGACATCCTTTTATATATTTGAACATGGCTATCATATCACCCCTTAACCTCCTCTTCTCCAGGCTAAACATGCCCAGCTCCCTTAGCCGTTCCTCATAAGGCATCGTTTCCAGGCCTTTGACCATTTTGGCTGCTCTCCTCTGGACACGTTCCAGTTTGTCAGTGTCCTTCTTGAACTGTGGTGCCCAGAACTGGACACAGTACTCCAGGTGAGGTCTGATCAGAGCAGAATACAGTGACACTATTACTCCCCTTGATCTAGATGCTATACTCCTATTGATGCAGTCCAGAATTGCATTGGCTTTTTTAGCTGCCGCGTCACACTGTTGGCTCATGTCAAGTTTGTGGTCAACCAAGACTCCTAGATCCTTTTCACATGTACTGCTCTCAAGCCAGGTGTCCCCCATCTTGTATTTGTGCCTCTCATTTTTTTTGCCCAAGTGCAATACTTTACATTTCTCCCTGTTAAAGTTCATCTTGTTTGTTTTGGCCCAGTTCTCTAATCTGTCAAGGTCGTTTAGAAGTGTGATCCTGTCCTCTGGGGTGTTAGCCACCCCTCCCAGTTTGGTGTCATCTGCAAATTTGATCAGGATGTCCTTGAGTCCATCATCCAAGTCGTTGATAAAGATGTTGAATAAGACTGGGCCCAAGACAGAACCCTGTGGCACCCCACTAGTCACTCTTCTCCAGGATGAAGAGGAACCATTGATGAGCACCCTTTGGGTTCAGTCAGTCAGCCAGTTACAAATCCACTGAGTGGTAGCATAGTCAAGACCGCATTTTACCAGCTTCTTTACAAGAATACCATGGGACACCTTGTTGAATGCCTTGCTGGAATCAAGGTAGTTTACATCCACTTCGTTCCCTTCATCTACCAGGCTTGTAATTCTGTCAAAAAACGAGATCAGGTTAGTCTGACATGACTTATTTTTCAGAAATCCATGCTGACTATTGGTGATCACAGCATTCCTTTCTAGGTGCTCACAGACTGTTTGCTTAATGATCTGCTCCAGAAAATTAGAGTTCACTGTTAATTCACCATTGCTATGGAACATGAGGAACATGGCTATCTAGAAATTGCTAGACTTCCATCATCACTGACCATTGACCATGCTGGTTGGGGTTGATGGGAGCTGGAGTTCAATAATATCTGGAGGGCCACAGCTTCTCCATTGCTGGCATGGTGAGTTTCCTACAGAGATTGCTGGTAAAGGCAAGGAAAGTTATGCAGTGAGTTCAGTGGGGGTGGGAAATGTGTGATGAGCATGATAAATGCCATGTCTAATGTTTTGAGGAGTATATGGAAAAACACTGCTCTAAAAAGAATATGTTGATATGCATGGATTAAGTATGTAAAGTATAAGCGAGAATATAAATTAGAAGTGGATATAAGATGTATTATTCAAAGAATGCAATGACAATATTCAAATTTGAACTAAAGGAAGTTGAGTCATGGTGGAGGGAAGTCACGGGGGTGTATAGGGTTTATGTTTGTAGTGTAGATTGTATATGTTTGTTTGGTTTTTGGTCGATTTTGTATCAGTATTTGTTTGTTTATTTTACTTTTATTTTCTGTATCATTTATCAAGAAATAAATATTATTTTTTTTAAAAAAAGATAAATGCCATGTCTAGACTGTCTCTGAGTAATGTATATACGTATGCAGCCCAGTTTTGTGATATAATAATAACCCAAAGAGAGCTGCCAAGTTTCAGGGTGGCCCATAGGAAACAATCACTGGGAATAAGTTGTCTCTGAACTTTGCTGTCAGAGCAGCTCATGCCCTAGTTGGTCCCTGCTAGGCCTATGGAGGAAACCATGTCATTGTGCTTCTCCATACAATGCAGCCAGGGGGAGATTAACACAATTCAGGCAAGTTAGGAGTAGAGGAATCCATGGAGTGAGCATTTGCAGAACTTGATAGTTTTTTACAAGTTCCTCTCCCCTACTCCAATAAAGCTCAAAGAAGACTTTAATTACTCGTCTGACATGCAACTTCCTAATAAAGTAGATTTACTGGGAACAGCATCAGTTCCATTCCATGATCTTACATTGATTACATTTTCAGAGAGGAGATATGTAGATTAAAGACATTAACCTTCAGCCAGTCCTCTTTCCCGGTCATTTGCTGTTAAGGGCCTTTTAAAAGAATGGAACCTCGCATGAAAAATAAACTGTGACTGAGGAGTAGAAGTTGAATAAAGAGAGCTATGTTATGGACTATGCTGAGAAATTCAAGGTTAGGGGAGGAGCAAAACATACAGGATGAAGGCGTTGTCACTGTTTCTTGGAACACAAGACATTGCCTTAGACCAAGGCAGATTTCTGGTCCATCTATTTCTGTGCAGTCTACACTGACTGGCAGTAGCTCTCCAGAGTTTCAGATCAGAGTCTTTCTTGCCCTACCTGGAGATGCCAGGGATTGAATCAGGGTTCTTCGAAAAAAGAATTGATTTTCCCCTTCCAGTGAGACACAAAAGTATCATGGAGCACAAAAGGCAGCAAGAGGACACAAAAAGCCAACTGCAACTGCTGCTGCTGCTAACCCTAAGGTCCCAGAGTAAGTCACATCTTTGGCCCTCCAGATATTGGTGAACTACAGCTCCCACCAGCCCTTGCATCAGGAATAATGGGAGTTATAGTTCAGCAACATCTGCAAGGACAAAGATTTATCACACCTGGGCTGGGAGTATCAAGGGCTATTTGGGCAACCTTCAGTTGTTGTTGGAATGTAGCTCCCTTCAGCTCAAGCCAATGTGGTCCATGGGTAGGGATGATAGAAATTGTAGTCTACAGCATTTGGAGTGCCATAGGCTTCCTGTCCCTTGACTATTCTCCAACTGAGACTGAAAACCTTTACACCATACACTGAGTTTCTGGAATGGATTGCTTTGCTTTATTATTTTGTTTTCATTCAATTGCTGCCAGCCACCTGATGCCAGGACAGAAAGTATGAGGCATAAATCTTCTAATAAATAGAAAGCAGTTCAAAGCAATTTGAGCTTCAGGTAGCATCACGGCAAACAGGATGAGCTGTGCAATGACATGTTCCAATCTTCCCTGAGCCATAAACCCACATGTTAGTTTAAAAGAAGCCTTCCCAGAATCAAGAACCTTGCTCACAATATGGGAATAATAATGCTTTGAAACACACTTCTTTCTTTTAAATTGATTTAATTTGCCAACCTTTTCCTCTGTCTGGTCACGACCTTGACAAAAATTGGACGAATGGCTTCAGAGTTATCCAGGGATGCAAATGACATTAAGTTGCTTCAGTGGACTTGTAAAATTGTGAGGTGTAATGTTGAGTTCAGTAAACCCAATCAGGAAGTGTATGAAACATATGAGCCATCTTTATATTCATTATTTTTGCTATCCTAATAGAATCATAGAAATGTAGAGTTGGATGGGACCCTGAAGATCATCAACATGTAAAGCACATGGCTCCCCCTCCCAGAATCTAGCTGCAATTTCCTGCACCCTTAACAAACTACAGTTCCCAGGATTCTTCAGGGGAAGTGTTGTTGTTGCTTAGTCGTTTAGTCGTGTCTGACTCTTCATGACCCCATGGACCAGAGCATGCCAGGCCCTCCTGTCTTCCACTGCCTCCTGCAGTTTCGTCAGACTCATGCTGGTAGCTTCGAGAACACTGTCCAGCCATCTCGTCCTCTGTCATCCCCTTCTCCTTGTGCCCTCAATCTTTCCCAACATCAGGGTCTTTTCCAGGGAGTCTTCTCTTCTCATGAGGGGGCCAAAGTATTGGAGCCTCAGCTTCAGGATCTGTCCTTCCAGTGAGCACTCAGGGTTGATTTCCTTTAGAATGGAGAGGTTTGATCTTCTTGCAGTCCATGGCACTCTCAAGAGTCTCCTCCAGCACCATAATTCAAAAGCATCTATTCAGGGGAAGTAACATGCTTTAAATGTATGGCATGAATGTACTCCATCTAAGAAGGCCCTTGGTGCTTTCCCCTATTTTTTAGTAAGGGCAAGGTGTATTCAGAGCTGGTCACGGTAATTCAGCCAAGGAGATCCATGTACACAATCAATGTTGATGAAGATGAGTCGTTGACAGGGAAGAGGAGCAGAGCAGGTGCTCTGCATTCATAAGACCCCATGTTCAATCTCTGGTATCTCCAGGTAGTCTACTAAAGACTCCAGGCAGGGGAGTCATGGTCAATCAGTGTAGACCAGCTATCCACAACATGATGTCATCTAGATCATGTTGTAGATAGCTGGTCTATACTGACCAGATATTGTAAACTAGGAGTCAGCAAACTTCAGCCCTGTTAGATCTACTTTGTTTGTTTACTAGAGCCCCAACTACAGTCAAGGGGAAAACGGATATAGTAAGAATCAAAGAACAGGGTGCCTCTGAGCACAGAAGCTAACAATTTGTTTTCAGTACGAGGACTGTACTGAGCTCACGCTATCCACAACAGGTTAGCATTCTTCACTTCATCCACCTAATTTAGGAGGGGAATGTGATTTTGTTGCTGCTATCAAAATACTGAGAACCTTTGCTGATCTAATGTAGATTTAGCCAGAGATCTACCAGTAGATTCTGATCTAGCTTCTGCTTACCCCTGGTGTAGACAACAATTCCCATCATCCCTGACCGTTGGCCATGTTGGTTAGGGCAGATAGGAGTTGGAGTCCAAATAATCTGAAGGTCACACTGGCTGGAGAAGGATGGTATAGACTATAATGGGCTAGAAGGACCAATGGTTTGATTCATTATGCTTATGATACTTACAAGGTCCCTGCTGAACTTAATGCATGCATGGGAATAGACGTCTACAGCTATGCATATGCAAACATACTTGGGCCTCTGTTTGAATATGCAGAACTAGTTTTGTAAGGTATCCAAATGGAAGTTCATTAAATAAATTGTTGCTAGAACAATGACATTTGGATTTATGAATGGCTTCCGTATGGCATCCCCCTGGAATTGTTTGATTCTTTAAATAAAAAGTTTCTTTCCCTTGCAAGAAAAAAAATTTAATTGCTGTTTTTTAATTGCTGTTTCTCTCTCAAATGGCTTGACGCTGAATCTTTGATTTACTACCTTCATAAGTGTGGACAGCGTGGGGAGTTTGCATTTTCATGTTTGTTCTACGGTTTTTATTAAATATGAATGTGATGTTGCCACAGAGGGGGGAAAGAGTTAAATCAGTGTAAATTTGTTGCACTTTTACTTAATTATGCATTGAGAAGAACCCATGATTAATCAAGTAATCTTAAAAGCAGCTTGTAGGCCAGTGGTATAATGAAATATATACTTTTGGGGTGGTGGAGAAATTAAGCCTGAATTCTACCCCCTGCCAGTAGTGGTGCCTTAATAATTAATAAATCTATCAAGATCAAATATGCCCCTCTACTGATTCTAGTCAAGAAGCTTCTTTAAACTGAGTGGGGAATCATAACAGAAAATAAACCTTTCCCCCCCCTTCATTTTTGCCATGGGTACTCAGTTTAGGTTTAAAAGCCAGCTCTTTCTTTTGACATGAATAAAGTCTAATTAAAGTTTTACCAAGAAAAAAAATGCTTTTATGTGCAAGAAGTGAAAAAAAGAGAGACAATTCTTGGCCTCTTTGCCAGGAATAAGAAGGCAGAAAGGCAGAATATAACAAGGTCTGCCTAGCTGTAATGAGTCTTGTCAAAATGTCCATTTATTGTCTTCAATTAAAACTGTATGTAAATGTTGGCACGGAAAGGGCATAGATGGTTCACTTCCTGAAAGTTAATTTTGCAGGGCTTCTTCTTTAATTACTTATTGTCAAGACATTCTTCACCTAGTGAGTTGCTAGAGTTGCACGAGGCAGCCTTTTGTGAATGATCATTGGTAATGTCTAGCTGGATTTGGCCACAGGTACATCAGTCCAGCAATCCAACGTGATGTCAACCAGAGAAGAGAACAGGGAACTGGTACTCTAAGGAATTTCAAAGTGCCCAATGATTATGTGAAATGACCACCAGCTCAGTGGTAGAGCTTTGTCCATATAAGGTCCGAAGTTCAATCCTTCACATCTTCAGGTAGGGCTCAGAAAAACTCCTTCCTGAAACCAAGAAGAGCTGTTGCTAGTCAGCGGGCTCATCCATATTTCCTTTTGTGCCAGTGCAGGATTACCAAATAGGCAGAGTAGGCACCAGCCTATGGGTCCTATGCCTCTTACGGGCCCTGCAACAATGGATCAAAATAATACTGATTTGATCTTGGAAGAAAATTACATTCAACCTTTCTTAATTCAATGTTATCCTACTAGAGTGTGTGCATGAGAAACCTCTAGGTATTAAGCTTTCTGTGAGTTAATGTGTCATGAGTTCCCACTGACTCCAGTCTGCCTAAGGGCCTCCATAGAGTTAAATCCAGCATTGTTTTGTGCCACATCCAAATGCTGTTGCCCCCCCCCCCTCCTGGCGCTTTCCCTGGGAAAACCAGCATTTTTTCCACTAAATTGGAGCAAAAGGCAATCAGGTTTCAATGGTAAAATACAGGTTTTCCTGGGGGAAGCACCAGGACCAAACACACACACCTGTTCAGAGCCAGTTCCACAAAAGAAAGCCTGATGAAAAGTTTGGATGGAAGTCTGGAAGTTGTCAGCACTGGACATGATGAAACTGTGGTCTGACTCAATGTAAGGCAGTTTTCTACTTTCCTAAATCTCTTTAGAGAGGGACTGCTGCTTGGTAGTAGAACATCTGCTATGCATGCAGAAGGTTCCAGGTTCAATCCCTGGCTTCTCTAGGTGGTGCTGTGAATCTCAATTGTCTGAAACCTTGGAGAACAACTCCCAATCAGTGTGGGCAATACGGAGCTAACTGGACTGGTGGCCTGATTCTGTGGAAGATAGCTTCCTTTGCTCCTATCCATTGTTAGGTTCCTGCACATAGGCAGAGTTGGACAAGTGCAAAGCTATTGGGGAAAAATCTGGACAAGTCCTTTTTTTAAAAAAAAAAGAGTGAAGGGTGTGCAATCACACAGGCAGAGTGAGCAAAGGACAACTCTGTTGCAAAAGACAAGGCATGAGCTCTGGCACCCTGATCCACATCTTACTCATCATAATGATTAATCCAGCTTTGACGTGCAGAAAGATGAGGGGATTTTGCAAAGCGGTTGCAATAATTCATATGTCTTTGCCCTCTATGGCAAGCAGCCATGTTGTACATTAGCGGCAGCTTCCAGTAGCCAAAGATAGAATTAGATATGGTCTGAGTGTAAAATTATTATATCCTACATCTGTTTTCATTGATGAAGTTGGGAGCTCCATTGTGCAGAAACCTCGACTACAAGTGCAGTCTGTTACGTTATTAAAAAGCATTGCTTGCATGGCAATTAATAAATGTACCCAAGGAATGGGAAACTCTTTCCACCACTATTCATATTCCCTTCTGAGGGGTATTCTAAGAGCTGTATGCCAGTGATGGGCAGGGTCAGAGGAATAGTGGGTGAAGCTGTGAATGCCAATACCGCCTTTGCACAGTGGGCTAGTTTCTACACCCCTCCCTCTATCCCTCATCCAGAGAAGCAGGAAGCATAGTCAGAGTTCAAGGACACATTCCAGCCAGGCAAAAACAATCAAGGAGGACTGGTGAGGTGTGTGGCATGTAGGTAGTTGCAAGGACCAGATAGAGATGGTTGGGGGGCTGCATGTGACTCCTGGGCCTGGTCATTGGCCATGTTGGTTGGTGAGGCAGGCAGGAGTTGCAGTTTAACAACATCTGGAGGACAGCTGTGTCCCACCAACATCTTGTTACCACTTCTTGCCTTCCAGCATCAGCCATGAAAGGCTGATACCTCACTGTACTCAATGGTAGGGCCGGCTCTGGCCCATATACCGGTATATACATGCACACAGAGGCTGCTCCTCCTTTTCCCATCACTCAGAGATGGCAGGTACATAGACAGTGACAGATATGGCCTCCCTGATGGAGGCATCGGCCTTGTCAGGTATTTGTAGATGCTGGCCCCTGATCCCTCAAGCGTTCAGCAACTTTAAAAACCATTGTTTGAAGGCTGCCTCCTTCATTTTTAGCAATAGGCAGTTGTACACTGTGCCTTCCTGGACTATCTTTCCTGTGCTCCATTGGTCCAGTGTACATTAGCAAATCAGATGATTGATTTACTTCTTACAAGGTAAAATGACTGGATGTTGTCCAGGAAGAAGTGATTGATCTGAGGAATGACACAAGTCTCTCTCTCTCTCTCTCTCTCTCTCTCTCTCTCTCTCTCTCTCTCTCTCTGTGTGTGTGTGTGTGTGTGTTGTGGTAGAGTGAAGAATGTTCCAAGTACAAGCAAGGATTGTTTTTAAATAGTCAAACGGCAAAGAGCTTTTTCTTATGCGGTTATTTAATGATACTGGAGTGCTTTTTCGGGCATTTGAAAAACAATACACTTTCAAGATTGTTGAGCAGATGAGGAAAAGAAAGGCAGGTAGACAAATAGAAGGATGTCACTGAGGTAGCCTGCCATGTACCCGCCAACATTTCTCCAACAAAAAATAGGGAGGTCCTGTTAATAATAATAATAATTTTATTATTTATACACCACCCATCTCACTAGGCTGCCCAGCCATTCTGGGTGGATTCCAACATATATAAAAACATAATGAAACATTAAAAAAAACCTCCCTATACAGGGCTGCCTTCAGATGTCTTCTAAAGGTTGTATAGTTACTTATCTCTCCATACCCTCCAATGTTTCTCCAATTAAAATAGGGATGTCCTAAGGAAAAGCGGGACATTCTGGGATCAAATCAGAAACAGGGATGGCTTCTGTAAAACTTGGACTGTCCCTGGAAAATAGGGACGCTTGGAAGATCTGGCCTACCAATATTTTTTGGCTCTGGATTGGTTGGTTTGTTTAAAAATAGGGTTAGTTGCCAGTCAGTAAAACTGACAGGGTGGCTTGCAACACAGTAGTAAACACAAGTGTTCACACTGGTGTTTAAAACACCACAAGACGAAATCTGATATCTGAAAATAATCAAGTGAAGGGCTTCAGTTTTGAGGTAGAGCATCTGTTTCTCATGCAGAGGGTCCCAGGTTCAATCCCCAGCATCTCCAGGTATGACTGGGACAGACCTCTGAAATCCTGGACAAACCACTGCATCCTGTCTTACCTGTCTTACCTGTGATGCCAGAGAGTCTTACTTTATGTGGCAGAAAAGAGATACAGACCCAGCAACAAACAACAACAACAACAACAACAACAACAATTTATTTATACCCCACCCTCCCCGGCCAGAGCCGGGGTCAGGGCAGCTAACACCAGTAAAATTACAATAAAAACACAATACAGGAGGAAAAAACAACAATTTATAATACAGGTTAAAAATACAATTTAAAATGCAGCCTCATTTTAATAATAGCCCATAATGAGTCCCAGCTGCTACACTTGGGCTAGATGGACAGGAAAGGTGGGGCCAACCAGGATAGAAACAGTAGTCCATGTTTAAGTATTCCAAGATCAAGGCAAAGAGTTCCGATTTGTGTGGAAGCAACAGAGTTGTCCCAACAGGTTTGGTACCTTCTGCCACTCTTTTAAGGAAAGGTCAGGTGCTTGAGAGACTCGTGTGCACTGTGAGACCATGGAGAATGCATAAGTGCAATGCCTTTGGTAAGATGTGTCTGTTCCCAGTGACGGGAGAATTGCTGGATCCTGGATGAGCAGGCCTCTAGTAGTTGGCTGATGCCCTCTTCCTTTGATGCCCCCTTTTCCCTAGGAGGGAGGGGGGGAAGTGTGGGTGCTGCTTCTCAAGCCAGGGCAGCTATATCCTGGGATGGATAAGTACTTGATTCCTCCAGCCTCTGTTGCCCAGTCTTACCCCCTCCTTGTCCATCTCTGCCTACAACACTCCTGAGCCCAACAACACATCAGGACTCACCGTGTGGTCCAACGGGTCTGATTCAGGATAAGACAGTTTCCTGCATATGAACAACCTCTCAGCCATGAGCTCATTCAGTGGTCTAAGGCAATCCACTTTCAGTATTGGGGTTCCCATCTGCAACATGACTATGACAATAATTCCCATGTTCAGATGACGAGTGCTGCTGCTTATGTAGCAAAACGGCACCATTCATATTGAAGAGGGAGGTATCAGAATGCTTTGGTGGGTGACTGCAAGGGATTGCAGAAGTGCAGAAAAAAAGTAGAAAGAAAACTTAAAGAGAGGCATACCGACTATACTGGTTGAGGGCGCTGGGAGTTGGGAATCACAAGTTATCCAGCTCTGGTTCAATGCAAGGCATCCTGCCACCCTTATAGAGAAAAAAAATTCAAACCATTTGTGGAATCAATATTGTAGATCGGGGTGGGAAACCTCTGGCCCAGGGACCAAATATGACCCTCCAGGCCTATCTGGTCCCGTGCACTCTCCCTAGATTTCGCCCCCTTGTAGGTCATACCCCTTTTGCCTCCACTCCATGTCCCATTGAGTGTTTCGACTTTGAATTGTGACAATGCCTTTCTTTGCCTGGATAGAGTGTGGAGGGGTGTGTGTCAGTATGACATATTTTGCTCTACCCAGCTTTGCCACTGGCATGTCCCCCCCCCCAAAAAAAGGTTGCTCAAGATAGAAGGCAGCCCCTGGGATGAAAAAGACCCCCCCCCCCGCCTTGTTGAAGATCCTTGCATTTTTATCTAGTGTTTGCTTCTTTATGTACGTGTAATTTGGGTTTGCTTTCCCCTCTGTATTTAAAACACTTTGCTTAACTTCTGCAATTTGACTCTGGTTGGTAAATATGTCGCTCCAGCATCTGTAGTTTGAGCGCCTTTGATTTGATTAAGTGTGCAATGGTTTATTTGGCAAACAACATTTTGATTATTTCGAGCCTGGCAATTGTGTTCCTATTTAATTTCCTCCAGCGGCGGTGGAATAATGGAGAAGCATTGCTGCAGTGGTTGATTTCTTGGCTGTAGCACCCCAAAGCACAAAGGGAAATGAAGTGTGATGGGAGGGTGGCGAAGCTTGAAGATGCTTCATTGTCATCAGAAGGGGCAGCTTTTCGGATTTTGTTTACAGCTGGCATGAACTGGGCTGAAAGCTGAAGTTACAAGATAAAATAACAGAGAAGCAACTTAGGCTGTTCTGATGCCCTCTGCATACAAATTGGGATGGAAATGTCACTGTGTGGATGTGTTAGAGGTTTGAGCTGAGCTGTAGGAACTCAGAAACAGGATGGTTACCTGCTGGTAGGGATGGAGGACAAATGAGATTCACTTTGTATATCTAAAGGTGAACCTAATCCACACTTTCTGATGCACTGCACATATCAAAACACAGCCAGCCTTTGAAAGTTGCACTTAATCCACATTTCCCAGTGCAGGCTTCCTGCCAAGTAACGTGTACAGAAACATTATATATGAAGTGTACATATATATGAAGTGTACATTAGTGTACATTAATGAATGATTAATTTTCATAAGGATTCTTTTTTTTTTAATCAAATCAAATCACATGCTGATGTAGAAATGTGGAGCACTGAAGTTAATGTTGGAAAAATGAGAAACTGAGAGAAACCCAAATTGACAGATTCATCCATCCCTGTCTCAAGGATGCTACTTCAAACCAGTACTTTAAATCAGGCCCAGAAACTTACTGGAAGCCAGTAAGTTGGCAGAGAATAGGTAATGGTGGTAGCATCTTTTATTGGACCAATTAACCTTGGAAACAGTAAACAGAGCTTAATATGTTCCATCTCTTGACTTTTTCTATGGTTTTCTAGAAGTGGGAATGTGATTGTAACTGCAATTATGGGCCAACCCCTTTCTCCAAATCCTACCTTAGCCCTACTATCTTTGGACATAGACTTAGGCTCCACTCTGTACCACAGAGAACTAGTAGGCTTCTTACCAGATGCAGCACAGTCAGTGATAGCTCAGCAGTGGAAGAACCAGACTGAAATACCCATGAACATTAGGGAAAAATAATATCTGGGATATAGCAATATCTGAGCGTCTCACCAGACACAGGAAGGCAATTAAAGGCTTAACAAATAGAAACACCTTCCAAGAAACAGGGACACCTTTCTTTAACTCTGTTAATGATCAAAATCAAGACCTTATACTAACCACTCAGTATTCTCAGTGGAGGAGTTATGTACGGTAAGTAATATGTTTGAATGTTGAATGTGTAAGTATATGTCTAGAGCATAGCTGTCAAGTGTCCCTTATTTGAAGGGACAGTCCCTTATTCCAGCGCCATGTCCCGCTGCTGTCCCTTATTGATGGATGTCCCTTAAATGTCCCTTAAATTTCAAAGGAAGCAGCTCCTCTCCCTCCCTCCCTGCCGGCCAGGGAGGAGGGAGGCTCCAACTGTGTTGCTTGGCTGTGTTGCTCACCCAATAAGAAGTCTAAGAACGACTGGGGGTGGAGCTTGCATGCCTTGTGTGGGGCTAGTTAATGCAAACTGAGGGGTTTTCTGAATGCTGGACGCCATTTTGTTGCATGTGCTGTTGCAAACTTTGCTGTGCAAAGCCAGGCCGGGGAGCCATCTTAAGTTGAGGCTGCATAGGCCTTGTGGTGCATGTGATTCAGATTCTATTCAGTTGAACCTCTGGTTACAAAGTTGGTTGGACAGTGTTCTCGAAGCTACCAGCATGAGTTTGACCAGACTGCTGGAGGACAGGAAGACTGCAGTGCCTGGAACAGGTGAGGCTGCAGGTCCCTTATTTTGGCTGCTGGTCCCTTATTTTAAGGCTGCTGGTCCCTTATTTTCAAATCTGTAAGTTGACAGCTATGCTCTAGGGACAATGGATAATATATATAAAAAAATAAAAAAATTGTCCAGTAGCACCTTAGAGGTGGCTTATACCAAGAACAAATTTAGTTGGTCTCTAAGGTGCTATTGGACAATTTTTTTATTATTATTTTATATATTTCGACTGTGTCAGACCAACACAGCTACCACCTGAATGGATAAAACAAACACTGTTAGATGTGCTGTTGCATAAGTGTTTAATGGTTATTGTATCTGTATTTGTTTAAAAACCAATAAAAATTGTTTGAAAAAGAAGTAAAATGAAAAAGCAAGTCAACTGGTTAGGCCAGGACTGGGGAAGCTTTGACCCTTAGATGTTATTAAACTCCACCTCCCATCAGCCCCAGACTATAGTAAAGGATGATGGGAGTTGTAGTTCAACATCTGGAGGGTCCCAGGTTCCCCACTTCAAGGTTAGGCCATACATATTTTTTAAGAGTTTAGATCCTCTCCACTTCTAACAATCAGAGGTAAATCTTGCTATATATTATAAGAACCATGACCATGCTGCTGTTTTGAACTGAAAATCTATAAACCCCTATCAGGAAGTGTGGGTATTTATGTTCATTATTTCCTCATTCTCTGAATCTATTTAAACAACTGTGCAGTTTGTTGTCCCTGAACTCTACACAATATGCACTCAAGACTGTTCGTGGGCAGCAGCAAAGAAAATAATTGTTTCCGAGGGAGAAGGATTGAATGAACATTCATTGTCTGAAGAATGGAATAAGTAAAGACACTGGCATTGGGTACAATGCATTCAATCGCCATTTCTTAAACTGCCATTCAGGGTTTATTGTAAATATCTCATTACTTACAGGAATAAATGTTTTCTTCTCTGATCTCCTGTGGTGTAGTGGTGTTTGAAGAAAAATGACCCATGCAACCTTTCTCTTCCAGAAAATTGGCTACATGGCCATTTGCCTTTTTTTTTTTTGTATTACTAGAGTAGTGTCTGTTTATAAATCAGAACAGCTTTGTCCTGAGCTCATTTTTCCAAAGTAAATAAATAAAAAACCATTGCAAACAACAGACATTACTCGATAAGTATCTTGAATGTTCTCTTTATGAAATATGTGCTATTACTAGTGTTTTGTGCTTAATAGCCTTGAGGCGTCCAAACTTAGGGACATATTTTCTTACCTCAAACTTGTATTGGAGGAAATCCTAACAATCTAAATCTCAATTCATTTCCTTCCTGTGAAGTAAATATACTTGGACCTAGAACTTATGAAAGAGAAAAGCTATCAGTGACAAAGGACCCAGGGCAACCACCCAAAATGCATGTCCCTGTATCAAGATTCCCTATCCTGAAATGTAATGTGTAATTCAGATGCCACCAACATGGCTCCCATGGGTAGATGCTATAGCATAGGGGTCAGCAAACTTTTTCAGCAGGGGGCCGGTCCACTGTCCCTCAGACCTTCTGGGGGGCCGGACTATATTTTGGGGAAAAAATAGATGAACAAATTTCTATGCCCCACAAATAACCCAGAGATGTATTCTAAATAAAAGCACACATTCTACTAAATAAAAGCACACATAAAACATGCTGATTCCCAGACTGCCCATGGGCCGGATTTAGAAGGCAACTGGGCTGGATCTGGCCCCTGGGCCTTAGTTTGCCTACCCATGCTATAGCAACTGCACAATGTCCCAATAAACAGGGCTGTTCAATGCCCTCTGGTCTGATTCTAGGACTCCAGAACTCTGGTACTCTGCTACCTCAAGTCAACTTTCTCATGCACATTCTTTTTGACCAACCTTACCCAGCCTGGCAAGGGACATGGGTGGCGCTGTGGGTTAAACCACAGAGCCTAGGACTTGCCAATCAGAAGGTCGGCGGTTCGAACCCCCACGACGGGGTGAGCTCCCGTTGCTCGGTCCCTGCTCCTGCCAACCTAGCAGTTCGAAAGCACGTCAAAGTGCAAGTAGATAAATAGGTACCACTCTGGCGGGAAGGTAAACGGTGTTTCCATGCGCTGCTCTGATTTGCCAGAAGCGGCTTAGTCATGCTGGCCACATGACCCAGAAGCTGTACGCTGGTTCCCTTGGCCAATAAAGCGAGATGAGCACCGCAACCCCACAGTCAGCCAGGACTGGACCTAATGGTCAGGGGTCCCTTTACCTTTACCCAGCCTGGCGCCCTCCATCAGCCATGACCATCATGGATAATGGAATGGGATGATGGGAATTGTAGTCCTGCAGCTTCCGGAGGACACCAGGCTGGAGAAGAATTGATTTAGAACAGGGGTGAGGAACCTGTGGTCTTCCAGATTCCCTTCACAGAGCTACTATTTCCAGAGTTTCCTAGGAATAAGAATTGATTGTTAAACCACTCTGGGAACTGTGGCTCTGTGAGAAGAATAGAGGGTCTCCTAACAACTCTCAGCACCCTTAACAAGAACCTCAGGATTCTTTGGGCAAAGGCCATGAAGTGGCATAATACTGCTTTATATGTATGGTGCGGATGGGACCGGAGTTGCTGGGATCTCACCTCGACCTCCTATGGGAGCACCTCTTTGTCCTGGCTTTTGACACTTGAGATGTGCATTTTAGAACCCACCTTATCTTTCTCATTTTAGGTTGTTTTAAACTGTTTTTAATATTGTATAACATTGTGTTTTACTATTAATGTTATTTTTTAAGATAAATTTATTTATTTACGGTATATGCTGACCGATAGACTTGACATACAAACATATAACAATTAAACATAAAAAGTGAAAAAATATAATAAAAAGATGTTAATATACAAAACAGAAAAAAATATTAACAATATTAACAAAAAGAAAAAAGAAAAAAAAGAAAATAATGATTAAAATAAACACATATCTTAAAAATAAGTGATATATGTAACCAAATTTCATATCTATTTTCTTTGTTGACTTCCTTCGTCCTCTGTGCTGGTCTAATATCAACCTTAGTAATCTGTTTCCATTTGTCTACTTATTATCTCTGTTTGTAATTCTTTGTAATTATCTTTTTTCTAATCATATGTCAATTTGCAGAAGTTAATTAAAACAAGTCTAAGCAGTAGTATGTGGGCATTGCTTTTTCAAATATTCATTGTATTTTCCCCAATCTTTTTGAAATTTTTGCTTGCTTAATGTTAATTGTTGTAACCTGCCCTGGGACCTTAGGGTGAAGAGTTGCTAATAAGTAATACAGAAATAATAGCAATCTGATATATTGCCCAACTACACATTAAATTAGTTGTAGATAAGAACACATTGCTTCCTGTTCTGCCCTATATTTGGTGTACGCAGCACTGTTTCCATTCCACTGCATTTTGTATTCTGCAAAAAACCCCACAACAATCCTGCACTATTCGTCTTGCTTTTGTTTGGTGAAATTATGTAACTTACATAATTTAGGTAAATAATTGCATATTGTATGTAAATCACGCAAGTTATGTTATTCCATCCCATTCCTTTCTTTCACTGCAAAGAAAATGTGATACAAAAAACATAATCAGTTACATATTGCTTGTGGAATGAAAGCAACAACAGTGAATTCTAATCATATTTTCTGGATTGATTTCTCTTGGGATGAATAAGTGAACATTCTGTTTTTCCTGGAATTCTCTGACAACCCTTGTAAAAATCAAGAAACAAGTGTGTGTCTGTGTGTGTGTGTGTGAGGAGGGGGGGGGCGAATTTAGGTTTGATGAGGCCCTAAGCTACTGAAGGTAATGGGACCATTTGTATGTCCAGCTGTCCTTTGTCAACAACAAATTGCCGCTGTTTTTTGTGTTGAATATATGCTATATGGTAATTTATGGACCTAATAGGTATCTAAAGCCATTTGCACAAAACAAAATATGTATTTTATCAAAGTAATTGTTGAGCTGAAATACAATTAAGAAGAAGTATATTAATAGTGAAACTTTTTTAGGGCCCCCAAGAGAGTAGGGCCCTAAACTATAGCTTTAGCTTATATGTAAATCTGGCACTGTGTGTGTGTGTGTGAGAGAGAGAGAGAGAGTGAGAGAGAGAGAGAGAGAGCGTGCGCCATCAGGGAATGGAGAGAACAGCATTGGACTTTTTGTTTCCACGTTGTTCCTTCTATTTCTAATGCACAGGCATGAGTGCCACTTTTTATGTAGCAAAAATGGGCAGCTCCTTCGCACAAGGAGGATGTTTATCAACAGGCCTGAAGGAAAATCAGAAGCACAAAAAATCTAAGGTGGGGGGGGAGGAACCCTATGGGGGACCACTCCCCAACCCAGCCCAATTTGGACTGAGCATGCTCCATGGGCAGGGAATGCTGACTGACTTGGGTGTGTGAGAGAAGGAATGCAAAACCAGCTGGGAGGCAGAATGGAATCCTGGAAGATGTCATGACTATCTGCTGGGAACCACTGGTGGAGGAAGAGGGGTGTGGGGGGAGCGCACTGCCCCTGGGAGCGCGATTCCGGTGGGGTGCCATTGTAGCTCCCCCCCACCCGCGCTGGGCACCACGCCCCTGAGGGCGGCCCCCCAGCGCTGGCCCCGCTTGCTCTCCGCCCCCCAGTGCTGGAGCATGAAGCTCTGCCACTGCCAGGAATGGTGAAACATTTTGTTGCAGCTCTCACTTTCTTTCTTTCTCATTATTGCCCAAACAAAACAGTCATGTCCAAGCAGTCCCTTTCAGACAATGCACAAAAGCAGGGAAAATAGGATGAAACTCTTGTACTTCTCTTCCCCAAAATTTCATAACATATAAAGCTGCCCGGGGCTCAGCTAGGGATAGCAGCAAATCCTTGACTCATGGAACTGCCCTAGTCTCATAGTAATTGTTTGTATGTGTGTGATTACAAAAGCTAAAGGGAGAAGGGGATGGGGAGTACTCAACCATCCTATATCCCTGTAGCCTCTCTTGCCAGGTGCTTTTCGTCTTTGGACTGCAATGCTGGAAGTGACCTTGAACGCAGAGAAAAAGTCCTTGGGGAAGAGAGCTGGATAGTGGTAAACCTTAGGAAGGGTGGCAGGTAGGATTGAACTCCACCCTCCCCTTTTGCTCTTAAACTGGATCTTTGCATTGCAAATGTGACAATTTTCATTCTAAACGCACAGACCTTGGCCCACATGTAAATCATTGTACAGTGGATGCTCGGGTTGCAAACGTGATCTGTGCGGGGTGCACATTCACAACCCGCAGTGTCCGCAACCCACAGTGGCGCTCCTACTCCTGTGCAGGCTGCAATTTGGTGCTTCTGTGCATGCACAAAGCGCGATTTAGCGCTTCTGCACATGCACAACTGCTGAAACCTAGAAGTAACCCTTTCTGGTACTTCCAGGCTTTGGCAGTCCGCAGCCCAAAAATCGCAACCTGAAGTGTCTGTAACCCGAGGTATGACTGTACTCATTCTTTCAACACTTGCACAAGCCTTCTGCTCCCTGCCTTACCGTGAATTCCTCAGCTTCATGTAACTCCTAGAGTTATCATGCTGCTGTGGTCTATGAGCTGACCGGTCAATGTTTTCTATCTCTGTAAATTGGAGCCTGTTGCCTATTTCCTCGTTAACAAGTGATGTCTATTGTTGCACATTTGCATTGTCTGGGTTTGGGAAGTAAATCTTTTAATGCGCTGACTTTTTATTTCTTCCTTTATTCCCTGCCAGCATATAATATCATTTGCCTAATGTTTGGATTTATTTATGACCAAATGTTTGCCACTCTTGGAGCCAGGAATTAGCATTTTGTCACTGCACATTAGCACACTGTTCTTTTCAGAAACATCTCTGCCACGATTCCCACTAATCATGGACTGCTTGGGGAATTTCTCCTACCAGTGCCTGAGCCATTTAGTTTTATCAGCCTCACAAGCTGTGTGGCTGTAATTCTCTCCACCATTTTTTTGGTATGGTTTTTCTTCCTAGGCATGATTTCATTTGGTTGCTTTACTATGATGCCTGCCAGTGTTCTGCAAGTCTGTGTATGATATGGAATGCGACGGCATGTATGATCTGGATGTGGGACATGCAGACTAAGAACCTGTAGATCTCAGTTGATGCCACATGGATTTTGACTCTGAAAAGAGAGGAGATCCTGTAGTGCAGTGGTTCTCAAAGGGTGTGGCAGCAGAGGATGGCAAGCAGGGGTGCCAACTTGAACAAAATATTGGGTGGGGGGCAGGTAAACCCCACCCCACATAATCTATCACAAGCTGTGGTGCACATGCACCATTGAGATGGCAATGCCCATCAACTTTGACACCCCACCCACACCCTCAAATAGTTTATTTGGAGTGTCTGTGCTGAAGGGACCTCAGCCCCTAGGAGTTGGCTCCCTTGATGGCAAGAGTGGCAGAAATATTCAAGGACAATAAATATTATATTTTGGGGATGATTCATGTTCTTATGTAGCTGCATTGTTTTATGCTTTACGGATGTCTCATGATAATATAAAGTAGTTGTGTTCTGTGTTATAAATCAAGCACCTCTGGGAGTTGTATCTTTTTGTTTTCCAATGTATTTTTACCCATTAAAAATTCAGTGTGATATGAGCAATTCCCCCCACCCTCCTGAAAGTGTAGCCCAGAGAAAAAAGTTTGAGAACCACTGCTTTAATGAATGATTTGGACGTGGGCTGTGTACCAACCATGCATTTAAAGTGCATGGTGTCCCCACCAAAGACTCTTGGGAACTGTAGTTTACTCCTTAGAGAGCTACAATTCCCAGCACCATTAACAATCTAAAGTTCCCCAGGGTTTGGGGGGGAGAAAGTCATCTGCTTTAAATGTATGATATGTACACAACCTCGGACTGCACTGACTTTCATGGAAGAATTGTGTGTGTGTGTGTGTGTGTGGGTATATGGAATTGTTAACACTGTCCCACTTTCCTACCCAATGTGGCTTCTGTAAGTATAAGAATGTGCAATGCAATAAAAGACACACTCTCTCACACACATTGCAAACTAATCTTAAAAGAATTATAAAAGCAATGTGTTAAAACAGCAGCAATTTAAAACCCAGCGGCAACAACTGGCAGAATAAAATCAAATGCTATAAGCAGCCTCAAACAGGAAAAAAAGCCTTCAGTAAATGCCTGGAGGTTAAAAGAGAATGGCTCTAGAGGATCGCCACAGGGAGATCATTCTACAGTTGTGATATGTGTCTGAGAAGTCACTGTCTTCTAATCTCACCTGGTTGCGAGACTCTGAGATTAGAGGTCACAACATGAGTGAATCTGTTTTATGCTTGAGAGGCTTTCTTGCTAGTCTTGCCTCTCTGCCGTTCCTGCTTTGATATTTATCCCCCATTCAACCTAGGACCTTCGTACCTACGGGACCGCCTCTCCTGGTATGCCCCGTGCAGTACCTTAAGGTCCACAAATAACAACACTTTGGAGGTCCCAAGGTCCTAACTAGGGCCAGGGCCTTTTCAGTACTGGCCCCAGCCTGGTGAAACGCTCTGTCACAAGAGACCAGGGCCCTGTGGGACTTGACATCTTTCCGCAGGGCTTGTAAGACAGAACTGTTCCGCCTGGCCTTTAGTTTGGAGTCAGTCTGACCCTTATGTTTCCCTCCCCTTATGGTTTTGATTTATGGGCTACTATTAAAATGAGGCTGCATTTTAAATTACATTTTAACCCGTATTTTAATAAACTGGTTCCCCCCCCCCATCAGGTTTTATTGTAATTTTATTGGTGTTAGCTGCCCTGAGCCTGGCTCTGACCAGGGAGGGCAGGGTATAAATAAAAATTTATTATTATATTATTATTAGTGCTTGGATGTCAGATCCATTGTGGACTTGGCAGTTGCTCCCACAAACCTGTGGGTATATCTAGCATATAGAGCCAGTGGAAGGAGCCTGTGGTCCTATAGATGTTGTTGGAATCCATTAGTCAATGTTTAGGAATAATAGGACCACAGGTTCCCCATCTCTGCTGAAGAGAGTTAGGTATAGATGCAGGGAAATCAGGGTCTCTTATGATGACCACGATGGAAATTTGACCAATTGCCATTTCCAGACAGGCTTTCATTGCATCCAAATTAGGCTACTGGAACACTCTCCATTGGTGGGGTGCAATTGGCCAGAGCCTGTTATCAGACTATATAAGGCAGGCATGTCCAAAGTCCGTTTTGGGGGCCTAATATGGCCCCTGTGGCAGTATATGTCCTGGGGTAAAATCCTAAAAAAAGCTCAACAACTTTGGTCAGCCCTCACGCACGTTCACTTCATCAAATCTGTCCGTTTTTGAAAAAAGTTTGGGCACCCTTGTTATGCAATGGTGCCCTGTTTCCAGGTTCAATTTAAAGTGCTAGTGTTAACATGCATAATACCTCGGGACCAGGTTATGCCATGGACTGCATTCTCTCATTGGGCCTTTGCCAGTACCTAGTGGGTGAGCAGCCGCTGATGCTGATGACCTCTATAGAGAGCTGTTAAAACTGGCAAGGATGCAGGGGTGACTGAGAGAGGTTTATAGCCTCACTGCCAGCCTTCCTCCTGGTCACTTGCTGGGTCATTATTTTTAGCTGCAACATCTTCCTCTTCCTGAGTAGGCCCTCACATTCTCGGCGGTCCCTTGCAACACAGTACTCATACACTCATACACATTCTGGGTTTGAGATCTACAGGAGAATGAGAGAGGTATGGAGCTCAGGGCAGCACTTGGGATGGACTCAGGGGGGTTATCAGGGGACTAAGGTGAGGCATCCATGAAAGAAAGATACTTCAGGCTACTTTGGGCTGCTTTCCTGGAATTCTGGCAGAGTACTCTGTGGAATCCCATCCCTCTTCCTCGGAGGAGGTGTCACTGGGAGCTGGTCGTATCTATCTGGACCTGCTTGAGCTCTGTGATTCACTTCAGAATCCTAGACTCATAGAATAGGAAGGAACCCCCATTGGTCCAACCCCCTAGTCCAGTGGTTCTCAACCTGTGGGTCCACATATGTTGTTGGACTACAACTCCCATCACCCCTGAGCTCTGGTCTTGCTAGCTAGGGGTGATGGGAGTTGTAGTTCAACAACATCTGGGGACCCACAGGTTGAGAAAGGCTGCCCTAGTCCAACCCCTGTAATGCAGGAATCTTTTGTTTGAAAGCTGTCTTAAACAGCTTTAAGTTTAATTGATGCTGCTTTTAGCATCTTTAATAATTTTATTTTGCTCATATAGCTTTATTGTTAACTTAAGTTTCTTGTGTGCCACTTTGGGTATTGATACTGGAGAAAAGCAGGATATAATAATTGTTATTTTTGTTGCTTCTGCTGCTGTTGCTGTTGCATTACCCTGCCATGGGTTTATTGGGTGGTCAGAGACAAATATTAGGACTTCTATTCACATGCAAACTGCAGTGAAGCATTTCATAGGGTTGTTGTGAGCGTGAACTTAAGAATTAATGTTGGACAGTGGTGGGGAATTGGTGGGTCTCCAGATGTTGCAGGACTACGGCTCCCATCACTTCAGACTGTTAGACATGCTGGCTGAGGCTGATGGGTGTTGGAGCCCAACAACACATGGATGGTCCCAGAGTCTCCACCACTGGCATACAACCATTTGGGCTCCTTCAGATAAGACACCACGAGAGGGGATTTAGAGACAAAGAAAGCTATTCATTAAATGGATGGCCATTGTCTCTGTCCATCAATGTGATTGATTACACCTTTTGTACCAAAGAACATTGCAGACAGAAATATCTGCTCGGAGCTTAGCTGTGAAGTCTTCTGTGAAATAATCTAAGATTTAACATTCCCCACCTTCCTGAGGCTACTGAACTTCTCTTTGGAAGGCAATGAGATCCAGGAAATATCAAAATGGCTAGACAGATTGGGAGGGAAGCAGTCACAGCCTCCAGCTTGGCATTTAACAATAAAACGAATGAAAGCAATCCAATTGGCCTTCTGGGTTTTGACAATCTTACACCTCAGGTGTGTGGATTTTGAAGTTTGTCAGATTAAAAAGTATAACATTTGATATATCTTGCAGTGCCTCATGTTGAACTGAACAACACATCTGTGTGCAGTATACATTGCAGCTTTTTATTTTTTTAATATTTTAAAAAGAAACCTCTTAATTTTTTCAAGCGGAGGTGCGGGGACATTTTTAAAAATGATGTGCCTTGTTGGATCACACTGAGCCAACCCAGCTTAGTATTCTGTTTCCAACAGATGCCCCTGGAAAACTCACTTTCAGGACACAGTCACTTGTCACAGAGTGAGCCGGTCTGTTCAAAGGTGAAGTTAACTCTTTGTTAGAGAAACACAGACTTCGCAGGGGTTCAGGCCTAATGAGCACAACAGCTCATGCCCTGTAGTCCCTACTCCATGAAATCAGTTGTTGAGACTAAAATTTCTTGCCTCCACACAGTCATCTAAGTTTTCTCCTCTGCTGGGCTTCTTGCAAGCAATCAGAGATTATGCCTGCATGCAGTCTGTCTTTGCTTTGCCCAATTCATTCCTCTCATGGTTCTGAGAGTTAGGGGGGAGGGGAGCTTGTCACAGCAGGAAGGGGAGACACCTGTGACTCTTCACCAGCCTGATTCACCTCTGCCTCTCTCTGCCACAGACTCTCCCAACTCACTGAGTCCTGTTACCTCTTCAGCTTCTGACACCTCCTCTTCCAGTCTTCTCCCTCTTCTCCATGTGAGCACTCATCACTGTCCCACTCAGTGCTTTTTTGTAATCCAGGGTGTACTCAAGGGCACATAGTACCAGCACCTCTGTTGTTGTTTTTGTTGTTAAAAAGTGTGGCACTTACTGTAACAACTTCATGGTATGTACTGGCACTTTTTTTCCTAGAAAAAAAAAAAGCACTGGTCCCACTACCACGCCCCGGGCCCTGTGCTCTCTTCTGTTGGTGGTTCCTCCCACCAGTCCTCTATGCCCAACCATTCTATGAGACTGAGGCTGGTGGAGCAGTGCCCCTTTTGACCTAATAAACCAGCCTCCTCTGAGGTGGACCAATGCTCTGACTCATTATAATGCAGCTTTCTATGTAGTCTGGCATTCTTTCCACAGCTGCTTCTTCCCCCTCCCCAACATTCAGAACGATGTTGCAGTAACCAACTTTCATCAGCTGACCTTGGGAACACCCATATTTATGGGATTTCTTCAGTGCAGGTGTTCACGTGGATCAGTGTTCAAAGCCTTCAGTGAAGGTATCAACGTCTGTAACCTTGATGGGCGAACTTGGCTCAGCGATGCACAGGTGAACTGGGTCTATGTGTGCAAAGTTTGCTTTATGAGGCCAGTTTACTAACGAGGACATCGTTTTGTGGCTTAAAAAGTTTATTTAATAATAATAAAAATATAGCTGGGGCTTAATGATTTGTAACCAGAATGGAAGCCTATGTTATTGATTTTGCTTTAATTCCTTGGAAACAATATCGACCCTTAAGAGAGACGTTTCAACACTTCTGAAACTAGGACGTAAAGCAGTTTCCATCCCATTGATTAATAGATACTATTAATAGATACTTTTAATGAGGCACTTTCTCTTCAATGAAGCACTGTGTTAGAATAGAAGATCCAATCTAGATTTTGTACCAAGACGGACAAACAAAAAGGTTTCTTTTCCACTTCAGCCTTGAGGGCAATTTTCCCCTTTAAATAGCAAGTCATTCTATGGATAGTTGCAATAACAGTCACTTAAGTGTGTGCCTAGCCTATGCACACAGCAAAAATCTTTGCCCATTAGAGTTGATTAGGTATCATTAGCTTCAGTGCTACTTCTGGAACAGCGAGAAAGTCATCGGTGCTACAAAACAACCAAGATGAGAAGCTGAATTTGCAGACATTTACGCCAAGGTTAGACCAATGTGTGGGATTGAATGCATCATTTTACAGTGCTCATTGAGCAAGTACCTTAGCAGGCCAGGCCAGGACCTTGTTGCATTTCCCAAGAAATTTATGACCCAAATAGATTTACATAGCCAATATTTTCCTTGACTTCAGTTTAATTTATTATCAGGTGCTAAGGGCCATGTAAACACTACATGTTTAAAACACATGACTTCCCTCAAAGAATCCTGGGACCTGTGGTTGTTAAGAGTGCTGGGAACTGTAGCTCTGTGAGGGATAAAATATTGTATGGTGTGTATGCTACAGATACTGGCTTTGAAAAATATTTGTTTCATGCAATCACACCAAGTGCACATGTTATTTCCTTTTAATTAATTTAACTATCCACACATTGTATACACGTTATCAGTGTCACTGCACATAGAGATGACTCTGTTGGCCACTAGGCTATGATTATTTATTTCTTTTGTCTAGCTGAAATCCATCACAAAAGATAAAATACAGAGAGCAGGGGTGCCCAAACTTTTTTCAAAGAGGGCCAGATTTGATGAAGTGAACATGCGTGAGGGCTTTTTTACCCCAAAGTTGTTGAGCTTTCTTTAGGATTTGACCCCAATAAATAAACTGCCACAGGGGCCGAATAAAACCGGCCATGGGGCTGGATTAGGCCCCCAAAACGGACTTTGGGCATGCCTGACACAGAGTAAAAACAAAACAAAATAATTGTTAAAACCAGGCATTCTGTCAGATAAGAGTTTGCTCCACTGAAGAAATTAACATATCATCTCCACAAACCTTTCTCCTTAAAATTACTGCTCTAAAGGCAAAACAGGCCCCTTTTTCAGAGTTGTTAGGGGGTAAAGGACCCCTGACAGTTAAGTCCAGTCGTGAACGACTCTGGGGTTGTGGTGCTCATCTTGCTTTACTGGCCGAGGGAGCCGACGTTTGTCTGCAGACAGTTTATCCGGGTCATGTGGCCAGCATG
Source organism: Podarcis liolepis (assembly GCF_965112155.1). NCBI lineage: Eukaryota > Metazoa > Chordata > Lepidosauria > Squamata > Lacertidae > Podarcis > Podarcis liolepis. The sequence continues at coordinate 11,295,407 of NC_139570.1, forward strand.
ACTAAGCCGCTTGTGACGAAACCAGAGCAGTGCATGGAAATGCTGTTTACCTTCCCGCCAGAGCAGTACCTATTTATCTACTTGCACTTCGTGCTTTTGAACTGCTAGGTTGGCAGGAGCTGGGGCCGAGCAACGGGAGCTCGCCCCGTCACAGGGATTCGAACCGCCGACCTTCTGATCGGCAAGCCCTAGGCTCAGTGGTTTAGACCACAGCACCACCCACGTCCCAGTTAGGGGGTACCTCACCCCTAATAAAAAGTTAATCAGATACCGGACTTCCGGGTTAGCGCCTCCGGCAATGGCGGATTTCCTCTGATCGGGAGGAATCCGCTCTGTGGAAATCAGGGTCTGAACCGCCACAGCGAGGCGGAGACCCATTAAAAATTGCAGGCGGGAGAAGCCTGTGGACGTGGGATTCGGCTGGCACCTTTTGCGCCTCCCCTACTCGCGGGGAAACCCGGTTTTGGGGTTCCGGAGCGACGTGGGGTGAGTGGCGCGGTGCTTTGAATCGACTGCTTTTTTCACGGAGTAAAGCCACATTGCTGTTGTCGGAGAGCGCTGACTTTTTCCTGTGGACAATTCGATTTTAAACAACTACCTGTGAGTAGAACGGAAAATTGGATCTTTAAACATCGTAATTTGGCATCGAAACGGGAAGGTTCCAAACAGGAAGTCCGCCTTCCCCTTTTGTAAATAGAGTGAAGCAAAGACGTTGCAAACTAAAGTCTGGAAAGCCTTTTGTAAAGGATTAAATCTCCATCGGTTAAAACTACTAAACCCCCCTTGGAAGCAGGAGAAGAGGGGGGAAATTTTAGACTGCCTAAGCCTGCAGGAGAGAGAGAGTGAAGGAAGATAAATTACCACCGTCTTGAACCTGGGAACGGGTTGTCAGTAAGATCGACTTTTGGGGAAAGTTCATTGACTGTGAATAACGTATGCTGACAGATAGCTAAATAAGAGAAATATATTGTTTCCATTGTTTCCTTTTGCACTTGAAAAGGAGCAAATGTAACTGAAAACTGAACTAACTTTGTTGCTGGATATTTGTTTAAAAGGATGGTTACAATAGAAATTGTTTCCTCTAGAGGGAGTTTTTGAAACTGTTGCAGGAGTGGAGCTGGAGAATTTTCCAGCTGTAGAGATTAAAGACCATGAGAAACAGATATTGACCTTGGACAAGAATGATGACAGAAGAAGCCCTAGTGATTGCATTTTGCAAGACAAGTGCTTTATTGGAACAGCTTCATAAGAAGACGGATGTGATGATCACTAAAATTGACAATATGGGACAAAAAATGACTGAGTTGGGACTAAAAGTGAATACCTATACAGAAATAACCCAGGAATTGATTCAGGAATCTGTTTTGACACTGCAAGCTGTGGAGAAGGAGAAGGAGAAGGAGAAGGAGAAGGAGAAGGAGAAGGAGAAGGAGAAGGAGAAGGAGAAGGAGAAGGAGAAGGAGAAAGTTGTTGTTGAACCTCAAGTAATTCAAGTGGATAGAGCCTCGGCCTTACAGAGGCAATTTAATGAACATAAGCTGTTGCCCTTTACGATTGAATCCAGAGAAAGCCAGATTTGGAGGGATGGAGTCCCGCCTGGATTGGAGAAGGGAAGTTGGATAGATCCCCTTATGCAGGTTTGGGATCTGGATTTGGGTCAGGGGGAGATTGGAGTTGTGGGGGCCTTTAGCTTTGGGGGAACTTTGAAACACGCTCTGAAATATTGTTTGGACTTTAGTTCTGACTATGGAGAATGGGCTGACCTGTCGAGAAGGAACAATGGCATTGCTAGGTTGGAGTTTCCCCGAGATCTACTCCTAAGTGCCAAAGGAAGGAAACTAAGAACAAGATCAGTAGAAGACAAAGTGAAGCACATGTATAGATATGAAGAAGACCTGCAGAAGGGACATGGAAAAGAGTTAAGAGCCTCGGATAGAAGATCACCAGGTTGATGGACCATATGGAATTGATAGAAAGGACTGACAGAATCCGAGTCCAGGGAGAACAGACGGTGGAAGAAGATTGGAAAAATGTTTTAAAAGTTTATTTAGAGAAATTTTGTTAAATTAATGAGTGTTAGAAAAATTGTTGGAATGAAATTATACGGCTTTAGTAGAAATGTTATAAGGAGTTAAGTATATATAAGTTTTAGGATTTTAATGGTAAGATAAGGTTAAAATAAATTAAGACAATTAAATGACAGAAAATAGTGAAAGATGGAAAGGATTTGCTGAAATAATTAATAACTAGAATACAAAAAAGGGAGGTGTGAGGAGGTCAATGAAACAAGTCAATGAAAGATAAAGATATGGAAATATTGGAGGTGTTTTTTTAATTGTTTTTGTTTTTGTTCGGATGTATTGTGTTTTTTGGTCTTTTTTCTTTATTCTTTCTTTATGTGTACTGTAATGTTTTGATTTGTATTGTTTACCTTTGCTTTTTCTTCTTTACTTTGTTTTGTAATTCTTAAACTTTTAATAAATATTATTTTTTTAAAAAAAAAGTTAATCAGATACCCAGTTGATCTCCCAACTGGGAGATTTAAATCTTTGAACCAGGCTGCTCTTAAGTCCTCTCATACAGTGGTGCCTCGCAAGACGAAATTAATTCGTTCTGCGAGGTTTTTCATCTTGTGAATTTTTCGTCTTGCGAAGCACGGTTTCCTGGGTATTAACGGTTTTAAGAAAAAGGAAACAAACCTGCAAGACGTTTTCGTCTTGCGAAGCAAGCCCATAGGGAAATTCGTCTTGCGAAGCAACTAAAAAAACGAAAAACTATTTCATCTTGCGAGTTTTTCGTCTTGTGAGGCATTCGTCTTGCGAGGTACCACTGTATTGGGCAACCCAGTAAATAGTGGGGTAAATCTTCAGGCACATTATATCCACATGGGAAAACTCTCTCTTCATAGGGGAGCTGTTGACAGCATCCTTCCAACTATGGCAGAGTGTACAGAATGGTATAAAGGCTTGGCACACCAAGGGGCACATTTAGACAGGCCAAAGTGCAATCAGCACAAACACCATGATTTGAAATAATGAGATTTCATGGAGCAAGATGCGACTTCAAAGTATAAAGAACTCAGAATGTCCAAAGAAAGACCATACTTATCAGTAACTTGTAGTATTTCCCAATTCCAAGATGGAATCACTCTGTTGTTAAGACTTAGCATCTCATAGAAAGCAGAAAGTACTAAAATGGGCCCTGTCCGCCCTTTTCAATTTAGGTTTTTTAAGCCAATAGCTAAGGCAAGGATATGCACCCTGTCCTTCATTGAACAAAGACTAACTTCCAAATGGAGAATGGAAGATGGTTGCCTTAGGGAGCTCAAAAACGGCACAAAGATATTTAATCTGGAGTATTTCCAGGTTTATTTTTTTAAAGAGATCTCCATAACAGATTTGTAAGATGACTTTGGCTTCAGAAATGTTGAGGGCTAGGGGAATATGTCTATCTCCTTTACTCCAATAGAACCTTGATAGAGAATTCACTGTATCAATAGAGACTGTGGTATTGTTTTTTTTATAAAGTTGTCATTTCAAATTTGTTTTGTATATGTAATATATTTCTATTTTATTTATAGGTTACCTTGGCTTTTTTGAAATATCTGCAGGAGGTAGCGCTGTCATGTTCTTATGTATGTTGGTAATCCCAACTTACTAATGCATTAACTTTTTCTCCCACCCCCAGCATTTAACATTTCTATAGCATTCTAGGTACTGTAAAAAAACACAGATAATAAAATCCCTGTGTAGAGAGGGTTGCAATCTACATTGCTAAGCAGCCTATGCTCATCTGTAGAGCTCCTCAAAGAATTATTTACATCCTGATCCTTCTGAAATGCTAATCTGAATCATTATGAGCCAGTGAAAGGAAATGGAAGATAATTTCCTTTCATTACTTTATAGAAATACAGGAGGTCTTTTCTTCTTTCTCTCTCCACACCCCCCTCTTTATGAGCCATTGTTTCCCAGATCAAAGACAGCCTGGGAGTTTTGCAGGTGGCCACTTATACCTTTTGAAGTTTTATTCCATCCATTTTTTAAAAAAGAAGAAAACACAAAAACCACTTTCAAACTAGCATTCCACTTGCATGAATTTTGCAAGCTGCAGATGGGCATGATTTAGGGGAGATGACCTAGAAAGAATGGCAATGGTGGTGTTGATGCCCCTAAAATAAAAGTTTACAAGCTAATGTGTTAAGGACATAGACTATACCCTATACCTGCAGGTCTCAAGATGGTTACAACATAAATAAGTATAAAATGCTTTTCAAAGTAAGAGGGAAGAAAATATGCTGTGATTACTTTGCAATTCTATGCCAACCTAGATGCTGGTGCTGGGTCTGTTTTACTGCTGTATCCTGGCAGACAGGTTTTCTGCTGTAAACCGCCCCTTCAGTGAGGTATGTATGATGTTTTGGGGGGTGGTCTTGAGCTACAGGGGAGGCAATTTTCAAATGCTTAGATAAGAGCAGTATTTTTCTTATAACAATCCCTTTAAATCCATATCAATGAAAAGGAAAGAACTCACTCTGAAACTCACTCACAGATGGTACCTAACACAAAGGAAACTAGCACTAATATGCCCAGGAACCTCACCAAAATGCTGGAGAGGATGCACCTCCACAGGCACATACCTCCACATGTGGTGGGAATGCCCCCAAATCCAACTATTCTGGACAACAATCATACAAGAAATATGCAAAATAACAAAGCAAATATTAGAAATAACCCCAGAACTGGTCCTATTAAACATCTTCCTAGATAATAATGCCCACTCACATCACAAAGAGTTCACAACCCACCTACTCTCAGCAGCCAGAAACATCATAGCCAGACACTGGAAAGACTTGTCAGGAGTAAGCATGGACCAATGGTGCCAAATAATATGGGAAACAGCCTTATTAGAAAAACTAACCAACAAACTGAAACTGACATGGGGACAAATAGAAGAAGACACCTTCACCCTGGTATGGCTCCCCTTTATCACATACAAAACCCAACAAGATAATGACAAGAATCCACCTACAGCATACAAATCAATATGGCTAACCTGATCCAAAACACCCACCCACCTCACTCACACATGAAAACAAAGTTCACCACAGCCAATCACAAACAATCACACCCTAGGCCAACCCCAACCTCTCTCACCATCAAAGGAACACAAGCAAATAGTAAAGAGAACCCGCACAAGCGATGCTGACACAAAACCCCACACATACATTAAGTAAAACAGAAACATTGTCACCCAATCCCACCCCCACCCACCATGCCCCACTCTATCTCTTTCCCCTTTTTCTTCCTAATGTAACACTAATGTCTCAACAAATGAAACTGATCTGTAGAAAATGTAACTTGAAAAAAGAGACATTGCACATACTTTTGTAAACCAAGAAATCTTTAATAAAAATATGTTTAAAAACAACAATAGAGCATGTAGCTAGTGCTTTCCAGACTACAACTCTCATCACCTCCAGACTGCAAGGCTCATCATCAGGGATGATGGAAGTTGTATTCTAGAAAGATATTGGGGGGGGGGGCACCTCGTTGGCTACTCCTGCTTTAGCCCTGACATCATATTGGGCCTCACTGCAAGTTTTTAGTCTACCTGATGTAAAGCAAATTTTAAAAGTCCAAGTTAAAGGCAGGCACGTGCATTAATTCTGACCTAAATCGATCGACACCTTGATTGACTTTGAATTGAACTGGTTACCTCACATGCTTCATAAATTTAGTTCTGTTCTGCTAGGGACAAGAGCTATTGAGTAGGATCTGCATTTTATCTAGTGTGCTTTCCAGATTTATCTCCAGCTCTGCTAATTGGGGTTTGTTTGTTTCATCTTATCTGCTCTCTACCTCGCAAGGGTCCTAGGAGAGGGCCAGCTGGTGCTGGAGACAAATATGCCCTACAATTTCATCTTCCTCATCCAGGATTTCCTTCCCCTCCCCTCTGCCCATTGCCTTATCTCTGGGACTTTTGTAACCTGATACCATTGAAAATAAGCAAACAACTTGTAATCCAATTAACAGTTCCTATTTAATTTTTTTCACAGTTTCTTTTTTGGATCTTAAACACATGGATTTGATTGAGCTTAGTTAATAGCTGCCTGTATATTTAATACACATACTACATGGAGCCCTTTATGTAAAGGGAATGAACATGGCAGGGTATGCCATATTGATATTATATATATATATATATATATATATATATATATATATATATATATATATATATATATATGCTTTCGTAGATTTTCACGGGTACAGGAATGCAGGTTTTGGTGTCTTCGGGTGTCTTCCCGTGTAAGAGTTGGGGTGTCTAGGCGACGTTTCGACGAGGTCTCACTCGTCATCTTCAGGCTGGTGCTTTCGGCTTCTTGTTACTGGAACAGAGCAGGATCTCAGTGTTTGAGTTCCTATAAATACTGTTGAGGGGGTGTGGTGTATAGCCTCCAACGTTCTGGGCAGAGAGGAAGTTCCCAGGTTAGTGTGCCTTTTCTTCTTTTGTTCCTTAATTACTTGAGGGATATCTTGAGTGATTTCTTGAGTGATATTTTGAGTACCACTTAGGTGGGTCATTAAGTGTGGATTAGTTGCTAAAGCTTTCGTGTCTTGACCTCTTGAGCTTGTGAAGAGTTTTTCTGAGAAGATGGCTGTACTGCACTTAGTTGTGCTCTGGCTTGGCTTCGTGTATAGGGGCGAGCTGTGGTTTTGTGCCCTGTGCCAGCCAGATCTGTGTAGGGATTGCAGGGGGGTGCAGCATCCGGAGGTGCCACTATGGTTTGGCTACTGGATGGTGTCTGTAATTTATCTGTGGAGAGGGTCTGGGTTTGGGTCTGGTGTGGTTGATTGGTGATGGCGTTCTGTGTGCCTCTGGTTCCGGTGTCGGTTTTTGTGGGGAGGGCTAATTTCCAGATGTCTGGCAGGCGGGACGTGTCGTCACGCTTGTTCATGTTGTGAGGGTGTTTCTCTATCTCGATGGCTTCCATGATTATTCTCTTGTGGTGATGTTCCATGTTAAAGAGCAATTTGGAATCTGCAAAATTAATTTCGTGTCCTGTTTCTTTCATGTGTTGGAAAAGAGAGGAAGTTTTTTCTTCTTTTTTGACGGCATTCTTGTGTTCTGCGATACGTGCATTTATTCGTCTGTTTGTTTGTCCAATGTACGTGGCTGGGCAGACTTTGCAGGGTATTTCATAGACCCCTTGGTTTTCCAACTGGATTTTATCTTTGGGGTTTCTGAGGATATTGGCTATTTTTTGGTTGGTGCAAAAGGCTGTTTTGATATTGTGTTTATGGAGGATTTTGCTAATTTTATCTGTAGTGCCCTTGATATAAGGAAGGAGGGCCATGCCATTGTTTTCTTCTGTGTCTTGGTTTTTGGGGGGTGTTTCTTTTTGGATTAGCTTCGTAACCCTGTTTTGCTGGTATCCATTGGCGATTAACACATTTGAGAGATTCTGTAACTCAGTTGTCAAGTGGTCTTTGTCAGCCAGGCGTTTGGTTCTGGAGATGAGAGTCTTGGCTACAGAGTTTATTTGTGCAGGGTGGTGGTGTGATTGTGCATGTAAGTAGCGGTTGGTGTGTGTTTTTTTCCAGTAGCCAAACCATAGTGGCACCTCCGGATGCTGCACCCCCCTGCAATCCCTACACAGATCTGGCTGGCACAGGGCACAAAACCACAGCTCGCCCCTATACACGAAGCCAAGCCAGAGCACAACTAAGTGCAGTACAGCCATCTTCTCAGAAAAACTCTTCACAAGCTCAAGAGGTCAAGACACGAAAGCTTTAGCAACTAATCCACACTTAATGACCCACCTAAGTGGTACTCAAAATATCACTCAAGAAATCACTCAAGATATCCCTCAAGTAATTAAGGAACAAAAGAAGAAAAGGCACACTAACCTGGGAACTTCCTCTCTGCCCAGAACGTTGGAGGCTATACACCACACCCCCTCAACAGTATTTATAGGAACTCAAACACTGAGATCCTGCTCTGTTCCAGTAACAAGAAGCCGAAAGCACCAGCCTGAAGATGACGAGTGAGACCTCGTCGAAACGTCGCCTAGACACCCCAACTCTTACACGGGAAGACACCCGAAGACACCAAAACCTGCATATATATATATATATATATAATGAATTACCCCTCACTTATAAGGTAAAAAATCTTGACAAAGAAATTAGTATGGGAGCACTAGGAACACTGAAGAATTTAATCTTTGCAGATTCTGTTCCAAGTAGATCTGATCCACACCTCTAGGGCTAACATGTGTGTTGGAACTTTTTATTAGTTTATTAGTTGAATTTATAGCTTACCCTTTGTTCCCAAAGTGTAGGCAGGACAGGAGGTGGAAATTAGCAATGGGGGAGAGTTTTGATTCAGTTTGCATTTGAAGGCGAAACTAGCAAACTCACACTTATCATAAATCCGCTCCCCTTCCCTGGGGGGCGGTGTTGCAGACTGGCATCTGGGGGTGGAGGGATGCTGAAACATACTAATCCTTTGAGATTCACACCAATGCACTGTATGGGGGGGGGGGGTAACTGCTTTGCAAAAATGGGTATTTTAGGCAAAATACAACAAGAGGAGTATGTTAGGGAAAATGTGCATTAAAATGCCAATGAATTTTCAAGAGGGTGTGTGTACACACACACACACACACACACACACACACACACACACAAATGGAACCATGGAGAACTGAATTTTAAGACTGGAAAAGGAGACCCTGAGTGAAACAGAAATTGACAGATTCAGTCATCCCTAGCAGAAATAGACTGATGCATCCATTAAAAGGCAGCACTGCTATAGCTTCATTTGTTGTGGTTTGGGCAAAGCAGACCTCCATTTACTTTGGGGCAGGTGGTGGTGGGGAGCAGTTGGAATTAGAAATACAATAATAAAGTGCATAACACTGGAGCTAAATTGGTTCCCTAATTGGCAGGGGTGGGTTGTGGGTAGCAGTCTGAGGTGCGTGTGGAGCGTGGAATCAGGAGCTGTGGGACCCATCAGCTGTCAGAGAACCAAAGAGTTAAGACAGACTCACCGGGCCAACCAGCTGGCAGGGTCAAAGGGCGAAGCTAGGAGTCAGGGCTGAAGATCAAGTCAGAGCGGAGAACAGACCAGGAGGCAGGATCAAAAAGGAAGCCAGAAGTCAGGACCCAAGCCTGGAGGCAGAATCAAAGTCAGTGAGAAAAAATAACCAAGGACAAGAAGTTAAAAAGAACTCAAGGAAGGCTCAGTTGGAAGAGGAAGTCAAATTATACTCCTTCCTGTCTAGAAGGATCCAATAATCACCCTGGGTGGGTGGACACAGTACAGGGCTAAAAGCAGCCAAGGTGAAGCTGTGGTCTGCCAGATATTGTTGGACTCCAACTCCCATCATCCCTAATCAGGGTGCTGTTGGCATCTGTCTGTCTTGGAAAACAATGGAGGAGTGTGCCTTTTCGGATGAAGTCAAACTGTTGGAGAGTTACAGTGCCTGCTGTGGCTGTAGAGGCCGATACAGGAAAGATATGTCTTGCTGCAGCTGGGGCAGATGAAGGCATCTGGTTGTGCTGCTGCAGAGGTACCATGACGTTTCTTCTCTGGACTACAGCTTCACAATTACTGGCCTGGTGGTTCATTCACTGAGAAACTGTCATCTTCAGTTTGGGGGTTTACTGCATGAAATAGCTACACACATTTGTGGAAAATGGTTGGCTGGGGATTAGCTGTGATAGGAGCATGATTGGTGTGGGTGCTTGAGAATATTCCCAAGGACATATTTGGGAGATGTTATTGTGGTGAGGAAGTGTGAGTACAGCTTCTATCTCAGTTATTCGGTTTATTGGCTAATGAGGTCATATATACGGAGTGTTGTTATATTTTTTTCATTTAATTTTTTGGGTAATCTTTCAGATAATATTTCATTTCCTCCCATTAATTGTGTTGATTTAAATGTGAATTTTGTGCTTGACCTTCTTTGCAATATTCTGTTTCATTATTTTTTTATAGCCTTCTATTTGATGTTTTAAGATAGGCTGTAAACACTTTGAGATTTTTTTTATAAATGATTTGAATAAATAATAAATAAATGATGTCACAGCAGCACCAAACAATAGGACCACCCATAGTCAAAGATGGAAGGGAACTTGCTGAATGAAGCGTAGAATTGTATAGTTGGAATGGACCCTGGGGTTTTTAGTCCAATCTCCTGCAATGCAGTAATCCCACCACAGCCATCCCTGGGTGGGCTTGAACCATCAACCTTCTGGTTAAGAACCAAACGCACTGACCCATTGTGCCACCAACTTGGGTGTGGTTAATGGAGAAGCAGGCTCAAATTTTAAAAAAAGCCTGTAGGATCTTTTTCCTGTTCAAAACTCTGCCTCGAAGAAGTCTCTGTAATTTGTACATTTCCAGTACTTTAAGCACAGTTTGTTCAATAAAGGCATTGCTAGCTCAATGTTCCTCACTGTAACAATGTCTTCTGAGAATAAGGGAGGAAATTTAATTTAGAGTACTTTTTTTTTAGGGGTGGGTGTATAGAAATGCTTTTTGCAAAACAAAATGAATTGCTTTAGATTTGTTTGCCTCCGGATTTAAATTTAATACTTCTGGAGTTAAATTTCTTCCTAATGAAGAGTTCAAAAGAGCCCAAGGCACTTTGGGTTTCAAGATACCACACCACCCACTTTCACAATATAATAATAGGGGTGTGCACTGGCCACAATATTTCATCTGAACCCCAATTAGGTTTTTTGGGAAGCAGAACACTTCAGTCAGAGGTGCCCTGAAGGCTGCCGGATTCAGTTTGGAGGTCCATACAAGTCTGCTTCATCTCCCCATATTCCTTGTTGTTTTATCTGATTTTAGTGTTGTGCTTTTACACCATTATAACCCACCCTGGGACCCTATGGTGGGCTGGATCAGTCAGCACTTCAGAAGCCTGGTGTCTGGACGTTTGTCCTATGCTATACTGAAGGTCCTGAAAAAACAATGGGAATGGCACCTGTCTGGTTTATAATGGGAAGAAGTTCCAAAGGGTTGGTGCCTCTATGCTAAGGATCTTATTCTTACATGATACAAAACAGATCTCCTGATGAAATGGTATCTGCAGAGTGCAATGACTGCCTGGGTATCTAAGGTATGAAAGTATCTTTAGGTATCCTAGCCTGATTCTCCCAGATCTCTCAGCCAACCTCTGCAAATACATAATAAAAGTGCATGCATTCAAATAGTATATAAAATCTAAAACCCAGGTAATCGGGGTACCTTTTTGGTTGATGAGAAGATTTTAAATCCATTAATCTAAGCAATTAAAAGTCAAAGCCTAATTACAGGTAACCAAGAGTTGAAATGTTAATATGTTTTAAAAAAACAACCCTGACCTGTTTCTCCTTTCCAGGCTTCATCTTGCATTTTCATCTTCAGATGGAGAAATTGAGCTTTCCTGATCTATAACCAAATGATATATTAATAATGCGTAAAAAGAAGACAGTGATAAAAAAATAATGGTTCTGAAAGCAAAGCCAGAAGGTCACTACAAATTTCATATTGAGCATCAAGCATAAAGAAACTGTTCAAAGCATTTATTCATCGTGTCTCCTTTTGGGCCAAGAGGTACTTATTAATGAGGACAGTCTGCCACTTGTGAGTTCTCCTTGCTGTCAATAACTGTCAGATAAGATATATTATTGCTCTTATAGGCACTTACCAAGAGACTCCTATGCTTGTAGCTGTTTTGGTCTTGCATGATTATGAGCGAACATGCCAGAAGCCTGTATTTTGAACAATACACTTCATATTAAATGCAATCATTATCTCATCACAGACTGGTGAAGCAAAGGGGAACCTTGAAATTAAGTCATCTCACATTTAGCAAACTAACTAACTAACTAACTAACTAACTCACTCACTCACTCACTCACAGAGCCATGGGCATACCATGGTTTGTATAGCCACTGGGAAATCCACTTGAAAATCTTGCGTCCATCAGTTTAGGCCAGTGGTTGCCACCCTTTTGGGATGTGTGGGCTCATGCGGAATGTTCAGAAAGTGCTGAGTGCTAGCCACAAAATGACTGCCATGAGGTGTGCCATAACAAGAAAGGGTTACCAACAGAGTAGGAAAAGAGGTGAAGCCACAAAACAGTGGTGACTGTGCCTCTGGTAGCAATTAGCTAACAGCCTAGGTGTGAAGCAAGCATCGACGTAGACCAGGAATGGCAAGGAGCAATGAGGAAAAAAGAAGGTAACATTGTCTTGAATTCAGCCCCTGTGGAAGGAGCGTAGCTCAGTGGTAGAGCATCTGCTTTGCATGCAGATGGCCCCATATTTGATCTGTGATAGATCCCAGTCTGGAACCCTGGGGAGCTGCTGCTGGTCTGTGTAAACAATACTGAGGTAGATGGACCAATGGTTTTGTTCAGTGTAAGGCGGCTTCGTATGATGACATAGGTATTGAGGAAGGCTGGGGTCCCAGAGAAAGCCCTGGAAATGCCCCCCCCCCACAAACACACAATTCTGAATATAGCAACAAATATCCTGTCAATTACTGTTCCTCCCTCTTTCCCTGCATAACAACCCCAACAACGTCCAGCTGAATTAGCAATAGTAACAAAAGATGAATTCAGTAGCTGCCAATTTTAAAAGTGTCATTCCACAGGTTCCTGTGTTTCTTGGGTGGTTTATACACATGTTTGTTCTTTGACTGGAGCCCTAGGTGCTAGATCTTCCAGCATCTCTTTTGCCTGAAGAGACAGCCAGGGCCAGTCAAAGGCATTTTCCTGCCCATGGCAAAGGACAAGATGGCACCCAGCACGATTCCATGTCCAGATGCTGTCCCCTTGTTGAAACTTGCTTCAACCCTGGTAATGGATGAGTGTCTTCTACTGCAGTGTTTCCCAACCTTGGGCCTCCAGCTGTTTTTGAACTACAATTCCCATCATCCCTGACCACTGGTCTTGCTAGCTAGGGATGATGGGAGTTGTAGTCCAAAAACAGCTGGAGGCCCAAGGTTGGGAAACACTGTTCTACTGCTCCTAAGAGCAGCAGGCTAGCTTAGGAGGGTGTGGTGGGGACATGGTGCTTGTAAGTCCCTGTTATGCTCAAGCAACTAAATGATGTCAACAAAAATAACAACAACAACTGTGGCACACACAGCTCTCGTCTCTCCCACTACCACTCTCCATACCAGCATCTGATGTCAGATGCAGTTGCTTCTCTTTGCTGAATGGTAGGGCTCCTCTGATTCTCTGTGTTCTGGGGTGCAAGAGGAAACCTTGCTGCTATCCCCAACAAGCAGCAGGAGCCCCCTTGCACCCCCAGCTTCACTGGAGCCAACTCTTGAGAAAGAGGGAACTGTCTCAACAGCATTCCACAGAGAGGGTGGCACTAGAGGCAATGTCTTGTCTGCAGATGGTGTGAAATGACAAAAAAGGAAGAATGCATTTGTGTTTCAGCATGCAGTCTTCTCCAGCAGATGTAAGCAGAGTGCCTTGAAGCATCTGTGAGCCTGCAACTAACTGAACAGAAGTTAGCATATAGCCCATCATGAATTTCTAGGCCTTGACCCTCCCAAATGGGAGGCTATTGTAGGAAATGTTCAAGAGATGAGTCAAGTGTACTTGGAAGCATCACTGATTTTAAATTAAACAAGTTGTTCAGGTTCCCAGACGCTCTTGCTTTTGATCATCTGAAGTCTTGTGGCAGGCTTACTAAGCCCCGAAACAATGCTTCTAAATGCTTTCCCCTGGTTTAATCTTGAGAGTGGGCAGGTACAGAGAAAGCCAGACAATAAGGCAACAGCAACAACAACCAGCAACAAAAAAGCCCCTGCACTCTCCGAGATGACTTCCTTTTCTTTTGTGTTGGCAAAATGGGGAAGCTGAGAGACAAAGTTGTTTTATTTTGTTTTGAAGAATAGACAGGAAACGAGTCTGACGGAACCCATCAGGAACTAAAAAGATAATTGAAGAGAGAAATAAAGGGTTCGGGGAAAATATAAACACGATTTTAACTGGAAAATCTCAGAGTGTAAAGAGCAGACACAGGGAAAGAAGCCTTTTAAAAAGACGTACACATAGTATGTATATTGGGTTTCATTAAAGATGGGGACCAGTTTGGTTGCACTGGGTGCCACAACTATGATTTAGACTGCAGCATGAGAGGACGCTGCTGAAAATTGAGACCCCAAGGTCCACCACTGGTCCCAGCCTGTGGACACCTATTCCTGCTGGGAGATTTCATTGCCAGATTTGGGGACGATCATTACACATAGGCCACACTGGTACTGGCAGCATGAATGAGAACGGAAGTCTGCTTGAACTGTGCTCATATCAGGCAGAGCGCCTTCTCTGTAGTGGTGTCCAGCCTGTGCAACGCTCTCCCATCAGATGTCAACTATCTGATTTTTAGAAGACATCTGAAGGCAGCCCTTAATGTCTGATGTTTTACAATTTTTTATGTCTGTACGCTGCCCAGAGTGGCTGGGGAAACCCAGCTAGATGGGTGGGGTATAATAATAATAATAATAATAATAATAATAATAATAATAATAATAATAATAATAATATCATCACAACCTCTGCTTCTTGAACTCAATCTTCTCTACCAAGGTAAAACAGCGAATGTCCTGGAAACATCCAAGTTGAAGTCATTGGCATCAGCTGGACTTGATTGTCACCAGGCGATCAGCACTGAACTGTGTTCATGTCACACGGAGGTACCACTCCAGCCAAAGAGGACCCATAGCACAAAGCAGAAACTGCGGCGATTTCTATATAATGGCGCTGATGCTGATTTATTAAATGTCTATTCCCTCCTTTCCTCCCAAAGGTAGCCTAGGGCAACATACAGCCCAGCAGTAAAACAACACAGTTTAAAATAAGACAAACACATCTTTAAAACATTTAATAACATTGGAAACAGCTAAAAACGTTTTTTTTTAAAAAAATGTAAAGATCTAAAAATACTTTAACAAACAGCCGCATACACTCCTGTGGTATGCACTGGCATTGATTGGATCGCTGTAATAACGTCGATAATACAAAGGGGAAAGAGCAATGGATGAAAGAAACAAAACACAAACCGCTCTTCCACCTCGTTTGCTATTAGCTGGCAGTAGCACCCCAGAAGGTCCCATGGTCAATTTCAGGCATCTCCAGGTAAGGCAGAAAAGACCCCCAGCTGAAACCCTTGAAAGCCATTGCCAGCTGGTATAGATAATTCTGGGTTAGATGGACCAATGGTCTGATGCAATGTGAGGCAGCTTCCTGTGTTCCCATGTCGCTTCCTACAGTTTCAGCCAGCAGTCTTTCCCAACTCTGTCTGGGGAGGAACCAGTTGGAGCATTTGCTTGCATGTGGAAGGTAGCAGTTTCAGTCCTCAGCATCTACAGATGGAGCTGAGAGACAAGTGAAGAGCAAGTGTTGGCAAGATGGACCAACTAGATGTGCCAACAATGCAGCTTGGTTGGTACAATGGTCTGGCTTAGGTATCTCCATTTGTTTATTAGGAGCACCCACAGCTCAATGGGTTTTTCCTACAGGTTTTCTGCAGGTTCTCCCAGCATCTGCAGGTAGGTGTGGGAAAACCCCCTGCTTGTAACCCTAGAGAGCCTGCTGCCAGTCAGTCTAGACAGTACTGAGCTAGGTGGACCTATGGCCTGACTCAGCACAAGGCAGCTTCCTACGTCAAACAAGACCCGCAGCTCAGTGGTACGGCATGTGCACCTCATCCAAAATATACAAGGTAGTCTTTAGGTAGAGCCAAGAAGGATTTCTGCCTGAAATTGTGGACAGCAGCTGCCAGTCAGTGTATCCATTACTTAGCTACCAATAGGAGGCACTTACCGGTGTTCATATCATTCCTGATCTAAACTGCTTTTTCTGGAATAACAACTCGGAGCTAAGTAGTGGTTGGCACACAATTTAGACTGGGAAAATGACATGGGGAGGGGGGGAAGGTTAGCTCCTCCCCTGCCATTCCAGAACCTCCAAGTGTCCCTATTTTCCAGGAATGTCCCTGATTTAGAGAAGCTGTCCTGGTTTCTGATTTGATCCCAGAATGTCTCACTTTTCCTTGTAAAAAGGTAAAGGTACCCCTGCCCGTACGGGCCAGTCTTGCCAGACTGTAGGGTTGTGTGCTCATCTCACTCTAGAGGCCGGGAGCCAGCACTGTCCGCAGACACTTCCGGGTCACGTGGCCAGCGTGACAAGCTGCATCTGGCGAGCCAGCGCAGCACACGGAACGCCGTTTACCTTCCCGCTAGTAAGTGATCCCTATTTATCTACTTGCACCCGGGGGTGCTTTCGAACTGCTACGTTGGCAGGCGCTGGGACCGAGCAACGGGAGCGCACCCCACCGCGGGGATTCGAACCGCCGGCCTTTCGATCGGCAAGTCCTAGGCGCTGAGGCTTTTACCCACAGCGCCACCCGCATCCCACTTTTCCTTAGGATGCCCCTATTTTCAATGGAGAAATGTTGGAGGGTGTGGGGTATAAATAGTGATGTTATCATTATGGAATGGGACGTCCCTATTTCCATTGGATAAATGTTGGAGGGTATGCCATTGTGGCCCCAATCCAAATTTCCTTTACAGCTCATATGGACATTTTTAACAAAACAACAAAACTGCAGGAAAGCCCCATGTCTTTTTTTGGCCCTGTGTGATAAAAAGAATTAAAGAGGGAGTGAGACAGAGTGTGCACCACCAGGCATTAAACGTTTGCTTCTGTGAAGTTGTCAGGAAAAGGCCAAAACCATGCCCTTAAGCACTGGAACCTGGATGGCAGCTCCACACTCCATGCGGCACATGTTCATTTCGTCTTTTACTGCTCTCCTTCCTACATCTGCCGAGCCAGGCCCTTCCAGGGTTCATTTAGAAGCATCCCCAGGTGACAGCTCTTAAGCATCGGCAGAGTTTATATTGCATCACTTCAGCTGTTTTTATATGGACACTGCTGTGGTAGACACAGTATAAAATGTCAGATGCTGCAGAAACACTAGATGTGGTGCAGCAGATAGAGCAAGGGGGGAAAAAAACCACTCCAATGGAACGTTTTGCCATCTCCCTGTGAATTAAAAAGGAAAAAGCTGCTTGCTTCTAGATTGTACTTGTAGGGATGGTGGGTAGATTCTGGGCACTGGGGATTGCTCAGGGTTGACTTTGACATTATGATTGTCCTTGGTGCCATCAGGGCAGGTATTTGGAGCAGAAGTTCAGGGTTCCACCTAGCAGATTGAGCAAGGAGGGCTGTCAAACACAGCAGCCAGCTTGGAACATATTGCAGGCATGGGGAACCTTTGGGTTTGCAGATGTTGCTGAACTACAACTCTCATCAGCCCCAGCATGCATGACCAATGACCAGGGATGGTGGGAGTTGTAGTTCATCAATATCTGGAGGGAATGTGGTGCAGTGGATGTGGATCCTCCAAGCCTAGCCTGCCAGCTTAACTGAAAAAGAAACTGATGACAAAAGGATTGATTATTGCACTGCTGTAGCTGCACACTGCATGCCACTGACAACAGGCAAGATTAATGAGCGCATGCAAGATGAGTGTGTGGAAGACCATTTGTTGTTAGACATGATTAAGAAATTAAAAGCAGAAAGCTTTGCTGTTTATAAATGCTGAAGTGAAGCAGAGAGCTTTGCAGTGGGAGATGCTGCTGCTGCTGCTGCAGAGGAACCTCTGCATTTGAAACAGCCTCTCTTAGGGATTGTAAACACAGTCAAGGGAGGAGCCTTCAGTATTCTATTCGTGAAGGATGCAATTGTCAATTAGCATTGACGGGCAAGGCTCCCCTGTGCAGAAGCGGCATACCTTGGAATACCAGGTTATCATTGCTTGGTAATTGTTTTTAATTAGGAACATGAGTACATAAGAAGAGGCCTGCTGGATCAGGCCAAGGTACACCTAGCTCAGCATTCTGTTCTCACAGTGGCCAGCCAGATGCCTATGGGAAACTTTCAGGCAGGACATGAGCACAACAGCAACCTCCCCATTTAAGATTCCCAGCAACTTGTATTCAGAGACACATCACCTCCAACAGTGAAGGTAGAACATGATGTCATAGGCACCAACTCCTAGGGACCGAGGGGTCTTTGTCCCCCCAATAAAATATCTGTGAGGCCTGCCCTCCCCAAGTGGATGGGCATTGCCATTCAAATGGTGTGTGTGTGCCACATCTTGTGATCAATTATGTGGGGCGGGGCTTACCTCCCCTCCAATTCTTTATTCTAGATGGCACCCCTGCATGATGTTGTGAGTTTGTGGGGTGCAAGACTCCCTTAAATTCCTGGAATCAGGAAAGGTTTAGAATTTAAGCATACCCCAAAATTTCTGGATCCAGCAAGGGTCAGAAGTAACAGGCTAGCATGAGAATGACCACTAAGAACAGGCCATTAGCAGGGAGCAAAGGCAGGGAAATAAGCCATCAGCAAGGCTAAGACTAAGTGCCAGCCAGCAGATAGGTAGTGCTGCACCCTGCACTCTGGGGAGTGAGCAAAAAACACACAATGCCATAGTCGGGAGTTTCAGAATTCAAGTGGGTGATGATGTCAGTGGAAGAAGAAGAAAATGCTGTGTTTTGCTAGCTGCAGAGAAAAGGGGGTCAGAGCACCATGTAGACTGGGAGGTTTGCTTGCAGTGTTATAGCCATGGGAGAAGCAAGACACCCTCTTGGAATGTGAATGTTCTGAACGACCTCCACAGGAGGCTCAGGTTGTATATATGTGTAAACAAACCGTGTATCATAAAGACACCACAATCTCTGCTGTGTCTCGTGGTCCAAAAGGGAACACAGACCCTGGTAAGCATGCCTGGAACCCCTGGAAGCTCACACCAGTCAGAAATTGTGGCGGTGTGTAACAACAGTCATTGTGGCCTTTAGTCATTGGTAGCTTTGTCCTCCACGAATTTGTATAATCTTTTTTCAGAGACCAAGCTGGTCACCACCACTGCCTTTTGTGGGAGTAAATTGCAGAGTTTAGCCATGCATGGTGTGAATAATGAATCTGTCAATTTCAGTTTCTCGTTCTCATACTCCCAATCTTAAATTCAGTTCTCTATGTTTCTGTGTCAGTTTGCAAAAGTCCTCATTGTAATGGGTATTCTGGTGTACATTTCCCCAATGCACACATTTTTGCAATAATTTCCTCTAATATAGTGTATTTCTGTACATAAAGTGCATCAATATAAACATCGCTGTGCATACTTTTCCCCATTATAGGCATATTTATGCACATTTCTTAGCCAGAACTGCACTGCAAAACTCAGAAAAGTGCAGATTTGAAACAGTAGCTGTGCTTTGGTCCACACACAGTTTTGGAAAATGTGAATAAGTTTCACATCACAATGTGAACTGAACCAAATTTATCCCCCATCACTTGCAGGATGTAGAATGTTTTGCCCGTGATCTCCTAAGAGTATTCATTCCTCCTTTAGCTATGAGCATCCTTGGCTATGCCTACAGCCTAGTTCTCCGTGTTCATGTTGGAGGCATGGCAATGGGATGGGCATGCATACTCATGTCTCAGCCTGTTTGGATTGGCTCCCTGCATGCCCTTGTTGCATGTAGGTGCAGTCGCTGGCATTGTCCCTGATGGGTAGGCTGTGGTGGTTCCAGAAACACTGAGAGATTCTGCAAGTTTAGTTTTTGTTTTGTCTGTACATTTCTCTCTCTTCTCCTGTGCTCAGGGCAATATGGTCATGGTGGCTCTTCCCCTTGTGTAACTGTGATGTGTATTTTCAGTTGTAGTGTAATGTAAGAATTTTCCATGTCTGGATGGAGGATACCGAGAGAGTATGTGAGTGTAGAAACCGGTTTACTGTACAAAAGTAAATTTTACATCAGTTGCTTTGTTCACTTTTGCCCCTGGCTCCCTCCACCACTGGTATGTGGCTCTCAGAAAGTTGCCCATAAGGGAATGCAGAACCTTAGCCTGAAAATCTTTCCTAAGCCCTGATATAGCAACTGATTTCTATAATTTTTTTCCTCTTTGCTCACTTGGAAACAAAGTGTTTTTACACCATCTTACCAATTCCTGACCTGAAATGCAGTCATACTTAAATTAAAAGCCACACAGAGAGATACAGGAAACTTAACATCTGGACGGCTGATTCCACAGCATTAATTCAGACACAAATAAAATACTTTGGAACAAAAAGTCATGCCACCAGTTACTCTCCCCACCCCCTGGTGCAAACAATTTGTGCTGATTGCATGGCATCTTTACAGGGAACCCTTTAAACCTGACTAATTAGCCGCAGTGCTGAGTCTTAATGGCAATTAGTTTCCATCCACCAGTAAGGGTTCATCTTCCACCACTGGCTTTAATTATTCTGTTGTGGCTAATTGACTTGCAAATCTTTAAAGGATTCCTTACTTCAAAATATGACATAAAAAGAACGAGCTTGATGCAAAGACTAACTCTGCTGTTTGCTTATCAGTTAAAATAAGTGGTTTCATCATCCAAACCAAGTCGTGGACCCTGTTTGAGACTGCAAGGCATATCAACAAATTGAAAATCACCAGTTTATGACCATAGAAAAGTGTGGCCACCCAGTATGTGATGTGCTGCCAATGAATGCTGCTTGAATTCCTTATTACACAACTGTGCATCTTATTTTTGATAAATGAGTTTCTGTTTGAGATGGCTGTTGATAAAAAAAAATAGAGCTGTGGTATGATTAAATAGTTTATTAACTGTATGGGGTGTTTGTTGATTTATCTGTTAAAATTTGCATAAATTGCCATATGAGGAAAAATGGGCTGTATTCAAACTAAGCCCTGCTCAGACTTTCCCACAGAAATTAAGGAATTTAAATCAAGTCCACAAGCTTAACATGAATCAGCAGTGTGATGCAGCTCCAAAGAAAGAAAGAAAGAAAGAAAGAAAGAAAAGCTAATGATATTCTAGGCTGCATCAACAGAAGTATAGTGTCCAGATCAAGGAAAGTAATAGTACCACTCTATTCTG
This sequence comes from Podarcis liolepis, assembly GCF_965112155.1. Taxonomy (NCBI): domain Eukaryota; kingdom Metazoa; phylum Chordata; class Lepidosauria; order Squamata; family Lacertidae; genus Podarcis; species Podarcis liolepis. The sequence continues at coordinate 11,316,381 of NC_139570.1, forward strand.
CCTTGGTCAGACCACACCTGGAATACTGTGTCCAGTTCTGGGTGCCACAATTTAAGAAGGATATTGACAAGCAGGAACGTGTGCACAGGGGATGATCAAGATGATTAAGATCTGGAAGTCAAGTCTTATGAAGAATGGCTGAAGGAGCTGGGTATGTTTAGCCTGGAAAAGAGGACTGAGAGGAGCTATGATAGCCACCTTCAAATATCTCAAGGGCCCCAAGTTACAAGAAAGGAGATTCTGATTTAACATCAGGAAGAATTTTCTGACTGTAACAGCTATTCAACAGTGAAACAGACTCCCTTGGAAGGTGATGAACTCTTTCCTAGGAGGATTTTCCATGGAAGTTGGATGGCCATCTGTCATGGATGCTTTAGTTGATATTCCTCTATAGCAGGGGGTTGGACTGGATGACCCTGAGAGTCCCTTCCAACTCTTCAAGCCTATGAAATTTCCTAGCTTAAATGAAAAGCAGTTTGAGTTGTGAGATTCCCAAATAAGCTGAGAACAGACAGAGAATCCAGGGCTGCTCTCTCTTTTGCTTGCCTCAGGAGGATCAGATCAGAGGAAATTTTATCTTGATGAAGAAACAGCTGTAAGTATTTCAGTTGACCAGTTAAGAGACCAGATCATCAGAGGGCAAATTTCTACAGATGGTAATTTGGTTCTTTGATGTCCCCCTGATCAATGGTTTCTTGGAATGCACAAAGGGAGGCAGACAGTAGCTGTACAGTTTTCCATGTGACCAAAAACTAAGATATACAGTTTTTTGAAATATATCTATTCTGCCTGTTGATCTTATAGTTTGATAGCATGTGTATAACAGCAGCAGCAGCAATAGTAGTAGAAGTAGTAGTAACAACAACAATCTTCCCAAGGCAATGAAAAAGCTGCACAGTAGTGCCTATCACAATGGAAGGAAGGAAGGGAGGAAGGAAGGAAGGAAGGAAGGGAGGGAGGGAGGGAGGGAGGGAGGGAGGAAGGAAGGGAGGGAGGGAGGGAGGGAGGGAGGAAGGAAGGAAGGAAGGAAGGAAGGAAGGAAGAGCAGCATGAAACTACAGTATTTTTCGCTCCACAAGACGCACCAGACCATAAGATGCACCTAGTTTTTGGAGGAGGAAAACAAGAAAAAAATATTCTGAATCCCAGAAGCCAGAACAGCAAGAGGGATCGCTGCACAGCGAAAGCTGTTCTGGCTTCTGGGATAGCTGCGCAGCATGCATTTGCTCCGTAAGTCACACCCACATTTCCCCTTACTTTTTAGGAAGGAAAAAGTGAGTCTTATAGAGCAAAAAATATGGCAAATCCTTTGACCATGCTGGCTGGGACTGATGAGAGTTGTAGTCCAGTAATTTGCAGAGGTCTCTGTATTGACCACTCCTGGTCTGTAACCTAAATCCAATCTAGGATCCATATAACCAATTGTATACACCCAAGGAAGCTTTTGGTGTGTAGGCAGGAGCATTCAGTGCTGACCACTCAACCACTATCTGACCATCTCAGTGACAACAAGGCTGATGATTATTCTATTCCTCTGATGAGCATTGGCAGCCAAATTCTTCATTTACTCAGATGTGAAGATCTCATCCTGAAACATCCCACATTTGGCCAAAAGTGACATTTCACTGGAGGGTATTTTTTGAAGGCAAGAACAGGCAATACAGGTTGTTGAAGTCTCCATCAACCTCAGCCAGTGTGGCTTACGATAAGGAATGATGGGAATTAGAGTTAAGTCACATGTGGATGATACCACATTGGCTACCCCAGTCTATGAAAATGCATCCAAGGAATTTCAAAATGAACAAAGGGAGTCTGGATAAAACTGACATAATTTCTCAGGGGATGGCGTGCATTCTGTATCTCCACAATCCATAGCAATGTGGACTTCCATTGGAGGAGTCTATTCCCATTGTTTTCTCCATAGAGTTGCATTGCTTTGAGCTATCCTCATTGCTTGTCCCTTAACTGGTGATGGTTTAGTTTCTTGGTAATGAAATTTCAATTCTACAGATGAAGTTCAGCAAAGCCTTTGGATTAATTTATTTGAGGAGGGTTTTTCACAGCTCACTGGCCTTGAGACTGTGGTTTAAAACCCTAATGAGTTCAGGGGGAAGAAAATATATTTCTTAAATGAAAAACATAACTCAAGGTCTTGTAGAGCAGTTTTCAATTAGCTCAAGAGAAACTGGCTAGAGGCCAGAATTTTAAGAACAAACCTACCATCGAGTGAATTGCCAACTTCAGATATGCTTGAACTACTTAGTAATAGGTTGCCCACTGATGGCAAGATGACCAAGTATCAGCTAAGTTCTCCATAACCACAGGAGTCACTTTGCATGGGAACCTGCTGTAGAAAAGAAAGGATAAGCAGTGTTCCTAAAATTGGCCAACCTTCAGTTTAATGAGAACAGCATACATATGCTTCCAATGGTACTGAAGTCAGTGGGGGAAAGTTTATGATTTCTGCTCTTGGCATGGAAATGAATAGACTTATGCTGAAATCCTAAACACAGTATTGAATAAGCTCAAATGATAATAATAATAATAATAAATTTTATTTATACCCCACCCCACCCGGGCTCAGAGCAGCTGACACCAAATATATAATACAGTGGTACCTCGGGTTAAGAACGTAATTCGTTCTGGAGGTCTGTTCTTAACTTAGAACTGTTCTTAACCTGAAGTACCACTTTAGCTAATGGGGCCTCCTGCTGTCACTGTGCTGCCGCTGCATGATTTCTGTTCTCATCCTGAAGCAAGTTCTTAACCTGAGGTAATATTTATGGGTTAGCGGAGTCTGTAACCTGAAACATATGTAACCTGAAGTGTATGTAACCCGAGGTACCACTGTACATTAAAAACACAAAAACAAACAATTGGTTAAAATACAGTTCAAAATCACATTTAAAATCAAAATAAAATTAAGTGGGATTCCATGAGTCACAAATGTAGGGGTAAGGAATATTAAATGTTCACCAGGCCTGGCCACCCATGCTGGTCCCATATGGGCCGATAGAAAAAGCCAAGGGGGCCACTTATATACAACTCCGTCTTACAGGCCCTGCGGAAAGATATCAAATCCTGCAGGGCCCTGGTCTCAAATGGAGGGTCTTCACAGCACAATCCTGTGCTTATCTACTTAGAACATAGTAAGTTGCCTTATGCTAAGCTGCATTGTTGGTCCATCTAGTTGGTCCATCTTGCCAACACTTACTTTTCACAAAGAATTGTCTCTCAGCTCCATCTGTAGATGCTGAGGAATGAAGCTGGTACCGTACCTTCCGCATGCAAGCAGATGCTCCACTGCTGAGCTATGGCCCTCATAAGCCCCACTGAATTCATGGGACTTACTCCCAAGTAAGCATGTATAACATTGCAGCCTAAGGATTGTCAGTAACAACTCTAAAGCCTTATTTGGGCATGCTTGCTCCCATGATAGTCAGCCTTGGGAGTGCGGACACCCTGCGAAGCCCTGTCCATCATAGCCTTCATGTAAAGCAGGCATGTCCAAAGTCCGTTTTGGGGGCCTAATCCAGCCCTCTGGTCAATTTAATCTGGCCCCCATGGCAGTATATGTCCTGGGGTAAAATCCTTTAAAAAAGGTCAATAGCTCTTTGGGGTGAAATCCTAAGAAAGCTCAACAACTTTGGGGTAAACTTCAATCCTAAAAAAGCTTAAGAACTTCAATCTTCACCCATGTTCAGATAAAAGTTTGGGCACCCCTGATGTGAAGCATGCAACTATCCGTAGGGGTGGAGCTTTGTGTGTACAGCTGCTGCTATAGGCATTTGTGCTCTTTGTACAAATACAAGTTGACCTGTTCAGACCCACTCCAACATGGAGCATGAATGCCCAAATAGGCCTCAACTACAGATCCTTTCTTTAGTCAAAATTATTTCTTCTTTTACCATTTGTCTTCTCTTGTTTTCCTCTTTTCCTCTAGAACCGCAACTCAATTGGTTTTCCTTTAATTCTTTCCATCTTAATAAGTTATTTTAGCTCCTTAAAGAGATCTGCCTTGCATTTGGCAAAAGTGTCCATTCTGTGGGGAAACTGCACAAACATACTAAGCTCTGTGTTGAAGCAGCGATGCAATAAAATGCTTCCATTACTGTGAAATCATGTATATTTAGCTTTGTACATTATGATTTATGAGCTTTTGAATTCATTTCTTGTTCCCTGTCCCCTTTATCTTTTTCGGCGCTATACTCCTGGAATACCAATCGATTTTAGCTGACTGTCTGAATAAACGTCTGAGGAAGCCTCTATCTCTTCTTATAAACAGAAAATAGTTTCTTTGATCAAGCGAGATGCAAATGTTTATTAAATGATTCAGGGATGAGTTTGCCGCATTTCTGGATAAATAGATTTTTTTAAAGACCCTTAATATGAAATTGTAACAATCACAGAAAATCTTGAGGCTGAGGTCTTGCATGGGTAACACAGCAATCCCATGGAGAACTAGGGATTGCTACAAGCAAAACCTATTTAGAAATAAAATACTATTACAAATAGAATACTAATAGAAGAGAGAAGTGCCAGAGCTCTACTTTGCATGTAAAAGGTCCCAGGTTTGTTCCCTGACATCCCTTGGTAGGCTTCTGTCTCAAACCTTGGAGTACCACTGCTGGTCAGTACATAACAGTCTTTCCTACCTGTAGTCCAAAAGACCTGGAGGGTACTAAGTTGAGAAAGGCTGGCATGGATAATACATAACTGGACAGGCCAATGGTAGACTCAGTAGACAGTCACTGTTTATCTTCCTAACTTTATTCTGCCCTTAATTCAAAACCATGAGGACTGGAAATTTACTTGATTTTTAGAGGAAGGACCATTGTTCAGACAAAGAGAGCCTGCTTTGCCTGCAAAAGGCCCCAGGTTTAATCTACATCATCACCGGGTAGGTGGAGAAAAGCCCCCTATTTGAAACCCTGGAGAGCTGCTAGATGGGCCACTGGCAGCTTCTAATGTAATATTTTAGTGGCAGGACACGTGGTTTGTTTGCTCATTTCCTGTTGAAAGGATCTTTTGGTAAAAGGGCTTGGAAAGACCTGCATCTGAGACACTGAAAATCCACTGCCAATCCAGGTAGAATATGTTGGCCTGGATAGATCCACGGCCAAACTTGGAACAAGGCAGCTTCATGTCATGGGAAGCCAGAGTGGTGTAGTGGTTAAGAGTGGTGGACTCGTAATCTGGGGAACCGGGTTCGCGTCTCTGCTCCTCCACATGCAGCTACTGGGTGACCTTGGGCTAGTCACACTGAAGTCTCTCAGCCCCACTCACCTCACAGAGTGTTTGTTGTGGGGGAGGAAGGGAAAGGAGAATGTTAGCCACTTTGAGACTCCTTAGGGTAGTGACAAAGCGGGATATCAAATCCAAACTCCTCCTCCTCCTCCTCCTTCTATCCAATCCCATTCAGATCATTGGGGCTTTTATAAGAACGTTGGAAGAGCCCTGCTCAATGAGACCAAATGTCCCATCTAGTCCAGCATTCTCCTTTCTACAAATGCCAACCAGATTCGCTTGGAAAGCCAACAAGCAGAGCTTGAAGGCCAAGTCCTCTCCCACTGCTGCTTCCCAGAAATTCAATTATCAGCTTTAATCATGGGTAAAGCCCACATTCTATTGCAGAAACAATGTGGATTAATAACCCTGGAAATTTTATTCATAATCAAGAACTTAATGTGGATCAGGCGCTGGATGGAGATGCCTGGTTACCGGAGCTATCTGCAAATGGCTTCTTGAAATTGTCTACCTTTATTTGTGGGAAGAGAACTTTGGGAAACCATTTCACCAAGCTGATCCTGATGGAAGACAAATCCTCTATGACAGGCATGTCCAAAAGTCTGTTTTGGGGGGCCTAATATGGGCCACCGGTCGATGCAATCTGGCCCCTGTGGCAGTATATGTCCTAGGGTAAAATCCTAATAAAAGCTCAGCAACTTCAATCCTAACAAAAGCTCAATAACTTTGGTCGGCCCTCACTTCATCAAATCTGGCCCTCTTTGAAAAAAGTTTGGGCACCCCTGCTCTATGAGTTTCTCAGGGGCTGGGCTCACCATCAGCAGTGGCAATGGCACATAATAACATAAGAAAAAACTTGCTGAATCTGGCCAAGGGCCCATCTAGTTCAGTAGCCAAACAAATGCCTGTGGGGAACCTGAAAGCAGTACCAGAACCACAAGTAGCAAAACTACCAGCTACCTTGGCAACCTCACTATCATTTTGTATCCTCTATAGTGCCTTGTACCATTGTTCTACACATGTGTGGTAGAATGGCAGCTAGAGTGCACATACACACAAACACACAGAGAGATAATATTTGAATAAAATTATGAATGTGGCAATCTTTTTCTCTACAGTATCTCTATAGGTTGCTGAACCAAAGTTTCCATCAGTCCCAGCAAGCACAGCCAATGGGCAGGGATGATGGGAGTTGTAGTTGAGCAACATATGGAGATCCAAAGGTTCCCCACACCTGATCTCGTAGGCAGGGTGAGAATAAAAGGAACATCTCAGTTGTTGTTTTTTCAGGAAAAAAATGTTTCCTGAGAGATTTTGGCATTGATGCCATCTCTTGATTCATATTTATATATATGTATCACGCTTCAAGCCTTGCAGCAGTATTTTCTCATTTCCTAGTGAGCAGAACAGGAGAATAATGCAGTGAGAAACCTAAATTGCTGACTGTGTTCTGTGTGGTATTGATTAAGCAGGTTGATGTTACATTATCAATGAGTAAATACAGCGTCAGGAGCTTTTTGCTCCCCCACCCGCTCATCTAAAGCTGGAAGATTTTGTGTTCCTTCTAATTGTGGAAGGAAGGTCAGCACAGAGTGTACCCTCCGGCACGATAATCTGAGACCAAAATGTCCTCAGCGAGCCAAAAAGTGTGTATCAGCGGAACAAACTCCTTGCTGAAAGCCACGTGTTTTGCTTCTCGTGTTTTGCGTTTCTGATGACATAAGCTTTGACCTTGTTGTGAATCCTTTGATGGAATTGCTACATTTGCTCCCTGCAGTCTAATCTGCAATATGTAGCAGTGATATGGAGATCTACCATTTGCGCGAGCTGTGGGGCTTTTGATCTGCTGCAGTTCTGAAGAGAAGGCTGGGGGAAGTTTTATTTGTTTTTTTTAAAGGAGGTTTTGATCCATGCTTCTCCTCCCCTCCCTGACATGCACACACACAAAAATTCCAGTAAGTGATTGTGAAGGTTAATGCAAAGTGGCTGGGCAGGATTTGTGTACGGTATGTGAAAAGGCCAAGAAGCGTTGGTCTGTTTCATGGCTGCACTTAAAGAGTTTATTAATCATAAAAATATATATGCAGATCTTAAAATTCAAGTCGTTTCTAGGGACATGCTGTTGAGCTCTGCAATTGTAAACATTGTATATGTAGCCCTTGATGTATTTGAGGTTGTAGTTTACCAACCAATTGTATGTAAGATGCTGGGATGATGCTGGGACATCTCAGACCATAGCTGCCACAAGCCAGGCCCTGGCAACCTGTCTCCTGCACCACCAAAGCTCAACAAGAAGCCAGGCAGGTTGAACTTCGTTCTCCAAGTTTACCACCTAGGTCACCCTAACAGCCCTATCACCTCACTGAGTACTCTGTCAGCTGATTCCAAGGACCAGTCCCTCTCTCACAATCCCAGCCTCAGAACTGATTCCTCTGCCTGAGCAGTTTGCCCATCAGGGAATACCCTGCATGTCTAAACTCTTGCTGCCTTCCTCTGTACTGCTGACATTCAAAATTTGACCTCCTTGATTGACATTACACCCCTCTGGCCCCTTTAGATTTTTTGGCCGCGTGTCCTAATTCACTGAGAAGAGTCAGAGGACAGTAGTCTGTTTAAAGGCGTCCTCTGTTTGATGGGTTCTCCGGTCCCAAGTCCAGTTTAAAGAAGGGATAGCAGGAGGTGATTTGCAGTCACTCATCAAAAGTTAGCATTTGGACAGCACCCTGAGCAAGCAAGCAGGTCATATTGCCACCATCTTCCCCCTTGTGGTGAGATGTATTTTTACTTAAATCATGTATAGCAATTACTTTTTAACTTTACATCTGTACACATGAGTAGGCATATACAAGTTGTTTGCAAATATGTGTCTTGGTGATGCATCTCCTCTTCTTTGGCAATGCAGAAGTGGGGACCCTATTTTTGCAGGGAGCATGTATTTTTCCCCCACCTGTGGCTCCTTGACTTTGGTGACCTCTGACACCAGAAGCTGCCCACTTGGTCTTAAGTCATTATCGACACTGACTGGCAGAGGCTGTTCAGGATTTCAAACAAGGGTCTCTCCCAGAAGAAACTGGAGATGCTGGGGATTGAACCTGGGAACTTCTGCATGTAAAGCAGATGCTTTACCACTAGGCTATGCCCCTTCAAAGCAGCATTTCACCCCCAATCAATGCAATAATGTCTGGATTTTGCTGTACTTAGCTAGGATCTCCCATTCAGGGGAGTGGAGAAGCAAATATGATGATTTAGTGAAAAATAGGAACAGAGAAAGCTGCCTTAGATTGAGTCAGACTTTTGGCCTATCTAGCTTAGTATTGTCTTAACTCACTGGCAGCATTACACAACATTTTCAGGCATAAGTCTCCCCCAATTGTACCTGGAACTGCTGGGAATTGAACCTGGGACCTTATGCATGCAAAAGAGACATTCTACCACTGAGAGATGGTCTTCTCCTAAGTAGAGAGCAGGATAGCAACATACACTGGGCAGGCAGAACCTGAGAAACAGCTCTTCAGCATCCTTTTCATTGTATATTTCTAATTGTTTGAAATGCTGTATTAAAATTTTGAACTTTGGTGCATTTCTTAAGAACGTCAGAAGAACCCTCACATGTGATTCCCACAACAGGTACTCAGAGCCATACAGCCTCTGATAGTGGAGGTAAAACATAGCCATTGGGGTTGGTAACCACTGAGAGCCATATTGCCCATGAATTTGTCTAATCCTCTTATAAAGGTAAAGGGTAAAGGGACCCCTGACCATTAGGTCCAGTCGCGGACAACTCTGGGGTTGTGGCGCTCATCTCGCTTTATTGGCTGAGGGAGCTGGCGTACAGCTTCCGGGTCATGTGGCTAGCATGACTAAGCCGCTTCTGGCGAACCAGAGCAGCACATGGAAACGTTGTTTACCTTCCCGCCGGAGTGGTACCTATTTATCTACTTGCATTTTGTGCTTTCGAACTGCTAGGTTGGCAGGAGCAGGGACCGAGCAACAGGAGCTCACCCCGTTGTGGGGATTCGAACTGCCGACCTTCTGATCGGCAAGCCCTAGGCTCTGTGGTTTAACCCACAGTGCCACCTGCATCCCATCCTCTTATAAAGCCACCCAAATTGATGGCCATCACTATGCCTTGTGGGAACAAATTCCATAATTGACTGTTGTCTCTGGAACTTCTCCCTTTCCAGCACTAGACTGCAGTACTTGCCCCTAGGCTGGGGATAGCCAGCATGGGGCCCTCCATAGGCTGTTAGGTTTCAAGTCCCATTGGTCCCAGCTACCATTGCCCATGAATAAGGGATAATGGGAACTGTTGTTTGGTGAGAAATTTTCCCCTCCTTGCTCTAACTACTACTGATGCTCAAGTTCCCCTCCCCATGATATCCATTCTTTGATTCCTGCACCGATCCCCAAACTTGGCTGCTTGGGTGTCCAACCCACACTCGGTCTGAAAGTGAGTTGGAAACTCTTCATAGTGTAATTTTATCCTCTTTCATGAATTCATATTCTGAAGGATCTTCATTAAAGATCCTTGAAATATTGCTCATGCTGACATTTTGCAATGCTCACTTTGGTTGATATATTAACTGCCTTGCTTCCACCCCCACTCCAGTTAATCAATTAACTTGAATATGTTGACAACCGTAACAAATAAAAAAAAGTACTTTTCCTACAAAAGAGCAGGAAAATCTTCTAAGCTGGATCCTGACGAAGAATCCAATTATATAGCCGGGACAAGAAGTTTTTAACAAGCCAAGTAAATAAGATGTCTTTTCCTTACTGCCTGAAAACTGATGACGGATCCAAATCATGATGCACAACTAGCACCAGAGCACCACCTCCTCCTGTTCCCAGTACACAAATGAGAATATGGAAGACATTTATCAGTCGAATACCACGAGCTACTGTGTGATGACAAGCATCTCATTTCCACCCAATGGGATACCACCATTTCCTGCAGGCAGGAAGTTTCCTGCTGTCATAATAATCCTCCAGCTCTCAGTGGAATGGAGAGCCCAATCTATGCCCAAAGGCTACTTAGATAAGCTTGGTTCCCAAGGCTTCTTCTGGGTGGTTTCAAGAGACTTGCATTCCAGTGACTGAAGATGGGAAGGGCAAGGCAACTCAGGTGGGATACATTAAGACTGAATTCACAGGGAGCAATCAGGCAATGTTAAGTTTCTGCCCTCCACTCCTCTCTGCATATCTGTCTCTGCACCCCCTGAAAGCATCACCATGCATTATTGAAAAAGTCTTCCCTCTGGGTTTGGCTCATATCTCTTAGCTGATACCGAAGATTCATAAGTAATGAAATAGCTGCCCATCTGCTAGAGAAGCAAAAATGAAATACATATGCTCTACTAATTCCCCTCTTTCCCTCCAGAGTTTTTTTTAAAAAATAATAATTTTGTATTGGTATTATTTTTGGAATCACTGCATATGTATTGCACAAACAAAGGTAACCCATTCCCAGCAAACCCAACAAAGTTTTCCCTGGAAACCTCTCTAAAGTACATTATGAAAGTCTGTGTTCTTGTACATACATTGCAGGATACATATGTAAAGGATGTTCCTATTAATTGATCCGCAAGTCAGTATGAAGCTTTGGAATTGGCCTTTGGTTTTCTGGAGTTTTTGCGAATAAAATAAAGCACCTCCCTTCTCCAGGAAAGGTGTATTGTGCTTTGTTCCTCTTTTCTGCATCAGTTTTTTTCCATAAGGGCAATACACCAGCATTTTATTATATCTTGAGTCGCTAAAGAAGCTCCTCTAGCCTTAGTTCATCCTTCAGAAGATCCCTGCTGGATCTGACCAAATACCTGCCTTCTGATAGGAACCAACCAGATATTTTGGGCAGCTTATAAACAGGACTATAGTCCTATAGAGATCCAGAAAAGGCAACCTTAAGACTACTTAAAGAGTAAAAGGGCCAGATAATGGACAGCCCACTGATGAACCAAAAACAAACCCCTGTGTTGCAATAAAAACCAATCACAACAATACAGACACAACACGTAGGCTAATAGTTAGTAGAGAATATATAACAGAATAATGATATCATTCAAATTATAGGAATAAGCCAATCAAAGTTCATATGTACAATATAACAGAGTGGTAGCAAGGACGGTCAAGCCATGAGTTTAAAACAGATGTCTAAGGACAGTCTCACAATAGTCTTTCAAAAGTTTCAAAAGATTAGCCAAATTCATGGAGGATAAGGCTGTCAACACTACTGGCCATGATGACTAAGCTGTACCTCTACTGTCACAGGATGTATACTTCTGAATACTCGTTGTTGGGAGTTGCAGGTGGGCAGAGTGCTGTTACACTCCTGTGCTGCTTGTGGACTTCCCATGGGCATCTGGTTGGCCACTGTTTAGAACAAGATGCTGGACCAGCTGGGCCTTGGCCTAATCCAGCAAGGTTCTTCTTATGTGTAAACCAGAGACTGAAGCTGGAAGCTGAAACATCTGACCAGAGTTTAAATGAATCCTTTTGCCTTCCACTGCATTTGGCAGCTTCCTGGACTGGCTTCATTTTCTGCCTTTTTTCTTCTTCCATGAATTGGACCTTTGGAGGGACAGAGTAACAGAGTCCTAATGAAATAATAATGCAGTTGAAAATTTATTTTTGCCAGAAATATGAGAACCCCTCACTTTATTTGTCTGATATGATTACTTCCAACGGGACTTGAAACTCTACAAACAAGAGTGTGGCATGCATTTTATAACAGTATACCAAAGAGCTAAAAAATGACTTACTCAGGGAAAACAAACACTGAGGATAAGTTTCAACAGCAGGCAAACAAACAGGATGCAAAAAAATGATAGGAAGTTTTTACTTATAAGGGGCCTGAGGGCATCTTAAATAAAGAAAGCAGAGCTTTATTTTTATTTTTTTTTTAAAAAAGGCAACAGGATTACATTCTTGGTGGGTAACACACAGGGCTGGCTCTACTGTCAGACAGCGTGAACCAACTGCCTCAGGTGATAGATCGGAGGGGGAAGCAACAGCAGCCTCCAGCTCAGGGGCCAGCAAACCTTTTCATAAGGGGGCCAGTCCACTGTCCCTCAGACCTCATGGGGGGCCGGACTATATTTTGAAAAATATAAATACCCTGCAAGCCAGTGCCGCAGCTGCCTCTGGACCTGGAGGAGGCGTGCACTCTGTACACGCTCAGGAGCGCATATCGGTGCTGCCCGCTCACCAGCATTGTTGATGAGCAGCAGCTGCTCCATTGGCCTGTCCCCGTGGAGCTGTGTGCACCACGTGCTGCGGCCCGTCATCTGAGGCCAGGTCAACGGGCAGGCTGCGCATGCGGAGCGCTGGGCAGGTGGCATGCAGCTTGCCCTCCAGCTGCTCCAGCATGGCTGCCAAGCGCGCCACCAGCAGTAGCGCCAAGCTGGGCGCCAGGTGCGGGGCCAGCAGGTGTGCCAAGCTCTGGCTGAAGCCCTGTGATGTGCCCGTCACGATGCCCATGGCATGGCACAGACCTGACGCCCACCGGCCTCTCCGTCCATGGCCGTGTTGGGTGTAGCTCAGTGCGTGGGCGGCAAGGTTTCAGATTGGCTGCAGGGACTTCCTTTTGAACTTTCTGCAGCCAATCCGAAGCCACACCAGCGTTGCAGCCTGCCCAGAGCCATCTGCAGCTTTGGATTGGCTACAGGAGCTTCCTGAAGCCAATCCGAAGCCACTCCAGTGTCGTCGCCTGCCCAGAAGCTGTGCCAGAGCCGCAGAGGTCAGTCCCCATGCACAAGGCATCTGTAGCACGCGGGGACTGACCAAGCGGGTGGCAGGGCCCACGGGCAGGATTTTCAAGCTGGGGGGGGGGCTCATCTGGCCCCCGGGCCATAGCTTGCCGACCCCTGCTCCAGCTGTTCCACTTCAGCCTCCCAGACATTTCCTTCTTTTGCCACAAGGTGTCTCCAGGCTTGTTGCCTCAGGTGCAGTGGGAGATGTTACCTCATCACCAGTGTTGAAATCAGCTTCCTTATTTGGAGTGGGATGTGCGCATCATCTTTTTCTCTACCCCAGGCAGCAAAATATATTGGGCTGGGTGTGGCAACACAAACATCTGCAGGCTAAGCTGCTTGCTCACCCCCTACCCTACAACTACCAGATACTCTTCCATCTGTTGGACTGCATTTTACCATCCTCCTCTTTCACTGTGAAAAATGGAGAAGCAGCCTGGGTCTTTCTCCAGTCATTATAATATCTTTGGGTTGTGAATGGCTGACCTGGTAGAACAGGAGTGAGCTCGCTATCTTTGGCCTAGTTTCAAAAGCCCTCTGCAAGCGATCAGACCATCATAATCATCAAATGTATTGCATGCCCTTCAGCAGGGTGGGTTGCAACAATTTAAAATTAATTAACAATTAATTAAATTAAAAAAACAGATCACTGCCATAGGGTAGGCCCTGGCAAAACACACATCAGGGCAAATAAGTGTCTCTTCCTCATTCACTGTAAGTTGTATAGAGAAGAAGCCAGACACACCACGTTGGGGGTGGGGTGGGGGTGGAATTCCATATTTTAGAGATACCCTTTGCTGGGCCACCCCCCCCAAATGTCTGAGAGAAGTAGAACTACCAGGAGGGCTTCCTCTGCTGATCTTAGCACCTGGGAAGGTCTGTAAGGAAGAAGTGGTCTTTTAGATATTTAGGGCTTAAGTAATTTACGGCTTTAAACACTAGGACTACTGCCTTGACCTGGGCCCAGAAATTAATTGGCAGCTAATATCTCACATCCTTCCTACCTCTTTAGCTTGTGTTGTCTTTAACAAGGGTGAAAACAAAATATTGCAGAACATAAAGAATGTGCATCATTCCAGCCATCTGGTTTTTTTTATACATTAACTGCTCTTTTGTACATAGATTTAGTCCGCATTTAGTCCCAGATTTACTCAAACCCTTCTCAAACTAGAGGTGCTGTCCTCCTCCCTACGCTTTAGGAATGCAACCGAAATAAGATTTAATATTACTTCCAAATCTTCCTCTAATACTGTGTCTTCCAATTAATTTAATGCCAATATTTTGGGATTGTTAGGTAGGCCCTGTGATAAGGTTAAAGCTTGTGCTCCATATCTGTATTATCAGTCAGTGTCAGAATATATGCGTAAAGGCTGTATGGAGTTAAACGCTACTGATATATAATTTTATTTAAAAACTTATTTCAGCTCTGTTGATATCATTCTTGGCAAATCCAGTTCCATTCTGCTGTTCTCAGTCCCTGCTGTAAATCCCTTGCCCACTTGCTCATAAATGTTCCTGGCTTATTGTCTAATACCAGAATTATGGAATAGTTTAACTGCTCTATTTTACTCTTCCAGTTGTGCTTTTTCTTATCATCCTGGCCAACTCCTGCCTGCAGACCACAGGAGGGGAGAGTGCTCTTGCGCTCAAATCCTGCTTGCTGGTTTACAGAAGACACTGGGAAAAGAGCAAGCTGGGCCATGGGCATGATCCAGGAGGCTCTTCCTATGTTCTGTTATAAAGGACAACTAATACATTAAGAAGGAAGAGAGATGGCAAACATGGGCACTATTTCCCCCCTGATAAGATGACAGAGAGCTCCTGTGATTCCAACATACATGTTGGAATTAAATTTGAGCCTTTTGGCCTCACAGCTGTTCCAATAATCACAGCATGCTCATGCTAAAATGGGAGTTATTACTTTCAAGTCAATTACTTGATCTGCTAAAACAAGGCACAGATGCTTTTAATTTTCTTTTTTCTTTTCCTGGTCATCTGTGCACTAGAATCACTCTAGGCAAGCAGATTTACTCCAGTGCTGCGCATTTGTCACATTTCCAAAAAAGCAAACTTTTATGGTAGAAATATCCATTTCAAGAGGACCCAGCTTCTCCTGGTTTCTCCCTATGTGTTTAGCTTGGGGCTGGGGAAAAAAAATAACAAACATGTTTGATGTACAGATTAATAAAGCAGAGGAACATTGATTGGCCTGGTGGGTGGAGGAGGAGGTATATTTGCTTGCTTTCATTAAATATTACCAAGGGGAGTCTATTTTGGTATCATTCCCAGATACAGCAAAGAAGTAAACACTAATAACTAATTTATTTCCCTCTGCTGGAGTCATTTACATTTGAATGCCGATGAAAGAGCCCCATAGATATAGGGGAATGGAATTACTCCCTTAAATGGAGTCCTTAATATAGAGCCAGATCATATGGTAGGCTTTCTCCACTGTTGTCATGTGAATGGGATAATAATCAGGAGGTGCTGGATTTGTAAATAATCTCATCCCTGTTAGTAGTGGTGGAGAGTCCTAAGACTCCTTGCTTTCAATGGGAGGTATTGCAGATAATCAAGCACTTATCATTCCCTTGATTTTCAGTGTTCAGACTGCGAGTGCTGTTCCATTATGTAGCTGTGTTGGAACCACCCTCGCACAGGAAGGAGGTATTCAAAAGCTTGGGGGGAAACCCAACGTTTGCAGAAGTGCAACAATCATTTAGGGGAAAGTATCCTAGAAGCTCAAGGTAGTGGTGAGAGCGGGCTCAGCATACTCAGTGGCTGTGGAATGTTGACTGGGCGAAAAAAAGAAAACTGAGAGTGGGAATGCAGTGGAGTGCTTGGGACCTTGAAGAGCAGCACACCAGTTTTTGCAAACCCCGCTTGTCATATGATAAAACTGTTCTCGGAGTGTACCACTTGAGACAGTGAAGGGGCGTGTGTGTCGTATGACCAAGTGATTTCACATGTCTTTCTCTTATCTCACATATATGACCCATCCACATGGAAAAGTAGGTGATGTGCCCTAGCCTAGCTTTTCTCCTTACACAAGAATGGTCCATAATGTAAAGACCTTTTTAAGCCGTTTTCATTGGGAAGGATTTGGGGCCCCTTCAGACCAGGGTCCCCTCCCCTCATGTATTCTGCAGCTTGTCATTCATGCAAGTTTGTAAGCCTGCAGGGGCTGTCTTGCTTTAATCAATTATATGCTAGCTGCTCTTGGAGCCGTTTTGGCTGACCAATGGCAAGCTAATGCTCTAAACAAGTAAAGAGAAAAAAGAAAAAAGGAGGTACTGTAAGTAAATAAATAATGCTGCATTCATGGTGGATTTATACTGGACAGTTCATACATCATTTCATTTTATTAGTTGTTTCCCAATGTTACTGCATTATTGCCAGTGCTATTTTTTTTTAAAAAAATATATGTTTAGGGGTACTCTCATTTTGACTCAAGAAAACCAGCATTTTATAGTTCATATTGGGAAAACTAAATACAGTAAATGGACAAAAGTACAAAGATTCACAAAATGTTTCTTTTTTTTTTTAAATGATATTTATTAAGGTTTCAAAGAAAAGAATTACATAAATTAAAAAAAGAAGAAAAAGAAAGACAAAAATAAAAATAAAAGAAAAATACAAAATACAAAAAAGATAAAAAACACTTTAAAAAAATACATCAGTCTTTCCATACCTTACATTCGTTTCCTTGTTTCCCTGACCTCCTCACGCCTCCCTTTTTTGTATTCCAATTCAGTTAGTTAATTCAGCAATTTCTTTCCCTCTTTGTTTTTATCTTAGTCCTTTAACATAATATATTATAACTTTGGATTCTCACCTGTTAACAATCCATTTTTACATACACCTTTATAACATTGCTGCTTAAACCACTTAACTTCATTCTGACATCATTCTAACATTCATTAATTTTGCAATATTTCTGTAAATAGTCTTTAAATTTCTTCCAATCTTCTTCCATGATTCACAAAATGTTTCAGAGCATGCATACCCCTGCATCTCCCCAGAAAAGAAAGCACTGGTTATTGCTACCTGGAGGAGCTCTTTCGCGCAATAGCATAACAAAAGTGGGATTCCTGCTCTGGCCCAGAACATTCATTGAATGAAAAGTCACAGGATTTCAGCAGGAACGACCAGCTGAAAATGAAGCCGTATGTCC
This sequence comes from Podarcis liolepis, assembly GCF_965112155.1. Classification (NCBI taxonomy): domain Eukaryota; kingdom Metazoa; phylum Chordata; class Lepidosauria; order Squamata; family Lacertidae; genus Podarcis; species Podarcis liolepis. The sequence continues at coordinate 11,333,550 of NC_139570.1, forward strand.
GCCCCTCTACGTTTGCAGGCACAAGCAGGATTGAAAGTGAGGTAGAGTATCTCCAATCAGCACTATAGTGAACACAATTAAAAATAGATGTTCAGAAGGGCCCTTGTGGTAAGGCAACACCCCCCCTCCCCAAGACTGAAGTGGTATTGTCCTGAAATACCGGTAGTTTTACTATACCAGGAGCTTTTAGTCTAGAGACCTCTAATTATTTCACTGAAATCAGTGCTAACCATTTGCTGCAGTGTATGCCATAAAAATAAAAACCAGGGATTGCTTCTGAAGTAGTTAAGAGGCTCCTCTCAATTGCAGGAAATTTCACCGCCTTCATCTGTCTCTTTATCTTTAAAATGTCAGATCACATGCCATAGGCCAAGTGTACCCACCTCCAGCACTGACAGTGCCCTTGTGTCTTGCCATGATTTTTTGTTTTGTTTTGTCCAGCAACAGCTCCATTTAAATTATTCAAGAGGCAGGGGAAATCTGATTGTTCTGTGTTCCCTTTAATTTTCCTGAAAGAGCAATTGCAACAACTGGTGGTAGAGACCAATTCCTCTGCTCTTAAGCAAACTTTTGTTTTTAAAGGACAGCACTTTGTGAAAATTATATGAAATGTTATTTTTGTAAGGCAGCGAGGATAGGCTTGCTGCAATAAGTCTTTGAGATCTATATGCTGTGTGGCTTGTAGGCACCAAGCTTCATTCATCTCCCTCTTCCTCCCAGCCTTCTATGAAAATCCCTGCAGCAAGATTCTGTTCCAATGCTGTTAAAACAGCGCCTCTTAAAAGCAGCAATGCTCCAGAAAACTGGGGCTCCTCAGTAAGAATGAATAAATAAAACATCAGTGTTTAAAACCATTTAAACATAGGCCACCACAATATAAATACAGCACACAGTCATTTTGACATATTCAGTAAATATTTATTTTATTTATTTTGTGTTGATATACTACTTGTTTGCAATAAAATCTCATAGCACATTAAAATAAGAACAACAACAACGAAAAAATAAAGTTATCAGCAAAAGTTATCAGTAAAAGCAGTAAAAATGCCATAGCAGTTATAAGGTGCTGTGCTAGATGCTATCTAAATGGTATTTTTTACAGACACATGTTGGATCACCTGAATGAAACTGATGGACAGTTGGTGGTCTGAAACCATAGGGAATCTGCGAATTTGAGCTGCAGCTAGTTAAAATAGACCACACTGAGCTAGATGGACTAATAGTTGACATGGTCTAAGTGTGGGGTGAGCTCCCGTTGTTCGGTTGCAGCTCCTGCCAACCTAGCAGTTCAAAAGCATGTCAAAGTGCAAGTAGATCATGGGTAGGCAAACTAAGGCCCGGGGGCCAGATCCGGCCCAATCGCCTTCTAAATCTGACCCGTGGACGGTCCGGGAATCAGTTTTTACATGAGTAGAATGTGTCCTTTTATTTAAAATGCATCTCTGGGTTATTTGTAGGGCATAGGAATTTGTTCACCCCCCCCCCAATATAATCATCTGCCCCCCCAAGGTCTGAGGGACAGTGGACCGGCCCCCTGCGGAAAAAGTTTGCTGACCCTTGAAGTGGATAAATAGGTACTGCTCCGGCAGGAAGATAAATGGCGTTTCTGTGCGCTGCTCTGGTTTTGCCAGAAGCGGCTTAGTCATGCTGGCTACATGACCCGGAAAAACTGTCTGTGGACAAACATTGGCTCCCTCGGCCATTAAAGCGAGATGAGCGCTGCAACCTCAGAGTCATTCGCAACTGGACTTAACTGTCAGGAGTCCTTTACCTTTTTTAAAAAGTGTGGTATTAACCCCTTCATGTGTTAATTAGTCTTAAGCATGTTGGTTATATGATACTGGTTATCATATAACCAGTATCATATAACCAACATGCTTAAGACTAATTAACACACGAAGGGGTTAATACCATAGACTAAACTGTCCTGCCAGTCTTAGCTGGGTCACTTCTCCTTAGCTTGGAAGGAAATAGGTAATCAAGCCTATTGTTCTTTCCCAGTCTACCTGAGAAGCTCAATGTGGGAAGAGGTTTGAGCTGGTTGCTCCAGCTCAGCTGCATGGCTCTCATTCCTGAGTTCCTATTCCAAGAATTTAGGAACTTTCAACACTTTGTAATTAAGCTAAGTTCTTCTGCCTGTGCGACTTCTCTGAAGTACATGAACTTGACCTTTGGAAAGTTTGTAAGTAAACCATTTTTAACTTACCAAATGTGTGGTCTTTTCCTATGTTGGCGGAAGGGGGGAACTTTGGAAAGAAACCTTTTAAAGGGATGTTTTGGAGCTCACTTTAAAGGGCACATTTTAAGGTTTTACAGTCTTTATTTTCATGCTTTACTTTTTTTTTTTTTTGCATGTTTTGAGATTTTAAATCTCTGCTGGGATAAGTCTCACCAAAGGGTACTTTCCCCAAACTTGGATGTTAGCATTCAGGAATTCTCTTATAAACAATTTCTTCCTGCATCAACAGGAATTAACCCCATAAGGGTTAATTATGCAGAAGAAGAGTGGAGAAAGTAAAAGGTGACCAGGTTCTCTGTGGATGGCAATATTGGACATTTTACTACTGCAAGAATATGCATACATAAGAATATCAGGCATTTTACTACTAACGAAGGAAGAGGGGCAGAGCTGAAAAAAGCAGAAAAGGACAAGCACAGTGATTAAGGGGGTGCAGCAACTACCCTATGAGGAAAGATTGGCAGTGGCTCCCTAGGCTTTCAGCCTTACTTGGGGATTGAACTTGGAACCTGCATGCAAAGCAGGTGCTCTCTCATTGAGTACAACACTTCCCCAAATAATAGTTTTATTGGGAGATAGCCAGATGAACATTATTGGGTAGAGATTTTCATAGGCTAGACTCCACAACCAAGAAAGCCGTATGCTGTGTGCCCTTCTATTGACTTTATATATACCGTGACATTATATGAATTCCTGGCACAGAAGAATAAATGCTCATAAGAGCAATGATAAAAAGTCTATTTTAACATGCAAGTTAATACATTTTAATATATATATTTTGAATAGCTACCATATTATTTCTACCAAGTCCCCTTTTCCTTTCAGTCTGATTTGTGGCAATACTAATGAACCCAAAAAAGCCAATTCAGAGAGCCAAGCTGGTTTTAATTTGAATTTAGTGTAACCGTGTTAACTTTCCATTGCTTTCCTTATGAATACCATATAATTATTAGCAAATGGATTCTCAGAAAGTGCTGAGTAATCAAGGACTGTTTATTGCTTTATAAAATCTCAAATGATGGCAATTATTCCTTTTAGTAAAAAAGAAAAAAAGAAAAAAAGAAAAATGCATAATAGGCTATGAAGAAAGAGAAACTAATAAGTTCCATGACTGTGTGGTACATTTGGGTTCTGCTGAAATGGATTTAAACCCAAGCAACGGACTGCAATGAGCTAACAGTTTGTGATGTTTTAGGCAAAGGGAATGCTGAAATTCAATTATATTTGTCACCCCCTGAATAGCCCGGGGTGTCACTTCCACAGCACCATTCTGAAGCAGGGGACTACATGGGGCTAGCTGTAGCCACTGACCAACCAAGCAATAAGAGCTGGGAGCATGCAGTGTGACCCAGCATAAGTCAGCATAATACACAGTTGAGGCCTGGAAGAGTCATAGAAAATGGAATTCAGGGAAGGATGACAATCTGTGCCCCCCCCACCTTCTGAATCATTATGCCAAATAACAAAAGTGTTGCAAATTTTTAGAAAAAGGAAACAGCAATAAATCGCAATGCATGTCTTTGGAACCATGATTTTATTGCTATGATAGAATCATAGAATTGTAGAGTTGGAAGGGACCATGAGAGCCATCTAGTCCAGCCCCCTGCAATGCCGGAATCTTTTGTCCCACGGTGGGTCTTGAAGCCACAATCTTGAGATTAAGAGTCTCATGTTCTGACAACCCTGTGTGAGCCTGAGCCTTGCAAGTGTCTCCATCTCCTCCCCCTTCTGGCATGAACCCAGGAGGAGATAGGAAGCTCCCACTTCTGTTTTCAATTAACCACAATTTAGTAATACGTACAAACTATGGTTAACCTTAATAATTTCTTTACTAAAACAAGATGGTTTCATAAGCTACAGTTTGTCTGGGTTAATACGTCACAACAAACTGTGTTAGTCTGAAAACAGGAGGGGAAGCTTCTGCCCCTCACAGGTGTCACAGAGGAGAATGGGGGAGCACATGAGCCTAAGATTCAGCTTCATAGCAAACATGCAGATGCATTACAGTGGAAGCTCGGTTTGTGAACGTGATCCATGTGGGATGCACGTTTGCAACCTGCAGCATTCACACCCCACGTCTGCGCATGCACGAGTTGCGATTCGGTGCTTCTGTGCACCCGCAAAGCATGATTTAGCACTTCTGCGCATGTGCAACTGCTGAAACCCAAAAAAACGCAACCTGAAGTGGCTGTAACCCGAGGTATGACTGTATATGTATCAAGACACTGGGGGTACCTGTCCAGAGTGAACATGGACCACTGGTACCAAACTGTATGGGAAACAGCCCTACTAGAAAGCTAACCAACAAACTGAAATTAGCCCAGAGACAAATAAAAGAGGATGCCTTCACCCCTGTGTTCCTGCCCAACAAGACAATAACATAACCCTCCAAGAGCATACAAATCAATATAGCTGATTTGATCCAACAACACCCTCCCCCTCTCACACACAAACAAAACTCAGTGCAATCAACCAGCCATGCTCTGGGCTCCCCAATCTCTCTCACCGCCAATGAAAACTGACAAAAGAATGGATGAGGATCTATGTGACGCTAATACAAAACCCCCACACATACACTATGCAAAAGAAAGAAAGATCCCTTCTTCCCCTCTCCTCGATTCTCTCTGCTACTACCTCACAATGCCTAAGACAGCAGTTTCTCACACCAAATATAAAGGACACCCATAGAAAGGACTCTACGAGCTGAGAACAGAGACATTATATGTACCTTTGTTATCCATGAAAATATTTCAAGAGAAACAATTTTTAAAAATTAATTCTGATCAAAGCATTCAGAAAATCCAGAACAATCATAGTAAATAATGACAATGTCACCTTTATAAAGAATGCACAGCCACAATTTCTATCATTTCTTAGCTATCCATCTGACATACAAAAGGTGGGGGGAAACCCGATATTGTAAGAGATGATGGGAGTTTTAGTCCAGCAACACCTGGAAGGCCAGTTTCCCCATCCATGATAAAAGTATGCAATGAACATAAAATTGCTAACTCAGTGACTGAATATAGACTACTCATGCTAAACATGTTCCTGTTTGGGAATCTGTTTCCTCTGGTACCATATTTAATTATATTTTAGGAAGGGGAGAGCTAGTGAAAAGATAAAAGTAAGCAGGTTTCCTGCTTACAGACCTTGTGGCCTTTCTGAAGCTGTACTAATGAGTTAATCCCATGCTCCTAATAGGGCTGCCACCTGGCCATTAAAAAAAACAAAAAAACCAGCCTAGGCTCCCACACCCCATCTAATGCTCTGGGCTCATTTATTTTTAATAGTCTACAAATAAGTGCTGATTATAACAAAACAACAACAAGTGGTAGGCCTAGGTTTCAGAGCAAGTGGTTATCAGAAATGCTGTCCAGTTTAATTGCAACAAACTTCATGTGACCAGAAGCTAGAGGCTGATTCACAGACATGTACTATAGCTGGAAAAATAATTTCTCAATGATGTCCCCCTTGCTCAATGAGTGGCTGTTTGCAAGGCTAGGTAACAAGTGGTTTTTAAGATATTGTTGGACTCCAACTTCCATCAGCCCCAGCCAGCATGACCAGAGACCAGAGATGTTGGGAGTTGCAGTAACATCTGGTGGGCCACAGGTTCCCCATCCCTTGTTTAGTGTTGGAATGCATGGGCCCTGCTAGTACCAAATCCACTACCATCTTGCACCAAGAGGAGGATACCTACATGGTATTTGATGTTTTATTTCATTATAAAAGAAGACGAAAACTAACTTTTCCCTCATCTGGAAACAGAAGTGAATAATAAGGAACAATAAAAAAACTGTTAATCACTAATCCCCAAGCTAAGCTGTAAAGGAAGAAATAAAATGGGTAGAACAAGCAAACAGGAAGCTTTCAAACAAAGGAACAGTTGCCTTAAAAGAATGCAATTACATTTTGCCAGATTATACTGTATGCAATGTCATGGACTGGTGGGGAGGGACCAGCTGGGGAACCAACAAGGAAAGAAGGTTGCCCAGGGAATGGTGGTGGGAGAACGATGAGTGGTCAGAGGGAGAAGACTGGGAAGAGGAGGTGTCAGAAGCTGAAGAGATAACAGGGCTTAGTGAGGTGGGAGAGTCTGTGGCAGAGAGAAGTCCAGAATCAAAGGCGGAAGCTGAAGCAGGAGGGGAGCCAAAAGGCAGAGAGGACACAGGCTGGAGTCACGGGTGTTTCTCCCTCCTGCTGTGACAAGCTCCCCTCTCCCCTTGTCTCCCAGAACCAGTAGAGGCATGAAAAGGGCAGAGGAGAGTTTGGAGATGTGCAAGCGCAGTCTCTGATTGCTTGGAAAAAACTCTGGTGAGGAGGAGCCCCAGTGGCATGCGGTCACTGGACTAGGGGAACTAGGCTAAATGTACTTGGTAAATTAGAGTATTAAACTATTAAAGCCTGGTGCCTCCACAAAGTCTGGGAAGCTTCTGCCTGACCTAGGGAGGTAGCCACAATGTTCACACACACAATGTCAGGACGATGCCCTTCCCTATCACCCCTGCCAGCTGGTGCCTCTGACCCTAACTGTTCCCCTATTAAAAGCTTCACTGCACACCACTGTTGTGGGGAGGTGGGAACCTTCAATTTCTGTGACTGATTCATGGGGGCAGGACCTACTGGAGTTGAGTTGTCATTCTCATTAAGTCTGATACTCCTGTGCAGAGCGTGTCTTTGCTAACAAAGAGTTAACTTCAACTTGCACGGTGTGATTTACTGCTGGCTTGCCCCTGACAGTGGCATTGCAGCAACTGCATTCCCCATCTCCCTCAAAAATTAGTAATAAACAGCTGAGACCCCTTACAGTAGGACAAAATAGAAACCACTTAAGATGCTATGATTTGCTAATGATTGGATTATCCATAAACAGTGAGTGAACCTAGGATAGTAATTCCAGAGAAGGTTAGCTAGTGTTGTAGCAATGCTTGTGCTATTTCCTCATTCATTAAATAACTGTCTCCTTGCAACATCTCCTGACCTCTGCTGCCTGGATCTCAAAGCAACAACTGCCAACTTGTTTTGTTAAATTATAGTTCAATTAATTAATGGGTGCATTTATATCCACCTTTCCTCCAGGGAGCTCTAGATGGGAGTACATTGTTCTCCCCCTCTAAATTTTATCATCACAATAATCATGTGAGTCAGGCTAGGTTGGCAGACAGTAGTTGGCACAAAGTCACCCACTGAACTTCATGGCTGAGCTGGGATTTAAGAACATAGGAAGAGCTCCGCTGGATCAGGTCAATGGCCCACTAGTCCAGCACCCTGTTCTCACAGTGGCCAACCAGATGCCTATGGGAAACCTGCAAGCAAGATCAGAGGGCACAATAACACTCTCCTCTCCTGTGGTTTTCATCAAAGGTATAGAAGACCTGGGATTGCTCAGTTGTTAGAGCATGAGACTCTTAATCTCAGGGTCATGGGTTTGAGCTCTGCATTGTGAAAGTATCCCTGCATTGCAGGGGGGTTGAACTAGATGACCCTTGTGGGCCCTTCCAACTCTACAATTCTATGATTCTATAGCTGAATTGAACTGCTACAACTGTTTTGAACTCTGGCCTCCCAGCTCCCAATTTGACACTGACCACTACTCCACAATGAATCTCATTATTCAAAATGAGCCAGTATACAAAATTATGCATTAATTCTTACATTATCTTACCCATCCATCTTCCTCGCCATCTCTTTGGTTCCTTTGTAACCTGCGCAAGATGATACAGAGAAATACGACAAGAGCATATAGGTCAGCAAGGCAGTCCTTTTTCTTGAAATTCATTCAGAGCCCCTGGTGTGTTGCAGCTGGAGACTAAATGTGACTAAAACCGAGGAACTTGGAGGAGGGGTTTTGGTGTGGTTTTTTTTTTTTTTTGGCAGGTGGGAGATCTACTTTTTATTAGTGCCAGCAGCTTCCCAGCTTCTGTTGAGTCAGGTAGGAGGTCACATAACAATCAACATTCCCAGCTGCTGCTGCTAAAAAAGTAACATGCAAGGTTGTCTTGAAGATGCTGAAAACCTCCCCTCTTAGTGCCAGCAGCAGATGGCTGTGATACCAGAACCGACAGAATGAAAGGATAAAAGATAAACAGATTCAGCATCACAACTGGTGGCAAGACACCCTAGTTCATGGAGCCATGCAGTCAGTGTATCGCCAGCTCGCTTTGTGCTTGCATTTTATAGTCCTTTGGCAAACTAAAGAACAGAGATAACGTTGGGGTTTTTTTGTTCCCTATGTATCAAGGAGCAGAAGGGGGGCAATACTGATGTTCAGCAAAAGGAGAAGCTTTAACAAAAGTTCAAATTCAAGCTGAAGGTTGGAAGGTTCAAGACAGACAAAAGCGAGGACTTCATTGCAGAGCACATAGTTAAATTGCGGAATTTGCTCCTACATGTTGTCATGATGGCTAGCAGTTTTGGATAGCTTGAAAAGAGAATTGGAGAAATTCATGGAAGCTAAGGCTATGACTACTAGCCGTGACTACTAGCTGCACATTGGAAACCACATGTGAGGAGAGTGTTTTGGTCCCTCAGGTGCTGTTTGCAGGCTTCTCATTAGGGCAACTGGTTCGCCATCCTGAGAACCAACTGCTGGACTAGATGAGCCCCTTTTGGCCTGATGCAGCAGGGCTCTTTTTATGTTATTACATAATGAAAGAAGACCACCTTGGAATTTCACATCTAAGTTCCAAACAACATCCCTCTTCAGATACTCTGACTGAGTGTAAAAGCAGCATGTGAGTGGGGAGAATGAGGATAAGCATGCTAATACTTGCCCCCACCCCCCAGCTGCCATCCCCATTGCTTGGCAGGAGCTGGAGGACAAACTTCTGAAGTTCAGTTTTCTAAATGTGCATGGGACCTCTATGAGAAAATACGTTTTAGAAATGTGCTGTCCAACTCCTGGAGGACAAAAGTCATTGTCATGGGGTGGGACAGAGCTTAGGGTGGTTATTTCCATTCACCTGTGTGCTGCTTTTACACACGACTAATGAAACAAATGAGATGATTTGGCTGAGATTCCTGCGTTGCAGGGGTTTGCATCCAACTCTACAATTTCTATGATTCTATGAGAAACATGACCCAAAATCATCATGCATTTACCAGAAGGTAATGGCCAATTCACAGAGCTAATTACTGGAAAATCCACCTGAAAATCTGGCATGCATCAGCGGGGGCCGGTGGTAGTGACCTGAGGTCCTCTGTTCAGTCATTTGCATTGCTTGCTGTAAAGGTCAGGTAGTTCATGGGATAGGCACTGGTTGAGACCCTGGGTAGCCACTGCCTGCTAGTCAGAAAAGCTAATGCTACGTCAGATGGACAACTTTCTGTATGCCTATTTTTCTACATGTTCATGTGGGGTAGCCAATATGGTGCCTTTCCACCAGCCTCAACCAGCATGTTCACTGATCAGAGATGATGGGAACTGTAGTCTACAGCATCCAAAAGGCATCACATTGAGTTTCCCATGTTATTATTTAGGCCTAAACTAACATTGGCATTCTGTGTTGGAAAGGGAAGACTTAATATGGGTTGGCCTGCCAAGGGGGAAGTAATTCCCCCCCCCCATCAAATGTGTATGTCCAAATCAAATTTGGATGTCCATCACCTTCTTGAATGTGGACACTCATCCTCTACATCATTTCAATGGATTCTGTGAACGAGCATGAGAGGTTATGAATTGTCACAACCCCTTTCATTGAACAGAGATTACCAGCAGCAAGCTACGAAAATGTTTTTGACCTCAATTAATAAAGGTTAAGAGGGCACATTTATTCTTGCTTTCTCTTTAAAAGCCATCATATATATTCAGGAAAGTTCTTCTCTTAATGCTCGGTCACCCACCATTGCTGTAACCCCATTTTTAATTTTTTTAAAATGGTGAAATGATGATGATGATTTTTTTGCTATATGGTTGAGAAACTACTCACATATATCCACCCCAAATATGAAAAAAACTAGATCACTCAGCCTCCTAGATCACAATGCTGCTATTTGCTGTTCCATAGAGGCATTGTCAGATCATTGGTCTCTCTAGCTTAATATTGTTTACCCTGACTGGCAGTGGCTCTCCAGGGATTCAGGCAAGCGTTTCTTCCTGCTTTACATGCAGATGGTAGGGATTGAATTTGGGACTACCTACAGGCAAAGCAGGACACGGGTGGTGCTGTGGGTCAAACCACAGAGCCTAAGACTTGCCGATCAGAAGGTCGGCGGTTCGAATCCCCGTGACGGAGTGAGCTCCCATTGCTCAGTCCCTGCTCCTGCCAACCTAGCAGTTCGAAAGCACGTCAAAGTGCAAGTAGATAAATAGGTACCGCTCTGGCGGGAAGGTAAACGGCATTTCCGTGCGCTGCTCTGGTTCACCAGAAGTGGCTTAGTCATGCTGGCCACATGACCCGGAAGCTGTATGCCGGCTCCCTTGGCCAATAAAGCGAGATGAGCGCCGCAACCCCAGAATTGGTCACGACTGGACCTAGTGGTCAGGGGTCCCTTTACCTTTACCTTACAGGCAAAGCAGTTAGTCTGTCACTGAGCTATGGCCCGTCTACACTGATACATCATTCTCAACACAGCACCTCCATTATAGCATATTAACTGAATATGGATCTTGATCCTACATTTGTAGCAGCTCCAGCTGAAGGGTTCAACACCACATCAGACCTGGCATTGCAGGATCAATTTTAGCTGATATGGCCTGATGATGTGGGCAAAGTTCTTGCACGAATGTGATCAACCACATACTGTCTTGGTCTATGCCCTTCCTGGTTTACCACATCCAGCAGAGAAGGTCTAACTGGATGGGTCCAGGGCACACTAAATATGTCATCCCTTGAGGGTGTAGTGCCTACATCTCTTAAGCAGACTGTAGTGTGGCTGCTCCTTCAAAAGCCTGTCCTGGATACACTGGTATATAACAACTACATCTAATCACAAATTTCCCCCTTTTGTGGAATGCATTGGAGAAGGTTTAATAAAGTAGGGAATCTTTGCCAAAAGCAAGCACATGAGATGCTGAGTTAAGAAAAGGGGTGGAATAAACCAGTGCTTGAGCTCATTGCTCATTTCTGCTCCAAGAAACTATAGCTTGCTGGACTGGAAATGTGACATTTGAACCAGACCCCAGTGTCAAGTTTAGTATCTGTGTGAGTGTGTGTGTGTTTAAAAATATGCTAGCATAAATTATTTATAGGGGTTCACATTTGGAAAATTCCAGTTTGCAACATGAGCAAAATTCCAGATACAGTTTCACAACAGATAATAAGCCTTACAAAACCATTGGGTAAAAAACTGGGTGAAGATGCAAGATACATTTTGTGAAAACATTTAGGGTTGCTATCTTACATAGTACAGAGAGAAGGCATGGGTAATTGACCAGTAAGCCAGACTGTATTTCAATATATTTGAGGACTGAAAGATACAAATGAGAGCCATTATTTCCAGTTTTATTCTACTGAACAGTCAAATTGTCAGTGCCTTTAGAAACCACTCTTATACAAGAATGCCTAGTCTTCCAAAACTCTCTATACACCCAATTGCACTGAGATCAGGATTTTTCTCCTTAATCTCTCATTTCTGTGACCATTAAATAGAAGATTTACTTGGGACTTGCTGTGCTCTAATCTTACATAAATTTATGCAGGTGGCAAAATGTCTGCATGATGATTTACCTAAAGTGAGAAATTTAATACTAGAAAAATGCCCATTGTTATGATAAGAGATGTGCATATGGAAGCAGTGTTTCAATATTGTAAGGACCGCTGGAGCATTGGTGTATGCAAAGCATTTTTATTATGCACTCCACACACAGACAGGTTCGACCTGCTATGGGACCATGATCAGCAAGAGCCTTGCTCAACACCAAGAGGGCAAGGTGAGTTTTGCCTTCACTGCAACAGTTTCCCCAGCTTCCTTTTCCATATGGGGACAGGAAAGAGGTGCATTTCTAGGCATTACTGAGATGCAAACACTGTTCCATGCTCCTGGTAAGTTTGACGCTTTCCTTATCATCCAGAAACAGATGTATGTGACAGGGGTTGTGTTGCATCTGTCTCAAAGGAGAAATGAAGGCTCCAGATGAACCTCCTTGAGGAGAACATTCCACAAACAGGGAGATACCACAGAAAAGGCACTTGAAGAAGGGCCTCAGATGATGTACGCAGAGTCCAGGTCGGTTTATATGGGGAGAGATGGTCCGTGAGGTACAGTGGTACCTTGGGTTATGGATGCTTCAGGTTACAGATGTTTCAGGTCACAGACTTTGCTAACCCAGAAATAGTACCTTGGGTTAAGAACTTTGCTTCAGGATGAGAACAGAAATCGTGCTCCGGTGGCACAGGGCAGCTGGAGGCCCCACTAGCTAAAGTGGTACCTCAGGTTAAGAACAGTTTCAGGTTAAGAATGGACCTTCAGAACGAATTAAGTTCTTAACCTGAGGTACCACTATATTGTGGTCCTGAGCCATTTATGGCTTTATAGGTGAAAACCAGCACTTTGAATTGGGTCTGGAAAATAGTTGGCAGCCAGTGCAGTTGGGCCAGGATTGGTGTAATATGCTCAAGCTGTCTTGTCCCTGTGAACAATCTGGCTGCTGAAGTAAGGGGAAATAGAAACTTAACAGAATAGAAACTTCCTTCTGAAAGAGCTTGGGAGGGGAGCCAAAATATTGTATATACATTAAGTTGGAAAATAGGATATTAAGTTGTGGAACTGAAGAGTAAAGGATCCGTGGAGTCAGAATATCGAAGAGTTGGAATTGAAGAGCTACAAAAATGCTGAACCAGTTGTTAGAGCTGCAACACTTTCCAATATTAGATCAGAACTAGATGTATTCCCCTTCACGGGGTGTGAGGTCCATAAGCAGAGCTCTGAGAGCTTTCAGATGAGTAACCCACAAGCACAGCTGACACAGCCCATGTGTACAGGTATAGCCCTCCAGAGTTTCACCATACTACAACTCCCATCAGACAAAGCTAGCTAGTTCAAGGATGATGGGAATTGTCATCCAGAAAGGTTGCCATAGAATGAGACCTTTAGAATGAGGATGGCCATGAACTCTGGGCTATCCTGGCATGAGGAACAGCTGCAATTTTAGACAGGGATCTTTCTCAGCTGCCAGAGGTTGAGCCCGAGAGCTTCTGCATTCTAAGTTCAGGCGTCCTCCCCACTTACATGCATCCCACTTGCACAAAACTATGTTTCCGTGAGTCACAATGAAATAAATAGATTGGACTTCCCTTGCTTCAGGCTGCTGTCTGGAAGATTCTTGGGACTGCTGCCCGAGCGAGAGAAGGGCCATGGCACTTTCAAAACCACCAAGCCTTGATGTTGCTGGAGGAGACTGCAGGGAGCCCTCCCAATGCACAAGGGGAGAAGTGCCTCAGCATGGCTTCTGACTGCCTGCTTGTTTGCTCACCTGCCCACCCACCTTCCTGCTTACCTGCCTTTGGCTGGGGTAGTGCAAATGTTCCTGCCCATCCATAGCACAGCAGCAACATGATACAGTGGTGGCTGTGGGTTGGTGGTGGGGAGAGGGATACACTTGATGGTGATTTTTGCTCTCAGCTGCTTCCTTACCCCCTTTGTCCTGCTTGCAGCTGGATGCCATGGCTGGGGCATCTTGGCAGCTTTGGGGTGCAACCTGTGCAAGTGGAGGGTATGTCTGTATAACCTCTGCCACTGCACTTTGACTCCCCCCCTGTGAGTCTTCAGTTCCACTGGGTACCGAGGACTCAGATGATTATATGTGAATGGGGGAACTGACCCAAATAGATAAAACATAGAGAACTTGCTTTGATAAAGTCAAATGGGCAAAAAGGTAAATATTTTCTAATATCTAGATATATTTCCACCCCCTGCCTTCTTTCCTCATCTCAGTAATACAGAAGTATGATAAATTAGATTCAATTTGCATTTTAAGCCAAATTTAACAAATATACATTTTCCAAAGCAATATGAGAATGGAAACACAACCATACTTCAAACTTTGGATTTTGTGATGCAGTTTTCTAAGCAAGTATTTTCTACAAAAATGAATATATTAGGGGAAGGTATGCCTAAAAATAAACATATTAGTGTAAATAACATACAGAATTACATCATATTAAGATAAATTGCTTGCAAAATTGTGTGCAAAATTAGTCAAAGTGGCATCATAATGTCCTTATGGGGAGAAATTTGCACAAAAATTCTGAAGGATTTTTTTTTTTAAATCTAAAATGCTATAGAAATATGGAGAACTGAATTTTAGATTGGTAAAATGAGAAACCAAGGCCATTTTCACATGACATTTTTTTCTGTTTTCACAACTTTCCCCTAATTGTTAAGTTCCGCATTACAGCTGAGTGTTCACATGTCATAAAAGCCACTTCAGAAACTATTGTGGAATATGTTGTTGTTTAGTCATTTAGTCGTGTCCGACTCTTCATGACCCTATGGACCAGAGCACGCCAGGCACTCCTATCTTCCACTGCCTCCCGCAGTTTAGTCAAACTCATGCTGGTAGCTTCGAGAACACTGTCCAACCATCTCGTCCTCTGTCGTCCCCTTCTCCTTGTGCCCTCCATCTTTCCCAACATCAGTGTCTTTTCCAGGGAGTCTTCTCTTCTCATGAGGTGGCCAAAGTATTGGAGCCGCAGCTTCAGGATCTGTCCTTCCAGTGAGCACTCAGGGCTGATTTCCTTAAGAATGGATAGTTTTGATCTTCTTGCAGTCTATGGGACTCTCAAAAGCATCAATTCTTCAGCGATCAGCCTTCTTTATGGTCCAGCTCTTACTTCCGTACATCACTAATTGTGGAATATAGTGCAAGCTTATTAGAAAAAAAACCACCTGCTTCGAATGATATGGAAATGAGTGCTAAACTTGCGCTGTGTTCCACTATAGTTTCGCTCGGTTTTACTATGGTTCTGGAAGAGTTTTTACATTGGATGGAAGCTCAAATATAATATGGAAATTAACAGTTAGGGGAACTTCATGAAAATGGAATAAACTGCCACCTGAATCCAACAAGGGAAACTGAAATTAATAGATCCTTCCATCCCTACCCAGTGATAACCTTGCTATGTTCTGGCTTTGTAGTCCCCTTTGTTCTAAACACAATTGTTTTCTCATCAGTCTGTTTATGGCATCTTTTTATTTAGCAGAATATTGTTATGCAGTTGAACAAAGCCATCAGATTCTTCTGCGCCTGATAGAGAATGATTACTGTTGCTACTGTTAGCAGAATTACAGCATTAAATGCTCTTTCCGTGGCGTTGGTGCTGCTTCCGTATGCAAGCAACAATGGGCAAAAGTACAACACTGAACAAGAATATCATATCAGTCTTTGACTGATTTTAATCTAAGACTGTAAGGCAGCTGTAACAGAAGAAATGTTATCAATACACAACATATTTGCAAACGACTTAGTTCGTTAATTGCTGAGATTTTCAAGGAAACAATAGTTATTTCCTCTGTATGCAGATTTGGGTTACACACTTTAATCCTCAGCTAGTTCCAAACCATTTCCATCACAATACTAGTCTGCAATGCTTGAACAACAATATAGCAGAATAATTCTTTTTCATTCCTCTCTCTTCCCATAGCATCTGGTTTGAATCCTCTGTGCCATCCAAATAAAGATAATAGACATAATCCTGCACAGAGAAAGGTCTCATTAAGACCACAGTGTTATGTAGCTCAGTGTACACAAGGAAATACTAGCCTCGAGGCTGTAACAGTGCAGTCCTGCAGTGTTACTACTTGTAAATATCAGACAAGTACCATCTACTTTGACTTTTCAGTGACTACTGAAGATCAGGTCTTTTAAGTAGAGATCTTACTTGGTCTGTGTCTGTATTGGAATTGTTGTTAGATGTTTCAAATTGTTTTATCATTTGTGTGTTTGCAGCCCTAGGCTCCTTTGAAAGGAAGGGTGGGATATACATAACTAAATAAATATGTGCAACAGACATAATAAAAATGGGAAAACATTTCCCTGATGAAAATATGGATGTTCTGTTTAACACGCTCACCACTACCACCAGTAATAATATTTATAGTCCACCTATCAGACTGGGTTGCCCCAGCCACTCTGGGCAGCTTCCAACATATATAAAAACATAATAAAACACAAAACATTAAAAACTTCCCTAAACAGGGCTGCCCTCAGCTGTCTTCTAAAGGTTGTATAGTTACTTATCTCCTTGTCTCGGGGGTAGCATAACTCCATATCCTCCAACAGTTATCCAATGAAAATAGGAACATCCTACCATACCTCCAACATTTATCCAGTGAGAAATGGGACAACCTAAGGAAAAGCAGGACATTCCAGGTTCAAATCAGAAACCAAGATGGCTTCTGTAAATCTGGGACTGTCCCTGGAAAATAGGGACATGGAGGATCTGTACTCTTAGTTCTGTGTTTGTGAAACTGGAGGTGGGGTTTCTGGAAGAGTGAATTCTAGATCCTCTCTAGAAAACTCAACTGCAGTGTCTCTCTCTAAGCCTATCTAATGTCAACTGTGTCAGTTTTGATCATTATCAACTTATGTCTAGCATGGCATAATACTCAACTGACAATATGGAGGATGTGATCGACCAAGGCTGGCACTCAAGGTCTAGTTGAGGAGTGGATGGGACAATCTGAATATGAACAGAGGGAGTTTACCCATTCTTAGACAAAACACTACCAACTGATTGCTATAGTATTAGCCAGGCTATAGTTTCATAAGTGATAAAGAGACACATAAATAATGAGGAAGATACAATAAAAGTAGCAAACAAATATTAATATTAATATTGATAACTGTAAACAGAGAGAGGATTCCTAAAAGTACTTCAACTCCTTTCATTATAAAGAAATGGTGGGATAATCTACAGATATCAGAATTCTCTACTCTGCAACAAAGCACAACATACCTTGTAACGTATTTATCAATGCTGGTGAAAATTGGGCCTAAATGTATTCCCTGTGTTACAACAGGAACAGACATCCCTTCATTTCCCCTCCAACCCAAATCACTTCCAAGAAAGGCGAACAAAAGGAAAGGAAATAAAAGCTTCCTCTTTTTAGTTAAGTGCATTTTTTCAACGGACATGATTACCAAGATGATTAGAAGCTATGCAATCAGTGAGCCATAGAAACAATTTGTGACAGATTTGGCCATTATTGCTGAACATATCCCAACACTATCATACAATGGAGTTTTCTTTTGCTGATGTGCAATTGTTCGCTTAAAGGCATGCATGGACAAATGATGCAGAGTTAGAGGTAGGGAACCAGTGACTATATGTTGATGGATTACAAATCCCAAGTTTCCTGGCCATTAGAAATCTTGGATGGGGCTGATGAGAGTTGGACTCTAACAAAATCCCCTTTCTAAGAAAACAGCCCATCTTTCATTGATATCCACAGCCAAGCTCATGTAATGTAATGGCGGAGGACTGTACTGAACAGAAATAATTTGAAAGCACACAGAAATAATTTGAAAGCACACAAGTAGATCCTGAAGGAAACAGCAACCTCTAGGATCATACAACAAAAGCTGGATCCCAATAACATTTGGAAGTCTCTCATGGCTACTGTAGGAAATGCTGGCTTAGATGGATTGATGGTCTGACTTTCTATGCCACACCACCACCAGCCCATCTAGATAAGCCATTTAGATATGTATTGTATAGATAGAGTAAGGATTCCTGTTAGCCCAAGCCAATGTGGCCAGTGGTCAAGGATTATGCTGAAATCCAACAACATTGTGATGGGGACTGGGACAGGTTCATCATCTCTGTATATACTTACTAGGAATGGCTATCCATTGTTTCAGAAAGGTGTCTTACTTAGCCCTAACTGGACATGCTGAGGATTGAATCTAGTGCCTTTTGCCTGTAATAACACTGACAACAGACTGCTGGATTAGGTCAATGACCCTTCTAGTCCAGCACCCTGTTTTCACAGTGGCCAATCAGATGCCTATGGGAAACCAGGGAGCAGAACATGAGCACAGGAGCATTGTCATCATGGCTAGTAGCCATTGATAGCCCTTTCCTCCATGAATTTGTCCAATCCTCTTTTAAAGTCATGCATGTTGGTGACTATCGCTGCCTCTTCATGTGCTGCATAAAGAAGTAGTTTCTGTTTTATCTGTCCTAAATCTTCCAACATTCAGCTTCATTGGCTGTCCATGAGTTCTTGGATTATGAGAGAGGGAGAAAAACTTTTCTCTATCCACTTTTCCACACCATGCATAATTTTATATACTTCTATCATGCTGCCTCTTACTCACCATTTCTCTAAACCAAAAACTCCCAGAAGTTGCAACCTTTCTTCACTGAGGAGTTGCTCCACCCCCTCGATCATTTTGATGGCCTTTTCTGAACTTTTCCTAACTCTACAATGTCCTTTTAGAGGTGGAGTGACCAGTATGTGCTCTATCACAGCACTGCAGTCCCTGAGCAGGGGAACTGAGGAACATAAGAAGCTGCCTTTTATTGAGTCAGAACATTGATCTATCCAGCTGGATATTGTCTACACTGACTGCCAATGGCTCTCCAGAGTTTAAGCTAATGGTCTTCCCCAGCTCTGCTTAGAGATGCTGGGGACTGAACCTGGTGCCATTTACAGATAAAGCAGGCATGCTACCACTGATCTATGACTCTTTCCCCTGCTTGTCTCCAGCTCCTGGTATGCAGAAATGGAATGCATCGGAACATGGAATTTCCATTTAGCCATCAGAGCCAAATGGCTTCACATCCGAAATGAAAGCATTTACTGTTTGTACTGCAAGATCGTGGAAGTTTTTGGTTTCACCATGCTACAGGTCCAGCTAACTAACATTCCAAATGGCAGTTCAAATGGGAAAAAGATACTAGACAACCTAAAAGCATTTAGTAGCTGTGTGAAAAAGAGGACATCCCCAAGGTGATAGAATGTTACAGCACATTCTTCATCTTTTTAGCACTTTTCTAAAGTGCATATGTGTGTTCCATGAAAACACAGTGGAGGGAAAATTCCAATTTGTCCTTTCTTTGCTTGCAGGTGAAATGCATTTAATTTTTTCTGTTCTTTAAGCCAGGCTGTAACCCCAAGAACACTAGGGATGAAGCCCTAATGTGTACAGTGAGACTTGCTTATGAGTAAATATTTTTGGGATTGTGGTGTGAATTTAGTAAACTTGGTAGGTTTTTTTTCTTTTCTTATTTCATTCCAAGGTTTAGCAAATTGCTTTCCTTTTTACCGTACTGTGTAAGTCTCAGGAGGGATTAAAACATTTGTCAATCTTTAGCTTCTTCCAACAACTTTGGGAAGTATATCAGAATTAGGGATGTTTGGGCAATTTGACCTTTGGGAGATCTATTATGAATTGACCTGGTCCATAACTTCTGGTCTTGTTTATACATAAGGATGGGGGAGAAAGTGGATTCCTTTGCATTTAATAATAAGCCTACCTAATTCACAGTTTCAGAAATAATACACAAACTAAAACACAAGTTATCTGAATTTTGCAAAACAGTTATCCAGCCAAGTAATGTCCCTAAAAATGTACATACTAGAATAAATTCTGCATATAAAAATAGCATACAAAATGCATTATATTTGGGGAAATTTCTTTGCAAATATGTGTGTATTAGGAGAAATTTACACAGAACTGCTGATGAATTTTTATGAGGACTGAAAAACATTTGCATACTTTATGGAAAATGTAGAGAACTAAATTTAAGGCTAGAAAAATGATGATCTGAGAGAAACTACAATTGACATGTTCATCCCTCTCTGCTTTCACATTTCCTGAATGTCTGGTGCTGTACTTGGCTATAGAAGAAGGTCAAAATAGTTTAAAATGTGTATTTTGATAGAAAACACATTTAAATTAAAAAATGCATCGTCATGGGGATTTTTAATTTTAAAATTCAGATTAAAATGGAAACAGGATGGACCTGATTTATGAGTCAACACTCATAACACAAAATAAGCAGTTCACTTATTTGTCATCCCTAGAATTATTCTCAATCCAAAAATGGAAAAACGGAAGCTGAGAGATTGTAACTTGCTCATTGCCAGCATTGTGAGTCAAAGCATTCTCTACAGTTTGAAAAAGGTTTCCCAGACCAGCTCTACAATCTGCTTTTGGGTTGACATGAGCGCTCTCTCAATCTTTGTTTCTTTGCAACACAGTTTGCTATGAAAGAATGTTCCTCTCTTAACATTCTAACATCTTTGTCTATATAAAGATGTGACACAGTTTTTGTTTGCCCATTGGAAAGAAAATGCATTTTTGTTGTGCATTTTTGATTTCCATGATGCATGTATGTAGGAGAGTAACTTGTAGCAAGAATTATATGCAGTGTTAAGAATAGCCTCTTTTACATAGTGACAAAACAACTTAAGCAGTTTGGGTGTTTCTGTCTTTGAGATATTTCAGATGGAATGACAAATGGCTGGATGGTGGCTCAGCTTTGGAAACATTTGGAGGAAACTGATTACAGTGGTACCTCAGGTTACATACGCTTCAGGTTACAGACTCCGCTAGCCCAAAAATAGTGCTTCAGGTTAAGAACTTTGCTTCAGGATGAGAACAGAAATCGTGCTCTGGCGGCGCAGCGGCAGCAGGAGGCCCCATTAGCTAAAGTGGTGCTTCAGGTTAAGAACAGTTTCAGGTTAAGTACAGACCTCCAGAATGAATTAAGTACTTAACCTGAGGTACCACTGTATCTGGATCCATTGCAGTCTAGTTTCAGACCTGTCCATGGTGCTGAAACTGCCTTGGTTGCCCTAGCTCAGTGTTTCCCAACCGGTGTTCCGCGGCACACTAGTGTGCCGCCGGACGTTGCCTAGTGTGCCGTGGGAGGGAGGCGGGCGAGTCGGGCTAATCCTCCGACGAGCTCCACCTCCAGACCCATTGCTCAAATCCTTTAACCCAGGAGGGCGGGGGGGGGGGGGAGAGAAAGAGAAAAAAGAAAGGGTGGAAAAAAAGAAGGGGAAGAGAAAATATTTTTTTTAAAAAAGGAAAGAGAGGAAAAAAAGCGAGGGATGGAGGAAGGGGAATAAACAGAAGGGGAGGACAATGAAGAGGGGCGGGGCTTGGCAGGCAGCAGATAACTGGGGAGGGGGCGCGGCTGGCGGCGGCTCAAGGCAGGAAGGGAGGAGCTGCCTCGTGGAGAGTCTTGGGCTGCAGAGATTTCCCGTTCAGGAGCGCGGGAGGCCACGCCGTGGATGGGAATCTCCTCCTCCTCTTCCTCCTCCTCCTCCAGGAGAGAGGGTGGTCCGCCCCACCGAGTCGGGCCTGCTCAAGCGTGGGAGCCTATAGTTAGAGCTCAGCTCCTTTTCTTGCCTTCCCCGCCCCCCCACGGAGCACATTTTCCTCGCCCCCCAACCCCCGCATGTAGAATAGAAGCCCTCCAGCCTCCACGGTGCACAAACTCTCCCCTCTGCAACGAAGCGCTTTGTTGCATATCTTTGGTGAGGTTTTTAGGCAGTCTTGGTGCACCTTAAATCAGCGCTAATTGCGCCTGGACGCAGTATTTACTTCCGAGTAGGCCCCCTTCTCCCCCCCCGGTAGCACCTGACGTTGCTATTCGTATCATCAGGTTTGTTTGTTGATAATTTAATTGTTTTAAAAGCATCATGCTAAAGAGCTCTCTCCCACCCCCAGACCCTTGGGCAAAACAGAAACACACACATACACAAACACAGAGATTGAGCCCTGCAGGTTTTATGAAATGAATGGATTCTGAATGCCTGTTTCAGTGGCTTGTCCGCCTTAGGCTGCTGGGCCAGACACCTGTTACACGGTGCAGTCCGTAAGCTGTGAGTGCTGCTACCTGCCGCCGAGACCACGTAACGACAGTCTTGAAAGACCTACATTGGCTCCCAGTACCTTTCCGAGCACAATTCAAAGTGTTGGTGCTGACCTTTAAAGCCCTAAGCGGTTTCGGTCCAGTATACCTGAAGTAGCGTCTTTGCCACCATCGTTCAGCCCAGACACTGAGATCCAGTGCCAAGGGCCTTCTGGCAATTCCCTCACTGTGAAAAGTGAGGTTACAGGGAACCAGGCAGAGGGCCTTCTCGGTAGTGGCGCCCGCCCTGTGGAATGCCCTCCCATCAGACATCAAAGAATAACCATTACCTTCTATGCTGTTACTATTTTTTAATTTTTTTTTACATAAGTAAAAAGTGACCTTTCCCCATCTGGCATGGTGGTGTGCCTTGAGATTTTTTTCATGAAACAAGTGTGCCTTTGCCCAAAAAAGGTTGGGAAACACTGCCCTAGCTGATGAAATCCATTGGGAGAAGGACAGGAGGTGGAGAGAAGGCGAGGATGCTAGTGCTGTGCAGGCACACTGATGGGAGCTCATTCTCTTTGACCTCTTGGCATCTTTTGATCTGCTGCCTGCAGTATCATTCTGGAATGGCTCAGGGTGGCGGTGGGAGTTGGGGGCATTTCCAGAAAGTGCTTCTGGGGGTGGTACTGTTTGGCACCATGGGATTTGTCCTGTGTTGCCCTGCAGGGTTCCATCCTGTCCCCCATGCTATTTACTGCTGGGAGCTGTCATCAGGGGTCTGTGGAGGAAACTCAGATCTCTCTCTCTGTCTTCCAAACGTATAAACAGTGTTTAATCCTTTTATCAGATTATGGATACCCTCTCTACCCAGCCATTTCCTAGCTTTTCTATCTGCCTGTTGGGTGAGTTCATACTCTGCAGAAATATATAAATCATTGGGACATGTGCCATCAAAGACATGGAAGTATTGATTAATTTAATGCCGTTTCAGTTCTCTCTACAACTTTCTGTCACAAAATTTAACTGTGCTTTTAAATGGCTACATGGGCTTTTCATTCCTACCACTGTCTGTATGATTCTCTAGACAAATATTATAAAATGTGGTGAAAAAATGTCACAAAATAGATTCATTTTGTGATTTCAGAATATTGTAAAGTACTAATTTCACTGACAGGAGCTTCAGCCAGAAAGTGAATGAATGGTCTGCGCCTATGCCCATTCCCAAAGATAGCTATGAATCTTTGATAGGTGCCATTTTTCTATAGCAGGGATAGGGATCCTCTGCCCCCTGGTCTAATCTAGCCTGACAGCCTATTTGACCCATGAATCCATTTTGGACAAGGCACATCCACCTCCCCTACACCTGATACCAGGTATCACATCAGGTGAGGGGCAGGTAAAGGTATGGCTTGGTTGAAATATGCCTTGCAGGCACCACCAAGTGGCAGTGCTTGCAAAGCCCCACCATCAGTGCTTCCTAAGTGCCTGGCAATCAGGTGGTTGCCAACTGGAGCAGTGCTTCTCAAGCATCCAGCTACACGTACCTGGGAAGCTCTGCACAAGGGGCTCTGAAAACTCATTTGGAAAGACCAAAAAAGAAAAAGGAAACAAACCTCACCTCTCTCTTTCTGCCTAATAGCTGATAGGTGAAGGCTCCAAACTCACAGACTATGCAACACAGTCACACAGCCAATCTCTCTGGAAAGCAGGATTGCGGTTACTGCTTATGTGCAGATATATGGTATCTTCATACCCACTGGATCAGCTGCATGATCAAGTTCCATTGATTCCTGCAGAAAGCAGGCATGGAGTCACTGCCCATCAGCTGCTAAACTCCAGACTTTGGTAGAGCTTTAAAGCAGCCTTATTGAATTACTACTGCTGGGTGTCAGATAATGGTCAAACAAGACTATCCTCAAAGTGATGGTGAGAAAATTCACACAAGAGACATGGTGACAAACACATCTATCCTGATATCACCCAATAGCGCTACCTAGGTATCTTATCCACTGCAGGGATCCACAAACAGATAGCTTCCCAGGTCTTTCTCACTGGCTTCAGTCTCTCATAATTCTTTTCTTGGAGACAAATTTTGGATTAAAAAAGAAGTTGGCTGGTAAGGAAAAGTTGACCCCCCTCCCCCGATCAATCACATTGACCATCTTTTTGCTCATCTGAGTTTTCTTGTGTTTTTACTAATTGCCAGCAGGGAAAGGGTATCATCATGCACCTGGCTTGCCAGTAATAGGGGCCAGTTATCAGGAGGTGGGGGAGGAGGTAAGGATGCTGGGGCTGTGGAGGCACATGGGTGGAGCCAATCTGGCATTTCTGCTAGTGCTCCTGCACAGTGCTGATGTCTCTGCTGCCTTGCCCTTTCCTCTCTTCCTCCCAGTAGTGACTTTGCTGCTGAGACCTCAGGTGCATCTCCCTGCTAGTCAGTAATGTGTGCTCTCCAGTGGTACTTGAAACCTTCCTCCCCAAACAACCAAACTGAACTGCATATGTAATCCACCCCTCAGGAAATAACAAGGAAATGAACGGAAGACGTCCTATATTGAGTTGAGAAGAGGCAGATTGGATGGGATTTCACTAGAGGATCTTTGCAGCTTCCCTGAAGTTGGCTCGACGTGTGGTCTTTTCAGTTTGATTCACTTCTGAACCTCTGTATTCACTGCTGAGGCTGTAGGCAGACCTGGCTGAAATTTTCATGATGCCCACCATGTAGCAATTTGTTCCTGTGTTTGCAACAGCCTTTCTTCTCAAGGGATGTACTATCCCGGGCAGGAACCCCTCAATTTTAAGCTGCTGCAAGCTGCTGATGTATGATAAGGAAGGCAAGACACTGGCAATGACTTTGCTGCTGAGCTCTTCTCTGGGCCCTGGAGTCAGTTCAAACACTGGTTGCATTCTGAAGCATTTGGAGCAATGATGTATCTTCAAATCACATTCAGTATACAGTGGTACCTCGGGTTAAGTACATAATTCACTTCGGAGGTCCGTACTTAACCTGAAACTGTTCTTAACCTGAAGCACCACTTTAGCTAATGGGGCCTCCTGCTGCTGTCACGCCGCCGGAGCACGATTTCTGTTCTCATCCTGAAGCAAAGTTCTTAACCTGAAGCACTATTTCTGGGTTAGCGGAGTCTGTAACCTGAAGCGTATGTAACCTGAAGTGTATGTAACCCAAGGTACCACTGTAGTTTAGAATGCACATCTGTTCTTACCCTTACTTGCCTTTGCAGTTGGTCACTTTTTAGAGAAAGGAAGTTCCATTAGAAAGCCATGTAGTGAATGCACTAAGAAGGCTGAGCCAGATTCTTTTGATTGCAAGTGAGCTACTTTTTGATGTCCAAATGAATGTCACGGGATTAATTGGGCATATACAGTCAAGGCTGCTCCATTAGACCGATTGGGGGCACTGTCTCACCAACCTGAGTCTACCCTCAGCCAGCCTTCACTCTCCTTTTCTTAATTACAACCAGTCCAGCAGGTTGTAGCTGGCAGCTTCCTCCTATTCCTCAGTTAGAGCATTGCCCTTTTAGACGCAAGCATGGAGGAGGATGGGGACAAAACCAGAGTGGTTTAACAACCAATTCTTCTTCACAGGGGAATTGTAGCTGTGTGGGGGAAATGGGGTCTCCTAACAGCTTTCAGCACCCTTAACAAACTGCTAAAACTTCAGCCCTGTATACCTGAAGGTGTGTCTTCACTTCCATTGTCCAGCCTGGACACTGAGGTCCAGCTCTGAGGGCCTTCTGGCAGTTCCCTCACTGTGAGAGGTGAGGTTACAGGGAACTAGGCAGAGGGCCTTTTGGGTAGTGGTGTCAACACTGTAGAACACCCTCCCATCAGATGTCAAGGAGATAAACAGATATGTGATGTTTAAAATACATGAAGGCAGCTGTGTTCAGAGAAGTTTTCTGTGTTTGCTGTTGTATTGTTTTTTTACTCTTTTTTGTTGTTGGGAGCTGCCCAGAGTGGCTGGGAAAACCCAGTCAGATGGGCAGCATATAAAAACAAATTATTATTATTATTATTATTATTATTATTATTATTATTATTATTATTATTATTATTACAGATCCCATAATTCTTTGGGGGAAAACATGGCTGTTAAAGTGGTATCATGCTGCTTAAAATGTATGATGTGGTTGTGGCCTGAGGTTCATGCCCCTTTCAACCTAATGGACCGGCTTCCATTGTCTTGACAGGATTGAAAAAGACTGTGGGATACAAGGACCAACTTTGTTCCTGAAGAGAGTATCTTCATGGCTGAATGCTTGCATGTGAGAGCCTGTTGTGGGTGATAAGAATCTTTACTTTGCTCTTTTTCTGCTTCCTTCTGCCTCTTTCAATTAACTCACTGCTGAGTTTGTGTACGGTATGTAAATGTCTCGTCTGTCTCCCTGTCTTCACACAGCACACCAATGTGGTGATTGGCTTCTGTGTAGTTGTCATCCCTTTTCTGCTCTGGCAGAGCTATTCCTGAGGGTGAAAAAGCAGATGGCCGCAAAGCCTTTGAAGAGGGACTCTGTTGACACCACGGAGAGTCACCCAGGCAATGTAATTGCAGCCGTGAGGGCCAGTGAGGTTTGGGCAATGGCAAAAGCAATGTTGGCTCTACTTTATGTAAATTGAGGACAGTTGCTAGATAGAAGGAAATGTCTGAATCCCAGAACATATCAACTTAAAAAAACAAAAGCTTTTAAGGCCAAATCACATGTGATATTACGTGCATCTTTGAATCTAGCATGCAGGTTTCAAAAATGCAAATGGCATCAGCTGGAAGGGCTTACAGTTAGTAGGATCAGAACAGGCATGGAGAGGGAATTTAAATAAAGTTGTGCTGAATCTCCTCAGTCCCAATTTGTGGGGGATAATTAGTCCTCTGTAAAAGGGAGAAGGGATATTCTGTGACCTTTGGGGAGGAAGTGGGAAAATGTGATCATGGGGGGGGGGGGGGAGAATTCATACCTTGAATTTCAAAGTGGTTAAGGCTTTCCCTTTTAAGACAGTTCATAAAAAAAAAATCCCCTCCCCCAATCATTGACACAACTTCAAGCTTCTCATGACATGGCATCATTTCAAGGGCATTTTTTGCGGGTGGTGGGTGGGGAGAGAATGGCCTAAAAAGAAGTGCACTAGCAGTGTTGTCCTACATTTAGCAAATGGAACAAGATAATGCAGGGATGAGGAATCTCAGGATCAGGTGCTAAATGCAGCCCCTGAGGCCTCTCTGTCTGGGCTTTGGGAATCTTGCCAGGTCACCTTGTCTCCCCAGCCAGCTCCTTCTCCCCAGGCCACACCCCTCACTGGCTCGGCTTTGTATCCTCCTTGAGTGTTTTTGCCTGGTAGGAGTGTGTCCTTGGACTCATGCTTCTGGATCACCTGGATGGAGGACAGAGAGGGTTGTGCAAACATGATTTCTATTCTATCCTCTTTTGTTCTACTACAGTTTGGTTTCCGCCAAAGCCTATGCTATTTGTCCCACCATCTACTAAGGGGAAAATTAATGTAATTAATTGCATAATTAATTTTAATACATTTCAGTGGAAGGGAAACATAACAAACAATGCAGAAAATAATGTAGTTCAGTGTGAAACATTTGCAGACTGAAACAAAAACCAAAACCCAATCCTAGCACATCCTGCTCATATTTGCTAGCTTGGTTGAACCCGGAGATGACTGCAGACTCTGCTCCCATTTCCATTTCCAATGGAATTCTCTGACATTCCTAAACATGGCTATCTTCAGCTGGGATGAAAAACAGCAAACATTGTTGCTCAAATGGAATAAAAATGTCCCTTTCTTTGTATCTATTTCTAAAAAGACCTCCCCCATTACTCCTCAAAGTTTGCTTACCTCTCTTACTGTTCAGCACATTCCAAACGTGCGTTGCAAGATGGACACGTTATATTTGATTCAACGAGAGACAAATTGAACCAGTGTGCACATTGCAACCCCAATGGCATTCAGGGGGTTTATTGCCATATGTCTTCTGCCGTATGCTGTCAGAAGGGGAAACAGAGAGAAGGAATCCTTTGCTTTCTGGAGGAACAAAAATCTAGTATAAGACTTTACACATCCAAAGGTGGAGTGGAACCAACCTATACATAAGCTTTGGAAAGCCAATCTGTAGCTCAGAACTGGGGAATCATTTTCAGTCCTGGGACCATATTCCCTGCTGGGTAACCTTACTAGGGCAGATGGGGCCAGAGGCAAAGATGGGTTGTGCTATGAGTGTAAATCTTAGCTTTGTACACACTTGCACCTCACCCCTCCTGTCCTCCACCCAGGTGAGCAGGAAGCATTATCCCCGTTCAAGGACATATTCCAGCCAAGCAAAAACATGCATGGGAGAAGCAAACTAGGGTTGAAGAAATGTGTGGCTGAGGAGGGAATGTGGCCTGGGGAGAGTATTTGGGGCAAGATGGAGAGGTTAGGTGGATTGCATTTGACCTCTGGACCTGAGGTTCCCCACCCATGCTCTATCTGCAACAATGATGACTGGTATCTGAGAGCCCATTTAGACAGCGCTAGTTCCAGCTGCTGAGGGGCAATTTGTGCTAATTTCCCCACCAAAATGAGTACGCCCACTTCCTTCACCCTTACTACTATTGTTGCTGCCCTTTTTCAGCAATTCTTGCCACCTCCCTCTAGGTCAAACACAGACAGCCTCCCAAATGGAAAGGACAAGCAGCCTTACCCAGCTTGGTGCTTTACAGATGTTCTAGAGAACATCTGGAACTCCCATCAACCCCACCCAGCATGGGCTGCAAGAAAGCCACAGGCAGTAGGTAGGTATGTGAGTAGCTTTGAGAGATGGCTGGAATAGTGGTGGTAATGGGATTCTCTTCACATGGCTGGAGTACCAGTCAAAACCAATTGCTCCTACAACCACCTGGAACCTTCTTACCACATGAAGCATGGTTGGGGAACCTGTTGTGAGACTACAACTCCCATTGTCCCTTATGTCTGGGACTGATGGGACCTCCAGAAACCTCTAGGTAAAGGTAAAGGGACCCCTGACCATTAGGTCCAATCGTGGCCGACTCTGGGGTTGCGACACTCATCTCGCTTTATTGGCCGAGGGAGCCGGCGTACAGCTTCCGGGTCATGTGGCCAGCATGACTAAGCCGCTTCTGGCGAACCAGAGCAGCACACGGAAACACTGTTTACCTTCCCGCCGGAGCGGTACCTATTTATCTACTTGCACTTTGACGTGCTTTTGAACTGCTAGGTTGGCAGGAGCAGGGACCGAGCAACGGGAGCTCACCCCGTTGCAGGGATTTGAACTGCCGACCTTCTGATCGGCAAGTCCTAGGCTCTGTGGTTTAACCCACAGCGCCACCTCTAGATGTCCACAAATTCCCCAAATCTGAGGTAGAGGTTCCACTGCAGGTTCCTGTGTGAACCTGCCTAAATCTCTGATATCTCAGCTCCTCATCTGTGATAAGAAGCACTCTGCATGTCTGTGATGCCCCACCATTACTTTATTTCATTTATATTTTGCATTTCTATCCCATCTTTCCTCCAAGGTGATCAAGGCAGAGTATACAGTATGTTTCTTCCTTCTCCATTTTATCCTCACAACAACCATGTATGGGAGACCAGGCTGAGAATGAGTTACTGGCCCAAGGTCAGTCAGTGAGCTTCACCAGCTGAGTGGAGATTTGAACCCTGGTCTCTCAGGTTATAGTCTAATACCATGTTTGTTAATCTGTTCAGAGTAAGGGGAAATCTGATCCCGCACTGAAATGGCCACTTAGTCACAAAAAGGGACGTAACAAGGCATCATTTCCTATTCTACCCTGTTTTCATTGCACACAGCTCTGTTTCCCTTATGCTGCAGTTCATCTTCTGCCAAAAATTACATTCTTTAGCTCACTGTGCACTGTGGTAAAATTATGTACCTTAGGTAATTTAGATGGCCATTATGTAATTCCATCCCATTCATTTCAGTGTAAAGTAAGACCACTCACCTTTCACGGTGGGCAGCGTTGCAGCCGGGCATCCGGGCTCTCACGGTGATCTGGCTGGAGGGCGGGGGATTGGTGCCCCCCTCGCACCAACCCCATGCCATGTCACACCTGCCCGACCAATCAATGCCGGCATGGTGTGTCGTCATTGGTGTTTTAAAACATGGCGTGGCCAGGGAGCTTCCCTCTCTTGCCTCCTCGCTGGATTTCCCAACCCACCTGTCCTCTTTTTAAGCCTTGGTATGATATGACATTGCTATGCACAAACGTTGGCCGCCTTATTGTTGGAGCCAGGTAGGAATTTTTCCACTTGGCGAATTTGGTTTTCGCCTACTTTGTAGTAATCGTCATAACTTTGTAAGGTTAGGCATTGGGTAAGCCTTTGTTGAAGGGAGCGGAGGTTGTAGCCTCTGCCTGCCCCTCTTTGATAAGGGTATCCTGCTAAAGGGATCCGGGGTGTGGATCCTGTCCTATTTGATGTAAGTCATAGGGCTCCCCCTTCTGGTGGTTTATCCTTAATTCAACTCCCTGAAGATGGGCGGAAGTCAAGATATAGCCTGGCTTCAACCAATGCCTAAGCCAAACTGCTCCCATCTGTAACCAATAAAGTTGTGGCCTGCTTTAGCCCACTACTTTAAATACTTGCGTCTGTGTATTTATTAATCAACAGGGAACTGTGGGGCCATGGGGCCTTGGCACACCAACAGTGCAAATTGGGTGGCGGGTGGCATTATCAATTACCTATTGTTTACAAACTGAAAGCAGCAGCAACAGCAAATACTGATACTATTCACTTGGTTTATTTCCTTACTGGATACAAGCTGAATAAGCAAACACTGGGAATTTCTACTCCCATTTCCACTGGAGTTCTCTGACATCCCTAGTCACAGACTGATACCTGTTAACTGACCCTGTCCAAAATGGAACATGAACGGACACATGTACCCTGAAATGTTTGCTATGTATTTCCAAGTTGGAAGATTTGACATTCATTCACCATTCACCATTTGCTACTTGTCTGGGAAGACGAATGAAATATTTCCACACGCATAATCACCAGCTTGCCTTACTTAATTGGCTGCTCCAGTTGGCAAAACCAGATGCTTTCCTCTGGGCTGACAATCTCTTCTTCTTCTTCTTCTTCAAAAAAAAAAACAAAAAACTTGAACTCACCACAAAACAAACAATTCTCCTATGGCTGCGGAAATGACTGCATTCCCTCTTATTACCATATGGCTCGTTCCAGAGTGGCCCATAGAACTTCCCGGTATTGTCTATATGCAAACCTTTTGATATTTTTGTTTACCATTGGTGCTTAACAGTTTGCACCACTGGGGGCCATTTCTAGCAGGAAATCTGACAGGGAAAAATGATCTTTCTATTATCTTGTTCCATGGCTCTAATGAGCAACCTCTCCTTGCATATAAACCATCCCTTTATGTTCTTGTTGTTGTCGTCTTCTGTTCCTCTTTTTTTCGGGTGTGGGGAGTTGCTCAGCAAAATAAAATGGGAGCAGAATCTGGGAATGTGAAAAATAGAAACAAAGAAACGAAGCAGTTTTACTTAAGAGATGCTGCAAAATTTTGCAAGGCTCGTTAACTTTGAAACACAGGAGTATTGGAAGCTGCCTTACAAACGTAACAACCTGAATTCATTGGGTGGGGGGTGAGCAAAGGTATATATCCATAATTTTCTCTGAGAGTTTTCCTCCATAGACATTGAATCATAAGAACATAAGAGGAGTCTTGCTTGATCAGACCAAGCACCCATCTGTTCCATCTTCCTGTTCCCACAGTGGCCAACCAGATGCCTGTGAGAATACAAGCAGGGTCTGAGTGCAAACAGCATTCTCCCAGGTTGGGAATTGCAGCAACCGGCATTCAGAGGCATACTGCCCCTGATACTGCAAGCAGGACATAGCCATCATGGGTAGCAGCTACTGATGGCCTCATCACACACGAATTTGTCTAATCGCCTTTTAAAAGCTATCTTTTAAAGCCAGGTTGCTGGCTGTTACTATGCTTTGCAGTAGCAAATGCCATAGTTTAATTATGCTTTGTGTGAAGAAGTGCCTCCAGAATTTCCATGCATAATCCAGATGACTTACTCTTTGTAGCAGATCTCTGAAAGCAAGTATCATAACCTGATGATTTATCTGAGCTCAGGATCAGTCTGAAATAGGAAGTGGAAGGGGGGAAGAGGAGGAGGAGGAGGAGGAAAGTGTGCTTGCCAGAATCCTTTTATGCATTTTAACTACTTTTTTTTGCATTAGATTAGCAGTGAAACTGTTGGTTTCATTGTTCCAACATTTCATATCCCATCCTCAATGTCCCCATAGCCCTTTTGGAGCTGCATAACCACGACTCAACTATGACGTGGCTGAAATTACAGCAAGCGTTTCCTTTTCACTGACCAGCTGAATGGAAACGGCTGACGTCTACTTAAAGAACCAAAGACAAAAGAAGAGCAAAGGAATTTTCCTTGGCATGAAATAGCATCAGCATTAGAATCTATAATGTTTTAATTTCTTCCTCTGTACATCTTTTGAGCCCTTGAAAGAATGTATTTGCATGTGAATGGGGGGGGGGGGAAACCACTCGAAATTATATTCCTAAGGTTCCTTCGCAGAGGAGCTGCTTTTAAAAATGCTCTAAGGAACTCACTTCATTTTATTGCCTTGCCTTTCTTTCAAAACGAATCCTCAATTACTGACTAAACTGTCTTGCCAGCTAAAATTCTAAGTTAGTCTAAATATTTTATAAAGTTCTGTGAATAGAAAGGAGAAAAATGCTTTTCCAGTTGGGGTAAGCAGTTTCTCTCTCCCCCACCTCCCCATTTTTACTCTTTGCAGTCAGAATAGTTTATGTCATTGATGTTTTTATAGCTTCCTCACCCAGTTGTAAAAGACCACTCCTTCATCTTCTCCAGCTTGACATTATTTTTTTTTGAGCTAAACCAAGTAACAGTAAATAGAATTTTACTTTGTACCTCTAAGTAAAAGGTAGCAAATTGCATTTAAATAGAATCAATTTTTTATTCCACCCCCCCACACCCCAAGCTCATAATAATCCTCTGACACAATTCCAGATGTTCATTTAAAAAAAGATGCACATGTTTTGTTTAGCTCAACAGGGAAGAATTGTATAATAATAATAAAAAAGCAGGAATCGTATCATATTTCTGTCTATGGCAATGCTGAGGCATCTTATGAAATGACAGCTATCAGAGGAGCAATCAAAATGCAATCTTGGGCATACTGTATATGAAATCAAAGCAGTAGGAATTTGCAGCAAAAACAGCCGGCATTTTATTTATTGCAAAGAAGTTTCAAATGGAAAGATAACCACAACTGGATAAACAAACAGCTTTTAGGCAGCAGATAATGCTGGAGGATGAAAATGTTCAGCTGATGAAACAGGCATCCTATAGGCATGACAGTTGAGCTCTATTACTCATTTAACAAACATTGAAATAACAACCTGACCTTTTCACCCATTTAAATGGAACCTCCCAAATTTAGCCAAGGTGTCACTTGAGATTTATGGCAAAGGTGCAAAAAGAAACAGCCGAGCATGGCTTAAGTGCTTTGCTGGAGAAAGGAAAAAATATTTGTTTTGGTAAATGGCATAGAAGTTTTCTGACAATCAAGTGGTATGTACGTTTTTGTGAAATAATAATAATAAATTCCTGTAAGGCCTAATTCACATCTTGCTTGATTTCCTGACATTTGATTATTATTGTACAATCAAGGCTGATTCACACACGTGCAGTCATTTGGTGATGACTCGCATGTGTGAAAGGGACCATTGTAAACATAAATGTGATAGACAGAATGTTCATAACATAGGTTGAAGGGAACTGGGTATGTTCAGCCTGTACAAAAGACAACACAACTGAACTATTGAGGTGGTGGTGGTACTTGATATCACTCTTCAAATACCTGAAGGACTGTCATGTAGAAGAGGACAAATATTTCTTCTCTGCTGCCCCACAGGGCAGGACTAGATAAAATAGGTTCCACGGACAGGAAAGTAGATCTTGCTTGAAGAGCAAAAGGAACCTCTTGATGGGAAGATCTGCAAGGCAATAAAAGCAATAGAAGAAATTACTTAGATCTGTGGTTCTCAATTGGTGGTCAGTGAACCCCAGGTGGTCCTTGTAAACCATGCAGGGGGTCTGTGGCACATACCTGTCAACTGTCCAGAACATCCTGGGTTTTTTTTGTGTGGGGGGGCGCTGTCATGTGATTGCAACTGGACACATGTCTCGCAGGAGATAGTGGCACAGAAAACATGCATTTTGCGGCAGCATGCTCTTTTGCGGGTCATGTGACTCACACAGCAGCATAGCCTGGAAGATGCACATCCTGGTTTTGTGCTGGGACACATTGGAGGGTATGGTGGCACCATTCACATAACAAAAGCTACCACAGCAATACCCACATTTTCAAAAGAAGGGGGTTCATGGTGATTTCAAGGCAGGATTACTGCAATGCATTCTATGCAGTTGGGACTTCCCCCATCTGGAAACTGCAGCTAGTGTAGAATGCTGTAGCATGGTTGCTGACAGGTGTGACACCCTGTCATTATATAACACCTCTGGCTCAGAAACCTGTGGTTGCCATTTTGGAAACTGTGGTTTGTTTTGAAAGTTGTTAGAAGGCCTCTATTCCCCTCACAGAGCTACACTTTAAAGAGTTCCTTGGGAAGAGGGATTGACTGTTAAGCGACTTTGGAAATTGAAGTTCTGGGAGGGGAATTGGATATATCCTAACACCTTTCAGCACCTCTAGCATACTACAGTCTCTGAGATTCCTTGGGGGAAGTAATGGCTGTTTAATGAGTATAAAACTGTTTTAAGTAGTGCTAATAAGGCTTTCATTTTGTTGTACTTATATTTTCATATTTTGTTTTTATGTGTTGTAATGGTGCCCTGGTTTTATTTGTTTTTTGGGGGGCAGTGAAGGGTGAACGATAACCTTTTCTTAAAAACAAACAAACAAAGAGACTTTTGCTGAATATATGATATTGTCTTACCTTGAGTCAGACAATTGTTCCATTAAGCCCAGTACTGTCTTCTGTGATTAGAAGCAGCTCTTCTGTTTCAAGAGAAACTTGTTCTCACCCTACTCACAGAGGTCCATTTAACTTGAGATTTCAAATGGAGCATGTCTATGCATTAGGAAGTCAGGCATAATAATTTTTTTTAGTTCCACTGTGATATTTAATCCATACAAAGCCCTGGTTTACTGCCCTATCTTTGGTTAGCTCTCTCCCTGTGCAAAACTTACAACCTTTCAAGCAGACCCCTGTTGGAATGCAATATATCTTTAGCAGCTGAAGCAAATTTGCGGTTGTGTATGCTATTGATTTTGGTTAATGAAAAGCTTGTTACTATATTTCTTCCCCTTAATGGGTTATGGAAGTTGTTGCTGTTGGTTTTTATAATTACGGCTACAGATTTGTCTCCACAGTTTCATAGCAGGCAAAGGATGAAGCAACATGGTGAGACATGGAAAATAAATCAAACATTTTATTGGCATTTCCTCTGTGTATGTTTCTGTGAGTGTGCCTATATCTACGAGTTACTTAGATTAATATAATGTGTTGTACATTGGGCTGCCTTTGTAAATGTTCTTTGCAATGCAGACTGCAAGGCCTGGTGTCTGATGCAAATATATTCATGCATGCATCAAGAAAGCTGCCTCATAATTATTCAGGCCATTGGTCCACCTAACTCAGTATTGTTTAGAGCAGTGTTTCCCAACCGGTGTTCCCCGGCACACGAGTGTGCCGTGAGACACCGGCTGGTGTGCCGCGAGATGCCTGGAGGGAGGCGGGCGAGTCGGGCGGCGAGAGGCGGGGCGGGGGCGGCGAGGAGAGGCCGCGCCTCCTGCTGCTGCCTGGCGCTCCTCCTCGCAGCCGGCAGCGCTGCCTGGGCGCCTCCGCGCGACTCTGCCTCGCTGGGTTTGGTCTCCCAGCAGAGACGGGTCACACGCGCCCCTCCCTCCCTCCCTCAGCCTGCGCGGAGGCGGATTGAGCGCAGCTGAGAGGAGCTGCCGAGGGAAAAAACGTTCACTTTTGTGCGTCCCTCCCGGCGTGACGCTGCGCGCTGACGTCACGGGGCGGGGCTTTAATGGTGGTGTGCCGCGAGATTTTTTTTTAGTACACAGGTGTGCCGTTGCCCAAAAACGTTTGGGAAACACTGGTTTAGAGTGACTGACTGGCAGTGGCTCTCCAAAGTTTTCCAGCCCAGCATGAAGATGTTGGGGACTGAACTTGGCTGCTCCTTTACATTCTGGTTCTGTGCTAGGCAACAATCTGATTCTTCTCCCAAGCTTTGTAATGGGTTTTGAGGTTTTGGCTCTTTAGATCTTTACAAACCTATTTGTGTTTCATTTTATTGTTCAGTCTCTGCTGTATATGTGCTTCATACTGAAATTATATTTTAACCATCTTTTATGTATACTGCCCAGCTAACCTTGGTTATAGACCAGCATAGAATTACTGGGAGTGAATGAATGAATGAATTGCAGAGAAGAGTCTACACTTCAGCTTTTCTTAAAGACCTCATGAAAATTCATCAGCTTTTGTATGTGAATTTCTTTTAAAGTACACCATTTTTCACAAAGCATTTTATCCTATTATGATACATCTTTGCATGTTATTTTCACTAATGTATGCATATTTATGAACACTTTACTGCAGCATATGCATTTTTTTGTACATGTTACATAGCTAGAGTACTGCATTGCAAAATTTGGAGAAGTACAAATTTCAGTTCAGTTCATAAGTTTATTGTTCTAGCCAAAGGCCATGACAAACTTGTATCAAGCAACAGTATTAATTAAATACAAATAGGCCTTACAAATAGCGGGGGAGAGAAGGCAAGCAAAATGCGAGGGAGATTGTGAAAGATACAGGAAATTGAATGCAGATTTCCAAAAAATAGCAAGGAGAGACAAGAAGGCCTTCTTAAACGAGCAATGCAAAGAAATAGAGGGAAACAACAGAATGGGAAGAACCAGAGATCTGTTCAAGAAAATTGGAGATATGAAAGGAACATTTTGTACAAAGATTACCATAATAAAGGACAAAAGTGGTAAGGACCTAACAGAAGCAGAAGACATCAAGAAGAGGTGGCAAGAAAACACAGAGGAATTATTAGCTACAGTTAGAACTGGATATGGAACAACTGATTGGTTCAAAATTGGGAAAGGAGTATGACAAGGCTGTATATTGTCTCCCTGCTTATTTAACTTATATGCAGAATTCATCATGCGAAAGGCTAGGCTGGATAAATCCCTAGAATTAAGATTGCTGGAAGAAATATCAACAACCTCAGATATGCAGATGACACAACATTGATAGCAGAAAGTGAGGAGGAATTAAAGAACCTTATAATAAGGGTGGAAGAGGAGAGCGCAAAATATGGTTTGAAGCTCAACATCAAAAAAACGAAGATCATGGCCACTGGTCCCATCACATCCTGGCAAATAGAAGGGGTAGAAAAGGAGGCAGTGAGAGATTTTACTTTCTTGGGCTCCTTGATCACTGCAGATGGTGACAGCAGCCACGAAATTAAAAGACGCCTGCTTTTGACAAACCTAGACAGCATCTTAAAAAGCAGAGGCATCACCTTGCCAACAAAGGTCCGTGCAGTTAAAGCTATGGTTTTCCCAGTAGTGATGTATGGAACTGAGAGCTGGACCATAAAGAAGGCTGATCGCCAAAGAATTGATGCTTTTGAATTATGGTGCTGGAGGAGACTCTTGAGAGTTCCATGGACTGCAAGAAGATCAAACCTATCCATTCTTAAGGAAATCAGCCCTGAGTGCTCACTGGAAGGACAGATCCTGAAGCTGAGACTCCAATACTTTGGCCACCTCATGAGAAGAGAAGACTCCCTGGAAAAGACCCTGTTGTTGGGAAAGATGGAGGGCACAAGGTGAAGGGGATGACAGAGGACGAGATGGTTGAATAGTGTTCTCGAAGCTACCAGCATGAGTTTGACCAAATTGCGGGAGGCAGTGGAAGACAGGAGTGCCTGGCGTGCTCTGGTCCATGGGGTCACGAAGTGTCAGACACGATTAAACGACTAAACAACAACAACAATTTAATTAAATAATACAAAACATACACCCATAATATAAAAATCTGCAAAGACCAAGTTTCTGCGCATTAAAACACTTTCCCTTATGTATCTCTGATAGCTACAATTCTAATGTTATTTTGCCTTTTTAAATTGCAATTTTCCAACATCTATGATGTAAGAGAGAGAAGTTATCAGAGACACCAATGAAGTCAAATCCAGCTTGATTTCAGATTAAACCTCCAAATCACCACAACAATTTATAGCAATTTTATTTAACTCATTTTTCTTGATTTTTATTTTATTTTTTGCAGCCTAGAGGGCTCTGTGTGTAACAAATTTCTTATTGTCATTCAAAAGAAAACAAACCACTTATGGCATGGTGTGCCTGCTTGCTTGTATGAACAAAGGTTTCAGAAAGCAGTATCTTGGGTCTCTATATAAGGGATAGGCTAACAGATAATGAGTAATGTCTTGCACCCAAGGTTGACCACAAATACAATGTCTGCATATGGGACCTTGTGGTAGTAGCCATCCAAGACTGCCATGGGCATCCTTTAGAAACGTTGCTCAATAAAGGCATTTCTTAAGGGAAATGGTGAGGGTTTGGTCTGATAACCAGCTCTAAAATGCTCTGTTCTCAAGAGTGGATACCAAGGGGAAAATCTTGTGTTTTTAATTAGTTGCAGGTCCCTTCTGCATACTATCCAGAAGAGCCAGTCCCTGACACTTGCTCAAGGTCAAAGCAGAGCTAAGTTCTGGAAAATAATAATAGTCTAAAACATTTTGACAGGCTGCTTTCAAGAGCTGGTTATCACGCAATTCCTTATAGCAAAGCATGGGAACACACTCAGTAGGCATAGTAGCAAATTGTAAAACATACTTTAATTGAGCGCAGTCTGCTCTTGCCTTAATTGTCGGCCACCTCTGTGTGAAGAAGCATTGCTGAAATTCTAATGAAGTACGAATTTTGAAGAATGGCTGTGTTTATATTCCAGTGTTGCTCCAGAAAGTGCAAATTAGATGGGTTTGACTTTAAAATCATTTAGTTATTTATTAAATGTATATACCACTCTTCATTCAAGGATCACAATATAAAAACACAAAAATACATACCATAATTACAAACAAAACAATAACTATGCCCCCCCGACTGTGTTCAGTTGGGCTTAATCCCAGGTAAGTGTGTTTAGAATTGCAGCCCTAATTTCATTGTAAACAGCAAGAAGAAAGGGTCAGTCTACTGGTAGGTCCTAGGAAAGCATTCACTATGTGTTAGTTTGAGGTTATAATTAATTTTGGAGTCAAAATAGACATACATCAGATTACTTTTTTTTCTTAGAAAAACTTAAATTGCATAAGAAACTGATGCTCAAGACGAAATCCATATCTAATTTAGGCCCAAGGAAAATTTGCAGAAACTGAAGTTTGGCAGATCAAGGAGCACTGAGAATAATTAAGCTACATTTTTAAGGGGCACAGTCAGCAACCTATTTGTGCAGGGTCAGGTTTTGGAGGGAAATGCTTTGCACTGACAAATTACTAATTTTTCAGCCTACTTGCAGGCTTTTAAAAAAAATAGACAAACACACACAAAGAAATAGATCTTTCCTCTTGTTCTTTCATTGGACTTTGGCTTCCTATCTGAATAATCTGATCTTTTGCTTATTCATGGTTTATGGCACCCTTTCTGCAACCTGGTACTTCCAGATGTTTTGGACTGCAACTCCTGTTAGACTGGTGCCTCAGTCAAACATTTCAGGTGAACGCTTGGCAGCAGAGCTGGGTGCAAATGCTTGGTCCATACCCAAGGTTCACTTGGCAAGAAGGGAGGTATTTCCTTTCCATCCTTTAGTTGGGGAGTTGCAGCAGACAGCTTGCCCACCTGCTCTGGTGCCTTGAGAGATGCATCTCTACTAGAGATTGTTAAATCCTCACTTGCCTGTATTTTTTTGGAATCTGGTTAATTGGTTAAATGTTGGTTTCCAGTTCTTTCAACTTGCTACATTTTAAGAAACATGACCTTTTTTCCAGTTCTGTCTCATGAGTCTTCTTTGGGTGGGTGGTTGGGTGGGTGGTAATATGAACAGAGACTGGCATTTTCACCCAATGGTGTGGAATGCTCTCCCTGCTGAAATACAAAGGGTCCCATTCGTATTGGCATTCTGACAGCTCTTGAAGACACACCTGTGTAGGCAAGCATCCCCCTGAACTTGACCTTCTGATCTTATTGATTTTACTGCTCTTATGGTTATGCTTTCTAACTGGCTTGTTTCACTGCATATTTTAATTAAGGATGTTTTAATGCTTTGGTGGAACTGTTTTGCAGCGAGTTTTAATTATTTATGGTTTTTTTATAATTGATTTTATTGTTGTGAACTGCTTAGTAGCCATTTTTGCATGGAGGACATACATAAATGATAATTTTTTAAAAAACAACAACACCAGCTCTCCCAGCCTCTTGGGAGCAATCAAAATGTCCCAGATTCTGACATCTCTGGGTATGGCGGGGAAAGAATAATGTCTGAAGTGACCTGCTGCTAGTGAGTATGGATGCTATTGTGCTAGACGGATCAACAGTCTGACTTTGTATAAGGCAGCTTCATGTGTCTGGTGCACCTGCTGTATGTGCAAAAGCCTTCTCATGAAAAGCTTCTGCCTTTTGAGATGATGAAAACTGACAGGAAATTCTCTGTGCAGTGTCGGAAGGGTGCATTGACACATGCAGGACATCAATTGGCAATGCAGGCATCAAGTGGTAAACATGAATGTGAGAACTGGTTTTAGGGGAGGTGCATATGATGTTTTACTTATTAACAGTGGCTAGTTATAGTCTATTAGACTTATTTTTGCGTTTAAGCCATTCTCTAAGATGAAGTGAAACATTAACAATTCCGTATAGATAGCAGAAAATTCCATGAATAAACAGTAAAGCTTTATGTACATTATTTAAAAATGCATTTTGAATTTCATTTGTGTGACTTGCACAGGTTCCCCTCTATCTAAAGGAAAGGTTAAATGTTCTTATG
The DNA here is from genome assembly GCF_965112155.1 of Podarcis liolepis. NCBI lineage: Eukaryota > Metazoa > Chordata > Lepidosauria > Squamata > Lacertidae > Podarcis > Podarcis liolepis. The sequence goes on from NC_139570.1 coordinate 11,374,648, forward strand.
TCCTGGCCATGTCCTTTTCTACGTGGAGCTACCTGTGAAGGTGACTCGGAAATTACAGCTAATCCAAAATGTGGCAGCTAGACTGGTGATTGGGAGTGGCTGTCAGCATCATATAACACCGGCCCTAAAGGTTATTCACTGGCTCCCAGTACGTTTCTGAACACAATTCAAAATGCTGGTACTGACCTTTAAAGCCCTAAAGGGCCTTGGCCTAGTATACCTGAAGGAGCATCTCCACCCCCACCATTCAATCCAGACACTGAGGTCCACTTCCAAGGTCTTCTGGCAGTTCCCTCACTGTGAGAAGTAAAGTTACAGGGAACCACGCAGAGGGAATTCTCAGTAATGGTGCCCTCCCTGTGGAATGCCCTACGAGCAGATTTCAAGGAGATAAAGAACTACACAACTTTTAGAAGAAATTTGAAGGCAGCCCTGTATCAGGAAATTTTTAATGTTTGACATTTTACTATTTTATAAACAATTCAAAGAAACATTTTTACCATATATGCTCTGCCTACTTAATGACCAAATGAGAGGAGCACCCCTCCCCAAAACATGGCCCCACTCTAACATTGTAACTATACCAAAACAATTTAAGGACCACCAGGAGGCAGAAACTTTTCAGCCAATCTCTCTGATTAATCAGGATTATAAAAACTTTACGACAGTGCTAGTCAACAGGATTAAGGTAATTTTACAAAAACTAATAGTGTTCTGATGTGAGTAGAGGCAAGGAGAGGCAAGTCAAGTCAAGGATACATTGGACAGCTCCAGCATTGGAGTTCAGATGTTGCTTCTGAAACAGTTACTCTCAGATTCAGTCTTATACAGGGGCTGCAGCTCTGACTCATAGAGCCTTCATTGAGAGTGCATTTAAAGAGGGTGCATTCATCTCCAGCAGATAAAGCAGTGGAGACTGGCTTTAGTGGCGCTTCTCAGATGGAGTCCTGGGTCTCAGGAGGACAATGCAATGCCTTCTGGCTGCATGGACTCTGATTCCAGGAGGTTAGGTGTTTGTGGAGCTGGCCCTCAGGTCAATTCCCATACCTGCTCATCCCTTGAAGAAGAGGAGTCTGACCCCAGGGCCATGACACCCACCACTACTTGAAAGAATAAAGGATGATGTTAACAGCAGACAAGCTGAATGTGCTAAAGCGGAGAAGAAGGTCTCGGCAGTACTCTCAAGAGCAAAAGAGAGTTCATTAATATGTGCAAGGAGATTAATGGAACGTCGGCTCTGAAATGGCTGAGTTGTTCAGCTGACTTTAAAATGTGGCACCCAGCAAGAAAAATGGGGGAATTTGTTGACAATTAGGAAGTTTACCAATGGAACCACCGATAGAAGGTGAAGGATGACGCTAGGGGAAATGAATGCTCACGCATCAGCAGGCCTGGCTTTTTCTGCTGCAGAAAGCTTAATGAGTTTGCTGAGCTACCAATAATTGCCTTTGAAAAATCAGGAGTCGGAGAAGTAGCAGTCAGGATCAGAATGATGAGATATGTCTGGTCCAGTGAATGCAGCAGGGACTCCAACTCAGCTGCTGGTAGTGATGGTGCATGACTCTCCTTCGTGCCACACACTTCGAGGTCTGGCCAACAGCAATGAAAAATCACATGATTAAATTATTCTTGGGCTGCACCACTTAAGATTCCATCTCCCATAAACAAAGTTCTTGTGCAGTTTTGAAAGCAGGTCACTTTCTCTTGACATTTGAAATACTGAAGGCACAATTGCAGACAATTCCATCAATAAAGAAAAGTGGGAGGCATCTAAGGATACCAGTGTGGCTGCATAAAGAGCTGACAGATGAGCTGAGATTTAAGAAGGGCATGTATAAGAATGGAAGAAATGGGAAATCACAAAGGAGGAGTATACACAAGTAGCCAACAGTTGCAGGGGGAAAGTCAGGCTGGCTAAAGCTCTGAATTTGCTCAGGCTTGCAAGAGAGATTAATAATAGTAGTAGTAGTAGTAGTAGTAGTAATAAATATATACCTCACTATCTGGCTGGGTTGCCAGATTTCTTTGGCTATGTTCAAAGCAAGAGGAAGATGCAAGCAGGTAGTAGGTCCTCTGTGTAAAGAGGTTGGAAAAATGCTGTTGGGTAACAAAAAGAAGGCGGAACTGCTCAACACCTACTTTGCCTCTGTCTTCACCCAAAAGGAAAACAGTGCCCAAACTAGTAATAACAAAGTAAACAATGCAAGAAGGGAGCTGCAGTCTAAAATAGGGAAAGAGGTGGTTGGGAACACCTAGATACTTTAAATGAATTCAAGGCCTAATGAGCTGCACCCAAGGAGCTGGTAGATATAATCGCAGATCCTCTGTCTATAATCTTTGTGAATTCTTGGAGAACAGGTGAGGTCACTGTGGGCTGAAGGCTGGCAAATGTTGTCCCCATCTTCAAAAAAAGAAAAAGAAAAGAAAAAGAAAAAAAAGGGTGGCGGTGGTGCGCAGAAAACCCAGGTAACCACCAATTGATCAGCCTGACATTTATACCATTGAAAGGTTATAGAACAGATAATGAACAGTCAGTCTACGAGCATTTAGAAAAAGGATGCTCTGATTACTAAGACACAGTATGGGTTTCTCAAAAACAAGTTCTGCCAGATGAATCTCATTTTTTAAAAAAGAGTTACAAGCTTGGTGGATAAGGGGAACGCTGTGAACATAGTGTATCATGATTTCAGAAAGGCTTTTGACAAACTCAACTATGGTATTCGTGTGGAGAAGCTGGTAAAAGTGGGACTGATATGGTAACTGTTAGGTGGTCTTGTAGCTGATTGACTGACTAAATCCAAAGAGTGCTCACTAGTGGCTCATCATCATCCTGGGGGAAAAGTGACAAATAAGGTGCCACAGGGAGAAATGTCAGGTTCTGCACTTGGACAAGGAGAACCACCTGCACAAATATAAGATGAGGGACACCTGGCTTACTAGCAGTACTTGTTCATTTCCTCATTCCCCCCTTCCATCCCTCTCTGTAATTTCAGAATAATAGGATGAGTCATTAAATTATTGATTTTTTTAAAAGGTGTTTAATTTTTTCTCCGTCTTGTATGGCTTGGATAAAAGAAATTCCCTCCTAATAACAACTTGGTAAGTTTCTGTCATTTGTGTTTGCATACAGTGCAAGAAAAGGAATTCCTTTCACTTGCTTCCTAGAATAGTATTGGTCTGTTGTCCTTAAAAACAGGCAAACTTGTGTATACTCATGAGAGTAAGCCCAGCTAACCTAGTTGGGTTTACTTCTTCATAGGACTGATAATTCTAATATTAAATACCCATGGTGAAAATTGAGGCAGCGTGGAATTTATTCCAGACAAGTTAATGCAAAATACTTCTGTCTGTTGCTTTAACCATCCTTGCTATGGCTCTGCCGAATGACAGCATGTGGCCCTTAAAATCTACCCATGCCCCTCACATACATGGTGTTAAATGTAACACCAAAGCATGATTTTGCATTATGTACACAGGCCTGGAGTGAGTTTGAAGCCAAAAGTAACCTGATTATTAACTGGACTGATTATTGACTGGTTGAGTGGTTAATTCACTGTTCCTGGATTAATAATGATTTGCAAAGAAAGGGCCATTTCTCCATGCAACACTGGTACTTTTCGCCAATTTTACTAATTTTGGCTGGCACAAAAAATGGTTGACTGGCTCAAGAATGCATCTTGGAAGCATGAACTCACAATGTTCAGGTTGACAATACTGCCTGGGTTTTGGGTTTCCCTTGCCCAAAGTATTCCCACTTTTCTTTACCTTAATTTTTTATTTAAAATGTGTAACCTGAGGGCTTTCTAGATGCTGTCAGACAACATCATCTCCAACCATTAGCCATTTAGGCTGGGTGTGATGGAAATTGGAAGTCCAACAACAGCGGAAGGGCTGGAGCTTCTGTAGCCTGCATCTACCAGGAAACTGCTTGACAGGAAGGTGCTGTTGTGCTCAGGTGCTGACCACAGGCTTCCCACTATCAGTGACAGGCAGGAATCCAAGGGTTGAGCAGAAGAGGCGTGGGGCAGGAGGATGATCCAGAGCAAGGGACTTGCAGTTTGTGGGGTCCTGTGTCACTTGTGAGGCAGAGGCTGGGGGTAGAGGAAGAGTCCTGGCAGGCAGAGATGGGAGGAAAGGTGTCAGGTGGGGGAAGAGCTGCAGGAAGGCTCAGAAGTGGAAGAGACAGTTCCAGATATCTCTGTCCTCTCCCCCTCTGTTTCCAAAGACAAAAAAAGGCTTAAAGTAGCAAGAGCAGTTGGAGAAGTCACCTGCTGTTTGTGCACCACATCAAACATGGTGCAAGTGAGCTGGAAGAAGGATGGTCACACTGTTGTTCCAACAGTTTGGGTCAGAACACAAGTCTGAAGAAGTAGATGCCTAGCTAGCTAATTAGCAGGAGTGCACCTTGCACCTTAGCAGCTTGGTGTAATAAAGCACTTTGCCAATAAAGAACAAAACTTCCAGTCACTTGTCCTCATTGGGGCTGGGCAGGGCCAGCCCAAGACATTTTTGGCACTTGAAGCAAACCACAAAGTGGTACCCTTCTCCCCACCAGGAAAGATGGTGGGGAAGGGAAACTCCACATTAGGAATGGGCAGGTGGGTGAGAATAAATATCTACATCGGAATCTTCTGCCCCTGTGGGTCCTGCCACCTGAGGCAGTCACCTCATCATGCCTCATGGGTAGTGTGGCCCCGGAGCTGGGTCTGCTTGGGACACCCCCAGGCATCTGGTTAGCCACTGTGAGAACAGGATGCTACACTAGATGGGTCACTGGCCTGATCCAACAAGCTCTTCTTATGTTCTTATGCTTGATCATTGGCCATGGTGTCTGGGGCTGATGGACATCTGGAGCCCATAAATTGGCCAACTGTATGTTCTTACTAAAAGAGAATTAGGAAGATCAATGAAGGGGAAGGCTGCTAGCCATAATGACTATGTTCTACTTCAACTGTTAAGAGACAGTGTGCCTCTGAATGCCCGTTGCTGGAAACTGTAAGTGAGGAGAGTGGTGTTTCACTCACATTCTGTTTTGGGGCTTCCCATAAGCACCTGGTTGACTGTGAGAACAGAGTGCTAGGCTAGATGGACTTTTGGTCTGTTCCAGCAGGTTCTTCTTATGTTCTTATTTAGCAGCACTGAATAAAAAATGGGTGCCCCAGGCTGCATTTTTCATGGTTTAAAACTGGTTGCGTGTCAAGACCCCGAAGCCACCCACTTGTTGAGAAATAACACAAACAAGGACACAGATATTAGGCTAATGATATTGGGCAAATTTTGGCCACAAATTTATTGATTACAGAATGTGAGTGGTATTGGCTTATGCATTGAATGGACCCGACAATATCTGACTCCTGCCCAATGCGCAGGAAGGGGGAGCCCTGTTGATGCAGACCAACTCAAGCTCCCCCTGATGTTCCCGTCGGGGTCGTGTCATGGCCCTAGCCCCGCCCTGGGCTTCGGACAAGATCAACACCCCCAGATTCCTTTAATGAAATACCCTTAAGCTTGGAGGGGCAGGTGATGGCCACACCTCCCCTCCCCCATCACAAGGTCAAACAATGCCTAACCACAACCCTAACAAAGTTGTGAAGATTGCTACGAGGTAGGCGAAAACCAAGTGGCTGTTGCCAATTTGCCAAGTGGAAAAATTCCTACCAGGCCCCTCAACGGCGACCAACCAAAGTCCATAGCAAGGCCAGTGCCTAAAACCTGCAAATTAGGGAAGGAGGGCAGGTGATTGAGGAAGTGAGCCAAAGAGGAAGCCCTCCGGCTTGCGTCTCTGTTTAAATGGTCCCGGGCATGCCCCCCCAGCCAGCGGATTGGCTGGCCGGGCTCTGATGTGGCCAGGATCCCCTGGGCAGCAGGGGACTAAGTCCCCCGCTCCCCTGGAGGGGAGTGGGTGGCCACGCGGTCCACCGAAACTTCTCCCCACGGGGAAGTGGAGCGGATTTCCCAATTTCTGCTCCATACACTCCTCTCACCTGACAGGAGTTTCTGAAATCCTCGAGCAAAGTGTGAGAAGGGAGGGGAAACAGAGGAAAGGAACGCTAAGGGAAAGCAGGCATGGAAAAGGTGTTGTAGCACCAGTGATTGAGGGAGGATAGCACACCACCCACTTTCAATGCACATTGAACCCATCATTGCAGCTCTGCCTGGATGAAGCAACAACAACAAATTAACTAGCAGCAGGGAAACTAAAAGAAAAAGAAAAAAAAAGGGAGAAGATGCCAGGCTTCCCAGTGCACCCAGAGACACACAACTGCACCCTATATATTAGTTTGCCTGTCACGTAGGCCACCTCTCTCTTGTAACAGTTTTGATACGCTCATGTTTAACTCAACAGTTGTGATCAATATTGGCTACAAGCATAGATCCATAGCAATCAGTCCACCCCGTACAGCACGTAGCTGCAATGCACAATCCCCTTGGCTCTTTAATTTAAGCCACAGCCAATAGCTCACACCTATTGTTTAAAGTTTATTAAGTGGCAGGGAAATCATAGATATATTTGTGCAGAGCTCCTTAATTTATAAGATGGTATGGTATTGTTCTAAGCCCCTGTGGGCTTAGAACATTCCACAATTTTATTTTTTTAAAGCATTGAGCAAAAGGTGGCAGAATATAGTAGGAACCCTTGGTGTTTATAGGGGAAAAAACAGCATGGCTTGACCAGCAAAGGTCAGGATGGAAGGCAAGGAGGAACAAAGTGCTTGTGATACTATAGATATTCTAATATAAGAGTAGCCAATATGGAACCCTCCAGATGTTGCTGAACTACAACTCCCAGCAGCCCCAGCTAGAATGGTGAATGGTCAGGAATGAAGAACAGGAATTGGCTACTCCTGTTTTAAGACTGTTACGAGTTTGGTGGGGGGGTAGGCTGTGTTCCTGAGCTACCTTCTAATTCCTAGATTCTAATTCCAGCACAGGTTCAATTTCTGGAATACCTAGGTTAAATTCCTGGTGAGGGAATGGGTCTCTAAGTATAGGCCATTAAGTGGCTCAATGCCAGAAAGAAAAGGTACTTATGAAGACAAAGGCCAGAGTAGAGAGTTACATCAGTGGCGTAGCGTGGGGGGTGCAGGGGGGGCCCGGCTGCACCGGGCGCAACATCTGGGGGTTAGGGTTAGGGGGCGCAAATCCACGGGTTAGGGGGCACAAATTACTTGCCTTGCCCCGGGTGCTGACAACCCACGCCACGCCACTGAGTTACATGAGCTAGAAACTAGAAGCTGGCAGGCTGAGCAGTTGGTGAAAGAGCTCTTTCTATTGGAATCCAAGGATGTGGCTATTGGAGAAGGAAGACCCTCCACTGGGTGTTGTATATGTGTGTAAATAAACAATGTATCGTAAAGTCACTCCTCATTCTGAACCCTGGGCCAGTGCCTGGAACCCCTGGAATCTTGCACCATTCAGAGACTGGGGTGGTGTGCAACAATACACTATCTGTATGCTTGAAGATTATCCCTGCCTCCAGGTCTGGTCTTGACTGGAAGGATACTGGAATGTCTAAATTGCTGCTATGCTGCTGCCATAAATGATGAGCTACCCCTAAGCAGTGCATGGCAAACATTCACATGGGCCAAGGTTGTGCAGAATATTAGAGAGTTTATAATACAAATAGAAAATAATTCATTTGAGAATCCTTTCTAGCCTTGCCAATCTTTTTAAAAATGCACATTGTTATGGTTGCTGGCTAGCCATTTCTACTGTTAGGCAGATTGCTGGTTCACAGCCCAGAATATTAACTTGATGTTTCATCAGTGGGAGCCAATACATGGGCTCTCCTGACATAATACTTTCTGCTGAAGGAGCAGGTAAGCTGTGAATCAGCTGAAAACACTTTACAAGTTCTGATGTGGGGTATGAGATCCACCTAGGTTGTAGGAGTGCCTCCTATTTGCCTCCACTTATGCTCTAAGGTAAAAGGTAAAGGACCCCTGGACGGTTACATCCAGTCAAAGGTGACTATGGGTTGTGGCATACTTCTCGCTTTCAGGCCAAGGGAGCTGCCATTTGTCTACAGACAGCTTTCTGGGTCATGTGGCCAGCATGGCTAAACTGCTTCTGGCGCAACGGGACACCATGATGGAAACCAGAGCACATGGAAATGCCGTTTACCTTCCCGTACCTATTTATCCACTTGCACTGGTATGCTTTCAAACTGCTAGGTTGGCAGGAGCTGGGGCAGAGCAACGGGAGCTCACCCTGTCATGGGGATTTAAACCACCGGCCTTCTGATTGGGAGGCCCAAGAGGCTCAGTGGTTTAGACCACAGCACCATCTGTGCCCATACTTATGCTCTACCCCGAAGTCCAGTTCTGAGGGCCTTATGGCAGTTCCCTCATTGCAAGAAGTGAGGTTACAGGGAATCGGGCAGAGGGCCTTCTCCATAGCTGCGCCCATCCTGTGGAATGTTCTCCATCAGATGTCAAGGAAATAGAGAACTATCTGACTTTTAGAAGACATTGGAAAGCAGCCCTGTATAGGGAAGTTTTTAATGTTTGATGTTTTGCTGTGTTTGATGTTTTAATTTTTTGGGAGCCACCCAGAGTGGCTGGGGAAACCCAGCTAAGTGAATGACATACAAAGAAAAAAATATTCTTATCGTTATTACCTGCAAATAAAACATATATTATTTAAACACCATGCATTTCCAAGGACCTCTTCTCAAAGAGGAAGCCAAACCAGACGTGCTACCACTGGATCAGGATTTCTGTTCTCTCAGAGGCCAACCAGATGTCTATGGAAAGCCTACAAGCAGGACATAAGTGCAACAGCACTCTCATGAGGAGTTGGCAACAACATTCCTACCATATGCAATTCAGTGCTATCTTCTTGCTGTTTTCCCCTCCTGGCTCTATGTTGTTGAATCCCTATCTAACCTCCCATTTATGAGTAATTGCAGATTGCAACACGGCTTCCTTTTACCACCACCATGTGCATTAGAATTCACTGCATGTGGGATGTTGCTTCCCAAGGAGTCAAGAGGGGCAACAGAAAAACACACATTTGTGAGTTTTCAAACAGCAGTTTGGCCCATGATGTTTTGAAGAGAGAGGCTTTCCCACCAGCAGTCATTTGAGGATTTGTTTTTGACTGCTCTGCGGGCAGCTTGTAAACACCACCAGCAGCACCACACAGCATATGGAATGGCACTGATTAGTTTTCTGCTGGGAAGTGCTCACTCTAGTCTTTCTTCAGTAGAAGGCTGCCATTTTATGTGTGCTTGCACCAGCTACCTTCAATAGTCCTATGAAATGTACAGCTACTCTGATCCCTCAATGGGTTGCCTTTACTCTAGAATCCAGCTGTTTCAGCTGCCAAGTTTCCTAGTGCTATGCTTTTATGTCATCATGGTTCATTTGTACTGGATGTTTAGTAGGCTTGCTGCATTGACTTATATACGTGCCACAAATGGACCCAGAATTGCTTCTGTGTCAAGCTTCCCTTAAAATCTGCCAGTGCAGAAAGAGAGCAATTTATGGCTGCGCAAAGATGAATATGCTAATGAACTCGACATATGTCAAATCCTCTCCCATTTTGCAGTCTGTTTTATCTGCGTGGCTTTTGAGTTCTCCGAATTACTCAAAACCCGCACATGAGTGCTCGGGCAGATTAAATTCTGGTATCTCGTCTGTGTGAGATCCTTTATCACTGCAATTTCCAAATGCACAGATGCCTTGGAGATGCTGAGTTTAATTTAATGATTGAAAGGATACGTGGGAATTGGCTCGGAGCAAGGAGAAGGGAAGGAAGCGGTCTGGGGGCGGGAGCAGGATGGAGTCAAACTACATGCTGCCAAACTGAGAAGCTGCCTTTGCTGTAAGGTTGCCAGATCAGCAACCCGGAAAATCATTTGGGCCTTTAATTCAGGAGATACAGGCAGTAGTGGGGATGAAGGGGAAATTTGGTTCAGTTCACCTGCTTAAGTTGCTCTTCCTGATATTATATGTGAAGTGAAACACAAGTATCCTTTGAAATATGTACTTCTCTGAATTTTGCAATGTCGAGTAGTGTGTACAAAAATGCACTTACAGGGGGCAAAATATTCATTAAATTCGTATGTTGATGAAAACATCATTCAAAACCACATTGTATTCAGGAAAAAATCTTTTGAAACTGTGTATATTAGGCTAAATTGCTTTCAAAATGTGTGTATTAGGAGGAATTTACATTTAAATGCTGTTGATTTTTTAAAAAAGATACATTTTGGATTACAACACCCATTTGCCCCAGCCTGTCTCTTATAAACACCCTATAGCAGCCTTCCCCAAACTTGTTTCATCCAGATGTTTTTGGATTATAACCTTTTCATATTGTTGTAAATTGCCCAGGGAACCTTATGGTGAAGGGCGGGTAAGAAATCCTGTGTATAAATATATATGACCGGAATTCTGTTGGTTTGGCTGATTCTGGTGGTTGTGTTGGCTGCTAACACTTTCTTGTTGAACACAAGGAAGAATCTGCCCTTGTCCCATGAGGGTACCCTAGTGGCCAAAGCCAGAAAAAGCATAGGATGAAACCTACATTTCCCCTGCCATTCTAGTTCTTAAATTTTCTCTCCAGTGGCCAATGCTTAGATGAGTTCTTTGCTTTAAGGAAAGCCTATTTGCATTCCTCATCACTGTGGTCAGCTTTCCTTGTGGGATATCTGATATTGAAAGAAGTCTAGAGTACCATAAAGCAGTCCTTGGAGCCAGATAAAGCTTGCAGGTGCTGCTGTTTCCACTTTCCAGAAATCTGCTGCAGGATCCATAGGCACGCAAGCAACGATTCTCTGAAAGAAGCCAGTGCTATTTACTGTTCATATTTTAATTGTAGCAGAGTGGGCTAATTGCCCTATTTTGCTATTTAGCACTGTAAATATGCCATCCAATTTGGCTTTTGAATGCCATTGATAGAGCCCTGCCAGCAACAGTTTTCGTTTCAGGAGGAAAACAAAAACAAAAACAATAAAAATAAAAATAATAAAAATTACCAAGAGCCAGCTGCCTCTGAGCAAGCCCGTATTATTCCCTTAATGTGGTTTTCAGCCATTGATACATTCACCTCCAGTGCATTTCCTCGTTGCATCTCTTTCTTTCACATCAAAGGACACTTGAGAAAATTATCCCCAAATGTGTACATGGCGAGTTGTAAACGGACTCCTTGGTGGAGAATAATGAAGTTGAAAAGATGTTCTTTTCACTGATTCCACTGATGATTGATCTAGGCTTCTCTTCTTCTGATGCTGCTGCATGATTTTCCTTTAATCTTGTATAAAGCAGCTGCTCTTCTCTGGTGCATTTTTCATTCCATTGAGCTTAGATCCAACCTCTTCTCCCCCTTGAAGGTCACCAGGAGAGAGAAGAAGGAAAAGTTAGCCGATGTAAATATTTCTTGAATTGAGACCCATTGCATCCTTGACCTGGGCTTCAATGCTTATCTAATGTTTCAAAGCATCTTCCAAAAGTCTAAGGTCATTCTCTTTCCTTTCTTTCTCCAAACTGTTCCCTAAGAATCCATGGGTTCAGAATCATGATACTAAATAACATCTCAGGCATAAGAAAGAAAGAGAGTATGCTACCATTTCTGATTCCCCATAAGTCTGTACAGTATCATCCATTCTATTCCCAATATACAGGTGTGAGTGCCATTCTTTATATAGCCAAAATGGTACCACCCATACTTGCAAGTTAGGATTTTTGAAGCTGCATGTTGTTGTTTAGTCGTGTCCAACTTTTTGTTACCCCATGGACCAGAGCATGCCAGGCACTCCTGTCTTCCACTGCTTCCCGCAGTTTGGTCAAACTCATGCTGGTAGCTTCAAGAACACTGTCCAGCCATCTTGTCCTCTGTCGTCCCCTTCTCCTTGTGCCCTCAATCTTTCCCAACATCAGGGTCTTTTCTAGGGAGTCTTCTCTTCTCATGAGGTGGCCAAAGTATTGGAGCCTCAGCTTCACGATCTGTCCTTCCAGTGAGCACTCGGGGCTGATCTCCTTAAGAATGGATAGGCTTGATCTTCTTGCAATCCATGGGACTCTCAAGAGTCTCCTCCAGCACAATAATTCAAAAGCATCAATTCTTCGGCGATCAGCCTTCTTGATGGTCCAGCTCTCACTTCCATACATCACTACTGGGAAAACCATAGCTTTAACTATATGGACCTTTGTTGGCAAGGTGACGTCTCTGCTTTTTAAGATGCTGTCTACGTTTGTCATTGCTTTTCTTCCAAGAAGCAGGCGTCTTTTAATTTTGTGACTACTGTCACCATCTGCAGTGATCACGGAGCCCAAGAAAGTAAAATCTTTCACTGCCTCTATTTCTTCCCCTTCTATTTTCCAGGAGTTGATGGGCCCAGTGGCCATGATATTCGCTTTTTTGATGTTGAGCTTCAGACCATATTTTGCACTCTCCTCTTTCACCCTTATTAAAAGGTTCTTTAATTCCTCCTCACTTTCTGCCATCAAGGTTGTGTCATCTGCATATCTGAGGTTGTTGATATTTCTTCCGGCAATCTTAATTCTGGCTTGGGATTCATCCAGCCCAGCCTTTCGCATGATGAATTCTGCATATAAGTTAATTAAGCAGGGAGACAATATACAGCCTTGTCATACTCCTTTCCCAGTTTTGAACCAATCAGTTGTTCCATGAGAGCCAGTGTGGTGTAGTGGTTAAGAGCGGTAGTCACGTAATCTGGGAAACCGGGTTCGTGTCTCCGCTCCTCCACATGCAGCTGCTGGGTGACCTTGGGCCAGTCACACTTCTGTGAAGTCTCTCAGCCCCACTCACCTCACAGAGTGTTTGTTGTGGGGGAGGAAGGGAAAGGAGAATGTTAGCCGCTTTGAGACTCCTGAAGGGGAGTGAAAGGCGGGATATCAAATCCAAACTCTTCTTCTTCTTCTTCTTCTTCTTCTTCTTCTTCTTCTTCTTCTTCTTCTTCTTCTTCTTCATATCCAGTTCTAACTGTAGCTTCTTGTCCCACACAGAGATTTCTCAGGAGACAGATGAGGTGCTGCATGTAGATACCAAAAATGAACTAGAGAAAAAGAACTCAGGTTTCACCCCATTGCAATCAATCAGATGATGGGTTAAATGCACCACACTTTCTTTAGGTTGCACCCCTTTTGCCTTTTAAACAGTACCTGTATGCATCTACTTTTGAGAATGTGAGAGAGTCTTAGGAATGTTATCACAAAAGCAGTAAAAGAAGAAGTAAATTCACTTGTAACTTGGTTAACCTGAAGTCGACATCTTTCGCTCACATGGCACTTGAGAACCAAATGTGTTGTCTGTCAAATCTTGATTCAGGCGCCACAGAGGTAACTGATGAGTAGTGAAGGTACCATTCAATTAAAGGGCTTCTAATAGAGGCCTGCAGATCTTTTTATTCCAGGCACTAGTTGCAGTCAGATAGTGTAAAAGAAACTTAAGTTGCTTTGGTTTATTTTAAAATTGCATTTTTCCTAGGATTCTGGGTGTGCGGTCTTCTTTATATTCTGGCAGCAATGAGAAGAAAAAGTAAACTCCAGCTTCTTTACATGGTGGCTGTGTGGAGCAATAGACTTTTCATGCTGACATCCTGCAATGTAACAGATGACACAACCTTTACAACAGGATTTTGGGGCTGAGAAAGGGATCTCGTAGGACGTGGGTGAGGAACCTTTTTGGCACAGATCTTTATGCCATCCCACCCCCATGGGCTAACTGAGAGGTGAGTGGGACCACCACCTATCAATCATCTGCATAATAATGACATTTGCTGATTGACAGGTGGGAGGGAAGAGGGAAATATCTAAATTTATCTGGCAAGGATGAAGACCAAGAATAAAACACACACTGCTTATTGATATCAAAGAGAGGGGTGGATTCAGATTGCCTGACTTAAAACTTTACTATGACGCAGCCTGCCTCTCCTGGATTAAGGATTGGTGCTTACTTAAGAACACGGACATATTGGATTTGGAGGGGTATGACAACCGCTTCAGTTGCCATGCATATTTAAATTAGGATAAGACCAAAATACATAAAAGTTTTCTAAACCACATAGTAAGAAATGTGTTGTATAAGGTATGGGCAAAATATAAGGGTTTGTTGGAACCCAAAACCCCACCATGGATATCACCTTTGGAGGTGAAGGCAGTTAAGATGAAGAACATGAAAGGTTGGATGAAGTATAACTCTTTATAAATAGAGGAAGGGGATCAATTAAAACTTAAGAATTATGATGAAATTAAAGATAAGCTCTCTGGACGGTTACAATACCACCAACTTTTTGAGACATTCAGACAAGACCAAAAGAAAAAAGAAAAAAGGTTTCACTACTGAGCCCTCTAAATTGGAAAGAGAATTGTTAAATAATAAAACCAGGATAATCACAAAGATGTACCGACTCCTGCTTGACTGGGAAGTCAAGGAGGAGGTGAAGACAGTAATGATTAAATGGGCCCAGGATATTGGTCATATCATTCTGATGAGCGAATGGGAAACTCTTTGGAAAGCAAATATGAAGTTTACAGCATGTTATACCATCAAGGAAAACCTAATGAAGATGCAGTTCAAATGGTATCTCACTCCATCAAAGCTTTCAAAGATGTATAAAAATGTCTCAAACAAATGCTGGCGATGTGGGGAAAGTGCATGTCCACATGTGGTGGACATGTAGGAAAATCAAAGAGTTTTGGAATCTTATTTATGATGAAATGAAGAAGATTTTTAAATTAACTTTCATAAAAATACCAGAAGATTTCCTGCTTGGAATCATTACCAGAGACATACCAAAAAATGCAAAAGAATTTTTTCTATATGCAACTATGGCCACCCGAACGTTAATCGCGATGAACTGGAAAGGGTTCCAACAAGATTGGAATGGCAGAATAAATTACTAGAATACGCAGAAATGGCACAATTGACTAATCAGTTGAGAGGTAACACAAAACAATCATTTATTCAAAAATAGGACATGCTTAAGAGATATTTACAAAAATATAACAGTGTGTGACATCTGTGGCTGCATTTGAATGACCTCTGTATAAAATAATAACAAAGAAATAAGGAAAATTGGTACGATACGTTGTAAGAATGTATTAGAAAATATGAAAAGATGAAGGTAATAATCATATATACATTTGATATTAGAAATTTTACATGCACCGGGAGTTGATGGGCAGTCTATCACACATTAGTACGAATGTTGAACAAAAGAGACCGTATAAGATTGAATCAATTTTCATTTGTATATTTACATAAGATTACTTACACAATATCGTTTTTGGTTTATATAAGTTATAAATTATATAAGCATGGAAAACTTTTTTTTTATAAAAAATGACAGGTGGTTGGGACAGCTAGTGGGGATGATGAGAGATATTGGACAATCAGGATTGAAATCCCGCCCAACAGCTGATGTGCATTTCTGTGCCACATTGATTGTGCTCAACTATCCATTGTAACAAGGTATCACGAGGTTATAGAACTGAAATTTTAGTATATTTTACTGCCTTCCTTTTTACATTTATTTCATTGGTTTTGGTTATTGCCCAACCCTCAATGGCTTTATATTCATTTAAGCAGCACTGAATGCCATATGATAAAGTGGATATCTATCTATATACCTACCTTGTAATCTCCATTCCTAATTGTAACCATTGTATGTGAAATGTACTTTTCTCCACATTCATCACTCTCTCTCTATCAGGATCTTTAAGGTCTAAACCCAGGAACACCATTGGGTAAAGCTGCCCTGTGTGGTATACTCTCAGAACTGCAGCTTGGAACATCTTATTAGTGAGGCCCTCTCAGGCTGTAGTTCTCCTAGAAGGGAAGGGTTATAAAAGTCTTCCCATTTTGGCTGGGCTCCTATCTCAGCAACCATAGCTTTCTGACTATGGTGTTCTTCCTTCTGCTTCTTGGCTCTTGTCTCCATAACTGAATTTCTGGCTCCTGTCTTTGGTTCATGGTTCCTGTTTTTGTCCATGTCAGTTGTCCATGCTTTGGTAGCTTCCCATCCTGTCTGCTGTAATGTGATCTATGTGGGCTTGCCCCCTTGGCTATGGTCTAGAGCAGGGGTCTGCAACCTTTAAGACAAAAAGAGCCACTTGGACCCGTTTCCGAAGGAAAAAAAAAAACTGGGAGCCGCAAAACTCGTCATTATAAAAATAACTTTTTTGTCACTTTTTTATTATTTCTTTGTTTGACCCCTCAGAATTACTCCTCCTCTTAGAAATAAATGTTAACTTAACAAGTTACCTTTTTTGTGTGTGTGTTCTTCACTCCCCTTCAAAACAATGACCAGCGTACATGCCCCCTTTCAATGCAGTGACCAGCGTACATGCCCCTTACAATGTAGCGGGCGGGCGGGAAGGTGACGTTGGGACGATGCATGACTAACACACGCACCGCCCCCATGCGACGTCACAGCCAGTACAGTGCCCGCCACAGTGGGGAGTGTTGGGGCGCACAATGCGCCTCCTCCCCTCGCTAGTATCCGCCCCGGAGCCACGGCAAAGGTGTAAAAGAGCCACATGCGGCTCCGGAGCTGCGGGTTGCAGACCCCTGGTCTAGAGACTGCAGCCATTGAGTAAGTGGGGCAGCCCAATGCACCCATATGTCAACAGTCCTGAAAGCATTGTGCTGGCTGATAGTGTTTGCAGCCCTGGGCTCCTTTGGGATGACCAGCAGGATATAAATTGTAATAATAATAATAATAGGAAGTTTGAAGTCTCTTTGGGTATATAACTCTGTTGCGTATGTAACTCTATAGAATGTACATGGCTCATGTACACTGATTGCATGACACACATGCCCTGCTTTAACTAAGGCTGCAACACTAGCCCCTTACCTAGGAGTAAACTCCATAGAATTCTGAGACTTCTGAGTAGGCATACAAAGGATTTCACTGTAAATGTGCAAAACAGCTGTCTTTTTGCACTAAAGAAATGGATTATGCTAAATAAATGGGAACTTTGATAGCTATTGTGATGGTCATTTTTATTTAATAATACAGTGCTTGATTTGCTTGTATCCTCAGAGTTAAAATAGTGTTAGCAATTCTAGCAAATATGCAGAACTCAGTCATTTTTTACAGTTTTATATAACAACTTTCAAGGTGCAGAGAAAGTGATTTAATAGCTTAACAGCATCTCTACTTTTCTTTTTATCAGTATTGATTTTCCTGTAATGGATTTGTTTAAGATTAATCTCTTTTGCATGGCATCAGATTATAATTTTGTTAATGTTTCTAAATAATTCATAATGACTTGTTTGAGGAATTTGGATAAACAGCCATTTAAGATTAATAAAATTATAATCCGACACAGTGCAAAAGGAAATTAATCTTAAATGGATATTTATCCAATTTCCTAACACAAATCATTATGAGTTATTGAGAGACATTAATAACATTATAATATGATGCAGGACGGGGAAAAGAAATGTTTTTCAATAATCCATAATGACTTGCATTAAGAATTTCAATAAATACCTTTCACCCATGTTGGATAGTTTGGTTAATTTTATATTGAAATATATGTCATATTTACATTTTTGGTTCCTATTAAAAAGATTATTTTTCTTTGTATTAGGAGATCATTTCAAATTTTACAATACACTTATGAAGCTATTAATTTTCCTGTCAAGTATAGGCCTCGGATACAGTTTAAAAGAGGTGGTCTAATGGGGATGTCTCTAATGCAATTTCACATATAACTTAATGAAGCATGTAAACCGTGTCTCCTCTATTAAATACACATAGCATATGGTCACATCTTGCTTACGGGGTGTGAAAAAAACTATTTCCTAATCTTCAAGGTTATGCAGATTAACTACGAAAGCTCAGAGCTCAAAAAAACTAAGAAGAAAATGCCACTCAGCTGCACTTTGATTTCCAGCTTTTACTTCTTCTTTTTCTTCTTCTTTCAGGTGAAGTTCAAAAGTATCGAGTAGCATTAGGAAGCTAAACAGGGAGGTTAAAGAATAAACAGAATTCTGAGTATGTAGACTTTATACTTGAGGGTTAAGGAACCAGGGTTGAGCTAATCATAGCAACAGAGGACTGGCCATGGTTTGGAACTATAGGTAACCATAAGGAAGGTCCCTCCAGAGATTGTTGGATTCCAACTCCTATCATCCCTGCCCACTGGACTTGCTGGCTGGGGCTGATGGAGATGGAGGCCAGCAACCTCTGGACGGTACCACTTTGGCTACCCTGACTTTACATCTCTGGGGTTGCTGCATTTGCAATAGGAGCTGACTACTGAAAACTA
Organism: Podarcis liolepis; assembly: GCF_965112155.1. Classification (NCBI taxonomy): domain Eukaryota; kingdom Metazoa; phylum Chordata; class Lepidosauria; order Squamata; family Lacertidae; genus Podarcis; species Podarcis liolepis. The sequence goes on from NC_139570.1 coordinate 11,392,896, forward strand.
GCAATTTATTCTGCCATCCTATGATCCCTGAGAAGGTATTCCAGGGGCTGGAGGATTTATCAGGTGTCTTGCTGAAGGTGGGGAGCAGGGCTTTTTCCCCCTAGAAAAAGAGGTGCTGGAACTTGTTGACCTTTTGAAGATGCCAACCTCCGCCTCCGCTGTGCTGCCCCAATTGCCATGCTTCCTGCAGTTTCTGCCGTGCAGCCCTCCGCCTCTGTCATGCAGCCCCGAATGGCACCGCAACACTACAGAGGTGCTGGAACGCACCAAAGAGATGCTGGAACTCAGTTCCGGTGAGTTCTGGCTGAAAAAAAGCCCTGGTGCAGAGAGAAGTCTACCCTCCAAAAGGGAAATATGACTTCATGACCTGTGGGGAGAGTTATGCAGAAATGAGACATAACAGACTTATAAGTGAATATGTTGTGGATGGCTAGGCTGATTCCAGCAGTCTGGCCAATGGGACAATGGCAGAGGCAACATAACTGAGCTTCAAATAATAATAATAATAATAATAATAATAATAATAATAATATAATAATAATAATAATATAATAATAATAATAATAATAATAATAATTTTTATTTATACCCCGCCCTCCCCAGCCAAGGCTGGGCTCAGGGCGGCTTACAAGAAATAATAAAAACAAGTTGAATGATTACAACTTAAAAACAAAATGAAAATACAACATTAAAATATTGAAACATTAAAATATTAAAATGTAGCCTCATCACAGGAGAAAGGAAAAAAAAGAAAGAAAGAGGGGGAGGGAATCAAATTGGCTCCAAGCCAAAGGCCAGGTGGAACAACTCTGTCTTACAGGCCCTGCGGAAAGAAATCAGATCCCACAGGGCCCTGGTCTCATGAGGCAGAGCGTTCTACCATGCCAGAGCCAGAGTTGAAAAGGCCCTGGCTCTGGTTGAGGCTAATCTAACTTCCTTAGGGCCCGGGACCCTAGTGTTGCTATTTATGAACCTTGAGGCTCTCCGTGGGGCATACTGGGAGAGGCGGTCCCATAGGTATGAGGGTCCTAAGCCATGAAGGGCTTTAAAGGTCAAAACCAGCACCTTAAATCTGACCCTGTACTCCACCGGGAGCCAGTGCAGCTGGAAAACTACTGGGTGAATATGCTCCCATGGCAGAGACCCCGTGAGGAGCCTCGCTGTAGCATTCTGCACCCGTTGGAGTTTCTGGGACAGCTTCAATTCTTTTGACAGAATTACAAGCCTGGTAGATGAAGGGAACGCAGTGGATGTAGCCTACCTTGATTTCAGCAAGGCATTTGACAAGGTGCCCCATGATATTCTTGTAAAGAAGCTGGTAAAATGTGGTCTTGACTATGCTACCACTCAGTGGATTTGTAACTGGCTGACTGACCGAACCCAAAGGGTGCTCATCAATGGTTCCTCTTCATCCTGGAGAAGAGTGACTAGTGGGGTGCCACAGGGTTCTGTCTTGGGCCCGGTCTTATTCAACATCTTTATCAACGACTTGGATGATGGACTCAAGGGCATCCTGATCAAATTTGCAGATGACACCAAACTGGGAGGGGTGGCTAACACCCCAGAGGACAGGATCACACTTCAAAACGACCTTGACAGATTAGAGAACTGGGCAAAAATAAACAAGATGAATTTTAACAGGGAGAAATGTAAAGTATTGCACTTGGGCAAAAAAAATGAGAGGCACAAATACAAGATGGGTGACACCTGGCTTGAGAGCAGTACATGTGAAAAGGATCTAGGAGTCTTGGTTGACCACAAACTTGACATGAGCCAACAGTGTGATGCGGCAGCTAAAAAAGCCAATGCAATTCTGGGCTGCATCAATAGGAGTATAGCATCTAGATCAAGGGAAGTAATAGTGCCACTGTATTCTGCTCTGGTCAGACCTCACCTGGAGTACTGTGTCCAGTTCTGGGCACCACAATTCAAGAAGGACACTGACAAACTGGAACGTGTCCAGAGGAGGGCAACCAAAATGGTCAAAGGCCTGGAAACGATGCCTTATGAGGAACGGCTAAGGGAGCTGGGCATGTTTAGCCTGGAGAAGAGGAGGTTAAGGGGTGATATGATAGCCATGTTCAAATATATAAAAGGATGTCACATAGAGGAGGGAGAAAGGTTGTTTTCTGCTGCTCCGGAGAAGCGGACACGGAGCAATGGATCCAAACTACAAGAAAGAAGATTCCACCTAAACATTAGGAAGAACTTCCTGACAGTAAGAGCTGTTCGACAGTGGAATTTGCTGCCAAGGAGTGTGGTGGAGTCTCCTACTTTGGAGGTCTTTAAGCAGAGGCTTGACAACCATATGTCAGGAGTGCTCTGATGGTGTTTCCTGCTTGGCAGGGGGTTGGACTCGATGGCCCTTGTGGTCTCTTCCAACTCTATGATTCTATGATTCAAAGGCAGCCCCGCGTAGAGCGAATAAACAGGGACTAGGGTGGCTGTGTTTCATCTTGCATGCAGTGCAGTTGCAACACAAACATATTTGACTTGCATTAATTCAACTATATGTGCTTGGCTCCAGCTGATTACAGTACCAGTCAAGGGGGGGGGGGAATGAACAGACTTGCCTCCCATGTTCCACAGGTATTAAGACTACCTTTATCTCTTCCTCAAATCACTCAGGGGGAGGCAGTTTTAAGACATTACAGTGTAGTGATTATTTGTAATTTTCAGTGTAGTGAGATTGCTTCCCCACCTCTCTGGGGTGTTGCAGCAAAGAGGAGAGTATGCAAAGCGGCAGTCCCTCTTCCTCAGCTGTGACGACCAGCAGGAAAGCAGCAGGAGAGGGAATAGAAGAAGGTGGAAGGGAGGAAGCATGAGGCAGACAAAGAGAGACACAGGCAAAAGAAAAAGGCTGGAATATGAGCTACATCTTCTGCCTGCATATCTCTCTCTCTCTCTCTCTGTGTGTGTGTGCCTTTCTTACACCTTTGTATCCTGCCCCCCACTGTTTCCACACAGCTGAGGGATCCAAGTTGCCAGTCTGCACTCTCTCCTTCTTGCCACAGCACTCTGGAGAGGAGGAAAGCAGTCTGCTACCACCCTCTCAATGCTATCATTACATGTGGAGGAGTGAGGGGAGGCAGTATGGACAGGAGGAGGGCCTCCACATAGAGCTTCCCCCACCTTGCCAGCCAGCAACCAGGTAAGTTTTGGCTATACATGATTTTGCATTTGGATGCTGCCTCTGGAATATGACACCTCCATGTGTGATGCAACTACAATATATTGCTTTGCGAAGTGCAAATAGTTCACCTTTAAATGAGAACTGCAGTGAATCTCTCCCCCATCCCAAGTTCTATGTTCTATTGAAATCAGTAGAACATTTTATTATTTTTAATAATCATGCTTTAATCACTGACCTTTCTTTGTGGGAGTATTTAATACAGCACTTCTCAGTCTGAACTGCTGAAGGACTTGTGCGCCCACCCTGTAAAAGTGTTTCCCTCCCCCCCGAAGCTATGCAATTGTTATCCATTATCTGTTACCACACTTGCTTGAAACACCTGCCTCTACGCACATTTGCATACTATTTCTTTGTGTTTAGGAAACAGCACAACAAAACAGCAAATAAATTGTTATCTAACTGAAGGTTTCTCAAGAGGAAAAGGAGATAGAGAAGGAGGGTCAAGGAGTGATTGTGCAGCAAACTTTGGTTCTTAAGGAATAGAAAAGAATGGGGAAAGATCTGTTACCACGCTCAGGACTCATGTTTCTAAACACACATATGGACTACCTATCTGCATTCATGGAGTAAGCCCTTTTGGAAGACAAATGACTGTTGAAAGTTTATCTCAAACATGGTGTCAGAGGAACCATTTTTCTTCTTGACCATGGCTCTATTCCATGTCCAATAAAGCTAGCCAAGACTAGCATGTTTTAACACAAACATCCAAGTGTGTAACTTTGTGAATCATTAGGTCAAGGCAGCAGAGCACCTGTGAAAGGTCCTCCAGAATGCAATGGAAGCTAAATCAGAACTTTTCCAGAAAATGTTTCCCCCCACCACCAAATTGAGGAACTATAACAAAGGAGCAATTAAAGGCTATTTCACAGTGTGTTATTTCACAATGGTGCTTCCATTCCTATTAAAAAAGGAGAGGCTGAAGCTTGCAGCAAGGATGACAAAGGCAAAGAAAGAGAAAAGGAGCCATATATGCGAATCAGAGGCAGGGGGAGGGAGGGAGCATGAGGAAGGAGACCCCTCCTGCAGTCGTTCTGTCTTGTAGAATGAACTTTGAAAAAACTGCTCACAAACACACATTCATCTCTCTCATCTCTATGAAAAAAGCCTCTTAAAGCTATCCTTTCCCACAGGGACATCACATTAAGTGGGGAAAGACCACGTACATCTATAAATGTGAAAACTAGTAAAAGAGAAGGATGGCAGAGGTTTCTTTCATTAAATGACAATAAACTGAGTTGAAGGTTTCACCAATCTTGTTGATTTGTTTTATTACAGTTTCCTTAAGTCAGCCAAACTAACACAAGGAATTGTGAGTAACTAGCATATATCACAGTGAAAACTTCGAGCCGTACGAACTTTGCTGGAATAAGGTCAATACCCAACTGTTTCTGGGTCTACAATGGCAGAGCAATGGAAACACTGAAAATTCAGCTTTCTTTTCTTTTAGGTAGGGTGGGTGGGGGTAAATGATCAGGGCGGTGTGCATTTAGTGAAGCAATAAGGACTGAATTTAGGATCTGCAGCATAATTAGACTACCTGGAAAGCGGAGGATTTTTATATATAAAGAAATCAAACTTAGCATGGTGGTTATAGAAGAGTCAGAATGTTTGAAGGTTAAAATTATTAAACTAATGTTGATTCCCAGGCCACACATCTTAAAACGGAGAAAATAATACAGATTTTTAAAACCTACACAGAGACCTTTCCCCCCTGCAGCATAAATGTGCTCTAAAATAAAAATAAAAATGACTCATGTATATGGGGGCGGAACAAACCTCTCTGCTAAAAGCGACAGCTTAAAAAAAGAAAAAGAACTGGATAGGAGCTACTTCTTCCTTAAGCATTGATCAAGTTGTATATATGTATTTCAGGCATTTTCAGGGGCTGGAGCCAGGAGTCTTTAGTTCTGTACACAGCTGCCCTTTGTGCCAGCTGCCCTTTGTGCCAGCACATCTGTACAGTACTTCATTGTATGTCTCTGAACAACACTGTGTTCTCAAGCTCTGGATTGCCCTCTCCACCCTAACCCCATCCAGGCTGGACCTGACTCGACAGGAAAGACAATAGAAAGTTTATTGTTTGTGCTGAGATTTTGCCTGACTAGGAATCATCTTCCTGGCCCTGGTGTATTTTGTGAAGATCTGTGCTTACTTCCTGGCACAATTTTGGGTAATTTGTTTTCCTTTGACTACAACCTACAGCTCAATCCTAGCATTACAGTGGTACCTTGGGTTACATACGCTTCAGGTTACATATGCTTCAGGTTACAGACTCCGCTAACCCAGAAATAGTACCTCGAGTTAAGAACTTTGCTTCAGGATGAGAACAGAAATTGTGCGGTGGCAGCGGGAGGCCCCATTAGCTAAAGTGGTGCTTCAGGTTAAGAACAGTTTCAGGTTAAGAACGGACCTCTGGAATGAATTAAGTTCTTAACCCGAGGTACCACTGTCTGCTCCTCAAGAAGAGGAGAGGGCTTGCTGTTTTGAGAAGGGGCAGGAGGGAGTGTTAGGGTTGCAAACAGCAACCAGTGGCATAGCAATATCCTTTTGCAAAATGGGTGAATGGGAATGGTGCCATGTTCCTTGGAGGCAGCCATTCTTTTTCAAACAAAAAATGCACCCAGAAATGCATTTAAGATGTAGCTTTGCTTTCCATGAGCTCTTTTACAGATGCTGAATACCAAGGTGCTGTGCTTTTATGTGTTTTATTTTAGTTAGCAAAACCAATAAATGGGAATAATCCTCCGCCTGTGCTCAACATGGTAACCTCCCTCCTCTCAATTTTATTTTTCATGTTTTCACCACCCACCCAAAAATAATGCCATAATTCAGCATGTCTTTTCGAAAATGGAAAATAACAACTAGAAAATCAACAAACATAGAATTATGTTAGAGGGGGGCTTAAAATGGGAGAAATGCCAATCAAGTTGTCTGGCTGCAAAGAATGAACAGGAAATCTGTTTCTTTCTACCAAATGACTGTCACGCAGCCGTAAATTAATCAACACAGAGTTTTCTTCATAAACAGAATAAAACTTTTACTTGAGAAAATAAAGTTGTTCATAAACAGCATAGTTAAAGAGCATACACAGAGTGCTCATAGCAGCTATCTGACTCTTCAGAGAGGCACAGTCTTAGTTAGTGATTTACTAGAGTCCTGGGGCCACTCTGTCTGCAAATAACACAACACACACTGGCTGAGACACACAGACACTGAGGCTGGCTACTTTTATAGGGAGAACGAGTCATCACCCAAGATGAGACACGAGTCACAGTGGCTTAGCAGTTTGCTGTTAACCGTTAGCAGGCTTAGGCTTGAATGATTGTGTAGGCCTTGTAGGCCTTACTGCTTCTGCTCTCAAGAACCTTTGTCTCATGACAATAATACTTTGGACATTCAATTTGAAAAATGTAGTAGATATTAAACCACTCCAAGGGAAAATTGGGGTTGATGTCAGTGCTCTCTCTCTGTGTTATGGACTATTATGCACTAGAAGGAGGTGCTCTGCTCAGAGGGCCCATCTGTAAAACATAGCCATGTTACATTAAACAGTCATGGTGCTTGTTAGGGGTGCTGAGAGTTCTTAGGCAGCCCCTAGCCCCCTTGCAGACCAGCAATTCCTAGAGTGTCCTGGGAAGAGTGATTGATTAGAGAATCTGAGAACCAACACACTGCACATTCACATTAAGTCATGGTTTGTTTTCACTACTTTTAACTAAGACATTCTTAGGGCAACCCAGGAAGAAAATGCTTGCCAAATACATGTTACCAAGCAGATCCCAAGAACTTAATACTAGTATTTTAAGTTCGGATGCTAAGAGGAAACAAATGCATTGCTGAAAGTTGTCAGGAGGCATGACAACAGAGAGCTACAATTTTCGGAGTACTTTGGGAAGTACTTTGTTAAGCACTCCGAGAACCGTAGCTCTGGGAGGGGAACAGAGGTCATGGCTATTTAAAGTGGTGTCATAATGCTTTAAGTATATACAGTGGTACCTCGGGTTACATACACTTCAGGTTACATATGCTTCAGGTTACATACGCTTCAGGTTACACACTCTGCTAACCCAGAAATAGTACTTCAGGCTAAGAACTTTGCTTCAGGATGAGAACAGAAATTGTGCTCTGGTGGCGCGGCAGCAGCAGGAGGCCCCATTAGCTAAAGTGGTGCTTCAGGTTAAGAACAGTTTCAGGTTAAGAAGGGACCTCTGGAATGAATTAAGTACTTAACCTGAGGTACCACTGTAGTGTGATTGTGGTTTAAGTAACACATAAAGTTGGGGGGATTTTAATCCAGGCTCAGCATCCATTTTTATTTTTTTGCCATTCCACAAAGAGACACTTTATTTAAAAGGATTAGAGATTCTTTTAAAAAAGCTAAAGTGCAGAGTTGATATAAAGCACAGCATGGTAAAAATCAGGGCTGTATGGTAGTGGAAACTGCATTGAAGTGGCCCCTCAGATGATTTTATTCCACAACTATGCATATTTTGTTAGTGAATTGTTGAAAGGTATTTCTGCAAATTGGAGATCAGCAGCAGGCTAGGTTTGAAGGGTGCATTTGCATTTAGACATACACCTCTATCTGAACAGAGCACATCTTTGCTTTCAGGACTGGTCATACAAAGAATAAGTGATGCTTGAAGATACTCTTCAGTGTGCAAAGCTGAGAGAGATGGCCTAGATCATTTTTGTTGTGTAACAGCTCTATAATCCCCTGGCATTCTACGTCCCATCACACCAACTGTTCTTCTCAGTTGCCGCTATGTTCCAAATAAAATCAAGCACAATTTGTCCAGTTTCACAAGTGCTTTTCAGATATGTGGTTTAGGGACTAGAAGGAAGATTGGAACTTGCAAATGGTTGAAGCACTCTGTGCAATGGAACACACTGTAGTGGTGAGGGTAGCACACAACAATTTAGGAATATGTCAAGAGGCAGAGTGGAGGCAGTCTGCTGAAGAAGCCAGGGAGTCTCCCCCTCTTGCTGCGACCAGGTCTCCCCCTGGTCTCCCAGAACACGCATGGAAATGAAGATGGTGGAACAAAGAGAGACAAGATGACAGAGCCTTAGGCTTCTAAGGAAGAGATTAGGGGAGGAGCCTTAGAAAGCGGTGGGAAGGCTTTCAGTCCTTGCAACTACCTCTTTGGGGAAAGACCAACTGGGAAGAGTTGCTGTTAACACCAGGCCTGTGCTGTTTCAGTTTCTTTGACTAAAGAGTTAACTTCACTGACACCAGGTGTTTTAATGCTGACCCTACTCCTGACTCTGGCTCCTGACAATACCCAACAGGATATTAGTGCAGTTAAACTGGATGTAGAGGACTATGTGGACAGCCTTGAGCTCCTTAGAGGAAGAGTGGTATGTAAATGAAGAAAACAAATAACTTAAAAATTGCTCAAGAGGCATTCTTGCTTATTTTCTCTGGCCAGATCACTTTGCCTTAAAGAGTGCATTTCTCTATCTTTCTCTGTCTTGACGACACGGGAGGTTTGCCTCTCCAACATATCGTTTGCAAGTTCCCATAATAGCCTCAAGTGACTGATGTTCTAGTACTGCTTCTCCTCTTCCATTTCTCTCACAACATCAATTGTCTTTTAGATTACAGACGCTGCAGCAGAAGCTTTTAAGTGCATCCACTCTGCAATTGCTTCAACCCTCTGCAGCTTCAACAAATTTTAACACTGCAATTACTTGGATGCTCACTTTGGAAGTTTCGCCATTAAGCTCTATTATTATCGTTACTGCAATTGCTGTTTTTATTGCTATTATTTTCCTGTTCGTGTAAGAAACTAGCTGGTCAAACTAGGCTAGAGAGTTGCATGGACACGAACTGAACCAGATCACTCCAGTACTGTGCTTTGGGTCACAAATTACGTATCAAGTTTCCTGCATTTGGGGAAATCGCAGGGGTCAGCTTTACTATGCTTTTTTCTGAAAAGAACAACTAATAAATGGAAATAATAATGATGATGGTGATGTTGAAAATAGTTTTAAAACCATTTTTATTGGTAGTTTTAATATTTATTGTAAACCACTTAGAGATTTTACTGCAATCAAGCAGTATGCAAATGTTGTTAAATAAATAAATAAATCATATTATTATTATTAATTTTCTGTTCATGTGTAGACATCTGTCTAGACAAATTTAGTGTGAACTAGATAGCCTGAGCTAAGTACATCAAAATCCACCCATAATTATACTGAGGAGGAAAGCTGTTGCTCTGAAATGCCATAGCTCAGTGGTGGAGCATGTGCTTTGCATGCAGACATTCCCAGCTTCAATCCAAGGATCTCCAGGTAGGGGTGGGAGAGAACCTTGTCTGAAACCCTGGAGAATCACTCCTAGTCAGTACATACAATGCTAAGCTTGATGCACCTTTGTTCTGACTCAGGATATGGCAAATTCCTGTCTTCCTATGACCATGCTCACCATATTTACATGATGCTGCATGTGCCTGACGATCAAGCTGAGCTGTGGACATACAGCAAACACTGTGTGAACCAGCCCATAGTCCTAGATGGCACACACCACAGAAGATAAGGGGGTGGAACTACCGTATTTTTTGCTCTATAAGACTCACTTTTCCCTCCTAAAAAGTAAGGGGAAATGTGTGTGCATCTTATGGAGCGAATGCAGCTGCACAGCTATCCCAGAAGCCAGAACAGCAAGAGGGATTGCTGCTTTCACTGCGCAGCGATCCCTCTTGCTGTTCTGGCTTCTGAGATTCAGAATATTTTTTTTCTTGTTTTCCTCCTCCAAAAACTAGGTGCATCTTGTGGTCAGGTGCGTCTTATAGAGCGAAAAATACAGTACTTATAACTTTTGCAACACAATTAATGGAAATGAAGCTAAAGAGAGTAGGTACCCTGGGGGAACAGTTTCCAAGTGTACAGGTTTGCTTTGCATGTAACTCTTAGTTCAGTGAACCAATACACTTATGTTGCTACCCTAACTTCTGCTAAATCTCTCCCTTTACAACTGAAAGAACTGGCCTTACCCAGCTGTGCCCACCTGCTTTTCAGTGCTGTACCAGGGTAGACTTAAGGGTCAAGGCAGGGGTGTGGCGATTGTCTATAGGGAGACAATCTCTTTGACCAGGAAGTCTCTTGACCTTGGGATGGGCTTAGAGGGTCTGTTAACTGGTGTTGGCTTAGAGAGCTAGCTTACCAATCACCCTCTTGCCTAGCAGCAACAGGTTGGCCAAGGTAGTCTCTGGGATATTGTTAGAGGACCCTAAAATGATAATCCTAGATGACTTCAATATCTACATGGAGGCTGCTGTCAGGTCTGCTCAAGACTTCATAGCCTTCATAACAATCATGGGTCTCAGATGGTCATCAGCAGTGGTGGAGGAAGGGTGTGTGTGGTGGATGCGGGTCGTCCCAGGTGTCATCACAAAAATATGAGGGTGTGTTTTTTAAATTAAAAATTGGGCTCACAAAACTTTTTAGTTCAGTCAAGAAATGTAACAAAACGCGGCTGGCACTGGGCGCCACACCGCGGGGGCTGGCACTTACCATGGGGCCTGCAGTGTGACCGAGCCACGCAACTCTCCTGGCTTGGTTCCTGCAGGCTCCGTGCTGCCTGAAATGGCAGCGTGGGGCTTGCATCTGCCCACCGCCTCTCCCTCAGCCACCCTACAGCTGAGGGGGAGGTGGTGGAGAGGCTCCACACAGCTCACCCTGCCCCCATGGGCAGCTCGCTCCCAGCTGCAGGATGCATGCGCCACACCAGGCACCCGAGTGGCTAGCTACGCTGCTGGTCATCAGTCCAATTCACCAGGTAGGACACATCCTTGTTCTTGCCCCAAGTAATATGAGGGATGGACTAAAAATAGGGGGATCTAATGCACTCCCTTGTCATGGTCAGATCATTATCTGGTTAAGTTTGGACTGATTATTGCGGTTCCCCACTGTAAGGATGGTGGGTACATTGTAAGGTGATCCTGTCGAAGCCCTCATCTCCCTATGGAACTGTGAGATGAAACAGGTGGCTGGCATGATTGTTCTTGAGTTTGTGGGATATTCTCTCTCTCACTCTCTCTCTCTCTCTCTCTCTGTGTGTGTGTGTGTGTGTGTGTGAGAGAGAGAGAGAGAGAGAGAATCATTTGTTCCAGAAACACAGAAGAACAAAGAAGAAGTTTCAAGAAGCAGCGGAAGGCTGAGATTCTTTTGTCTATGCAAGGAGCGGTGTTGAGATGTAGCTCTGCTGAGTATGGATACCAGCACACACATGCAGCGAAAGTGATGCTGAACCCAATCCTTATAAATCATCCATCAGAGGTTGATGAATTGATCCAATTGAGTTTTCTCTATGGTGTTTTGGAGTCCAAGCAGCAACTTGCTACTCTGAGGAGCTCTGGACTATGAAACAAGCTGGATGAAGACTGGAGTGCAAGTGGCACAAGTTACACTATGAAGCCGACCAAGCACATAAGGCAGGGACACATAATCATGCCTACCATGTGGCAGAGCAGGCTGCCAAAATGGTTAATTTTGCAGCTCACATTGTATCCTCTAGTAGCTGCTAGGCAGAATTATCTCGGACAGTCTGGAAGTTACTGGCTTTCAATGTAGGAAGGGACCTCTGGAGACCTCGAAGACCCACTGTGACTGACTGGCTATGCACTTTTCACTCAACCTCTGTTAGTGTTTGTAAAAAAGAAAGGGTTCTGACCTCCCTTTGTTGCCTCAGCCTGGTCCTCGGACCTTTGTTGGCATAAAAGAGTCCACGAGAAAAGTATCCTTGCAGAGTACTTTCTGCTTTTATTCTTAAAAGTCTTTCTGCAAAAGCGACTGACCAACTGTACACACATCAACACTACCAGCTTTCACTAACCAACTAACTAACCAACCAACCAATCAACCAACCAACCAATCAACCCAACACCAAACTAACATTTCTCACTCTATATATACAACTCGGTGCAGGCTGCTGACTCATGTTGACCCAGGTTTTTTAAGCATTAAAGAAACAGCGGCCATTTTAGCGGCCAACCTCAGAGTAATCTTGACCCTGCACTTGTTGCAGCTCTGGTTGAAGTATCTAGTGCTTCAGGATGTTTTGTGGGATCAGTTTCACCATATGCAATCAGCTGATGTGGACAAGGGGCTGACTGTAAAATGTCCAATCACATGCTCCCTTGACCCCTGTCCCTCCTGGCTTATCAAATCTAGCAGAGTGGGCTGACTGGTTGAGACCAGAGTATGGCTATTGCTTCACTGCATGAGGGGTGATTCCTGCTGCATTGAAAGAGGCCACAGTGTGACCACTCCTAAAGAAAATGGCTCTGGACCCTTTCAATTGGAACAGCTATTGGGAAGTTGCAAATACCTCCCCTTTTTTTCTAAACTGATGTGGACATGAAGAATTCAATTGAAGACTGGAAAAATTAGAAACTGAGAGAATCCAAAATTTTCCATCCCTAGCTTCTATGTGTAGGCATGAGAGAGGTGGGAATATGGCAGCTTAAGAGATGCACACAACTCAACTCAATAGGAAAGTTCCAGCAATAGGCTAGTTTTTGTGCAATCAGCTACGCAGCAGTCATTCTGTCCCATAGCTTCCCTGATGATTCCTTGAACTTTTAAATCAACCATTAAGAGGGATCAAGAGAGCAGGAGCAGGGGGAAGAGAAAGTGCTACAGGGAAGCAACCTGTAGAAAAAGGACTTTGTGTACTTCAATACACGGAATCAGCACCCTGCTGAATGAACAAGGGGCCTAGTTTTCAGGAAGTGCTAAAAATAGCTTGGTTGCTTATTTGCTCCTCACACCCCATATAACCTCTGATATGCTTGGCTTCTGGTGTTTCTGAGCTTTGTCAGACAAAATAGTTTGCTCTTCATACTTACTCTGCTCCTTATAACAATGGAACCACATTTCGTAAAATAATAAAATAAAAATCATGGGCGTCCACAGCCTCTCTTCCTCTTCACCCACTTTCTAGCAGCTGCTATGAGCTGCCCAAGGGAGGAGGCCAGCAGACATAGCCATGGAGAAGCAATAGGATGCTCCCTCATGGCCACAACCGTCATCATTGTCCTCACTTGGGACAAGCGGCGCCTTATCCTCCCCCCCAAGCTCAGAAGCACTGGCACTAGTGAGGGAAATAGGGGCATTCTGGGATCAAATCAAAAGCCAGGATGGCTTTCATAATTCTGAGACTGTCCCCGGAAAATTGAGTCACATGGAGGGTATTGGGAGGGTGGGTGAGGAGCACAGGGCCTCTCCCTGGGGCTTTGATGCAAGCAGTTCAGTTGTTTTGCTCGAGCACCAGCTTTGCAACCTGTTTCCACTTCCAACAAGCATTTTAAATTAAGATCTACCCACCCTGGAAGAATGACAGATGAAAGTGATGGACTACATGGAATTGGCAGAAATGACTGGCAGAATCCGCGACCAGGGAGAAGAGTCGGTGGAGAAAGACTGGGAAAAATTTAAGGACTATTTGCAGAAGTACTGTAAAATTAAGGAAGGTTAAAATGACGTCTGATGGAAAATAAGTGGTATTGGTAAAAAGATTTCTAAGAAAATGTAAATAGGGATTGATAATTGGAAAATTGATATTTATAACAGGTTAACATCTTGAGTGAGGATAAATGCCAGAGGGTAAGGATTTGCTGAATTTAATATCTGAACTGGAATACAAAATGCGAGGTGTGAGGAGGTCAAGAAACTAGTGAAGGAGGTATAAGATTTGAAATTACTAATCTATTTCCTGTTTTGCTCTTTGGGTTTTTCTTTTTGTCCTTTTTTCTTTTTTGTATTTTTATGTGTTTTGTTTTCTGTATTTTTATATTTTTGTAGTTTTTTCTTTATGTTTAAATGTTGGAATTTTTTATTATTTGTGAAACCTTAATAAATATTATTATAAAAAATAAATAAATTAAGATTTTCCCACAGTCCACATCTGTATTGGAACTGTTTTTAAGATTGCTTTATTACTTGTTGTTCGCTGCCCTGGGCTCCTTTCGGAGGAAGGATGGGATATAAATTTAATAAATAGATGTATAAATAAACCAAAAATTAAAAAAGTACCATAATTACCCAGGATTTTGTCTCCAGCAAATAAAGGTAAAATGAGGTTGTAATGCAACAGGGAGCTGGGATGGAGAGGCTCAGCCTGGTGGGTCAACTGGATGCCCTCAGGCCTTTCTACCTGGCTTGCAAGCACTGTTCTCCTAGACTACATCCCTCATCCTCCTTGAGTGCTTTTGCCTGGTTGGAATAGGATTTTAGGCTGGGATAATGCATCTTGTTTGCCTGGATGGAGGACGGAAACATATGCATGTGTAGGGTGATGCAGAAACCCTTTGCTTTTGAACATTTGGGATGCAGCCTACTACAGAAAGTTAAGTGTCCCACTGGCCACTCTGTCCTCTGTTGCTTCTGGCTATGTTCATCATGGCACATGGTCCCTGGAAAGTTTGCCTGTGGTGGAATATGACCCTCAGTCTTAAAAAAATGGTTCCCACCCTGGATTTAGAACTTCTGACCTCTTGGAGAAGCAGGAAACATACAACAATATGAATAAGAAAACCTCCTATGCTTCTCCCTTTCTTCCTCCTTGATTTGTAGTGCACATTTCATGTGCTCAAAGATCCTAATATATAATGTTTCAATAATCTGCACAACAGCCCTGTAAGATAGATCATTCTTGGGTGAAGCTGAAAAAACATTTGTAGAAGGCCAATGAGAGCTGAGTTCATCATCAAAGTGAAATTTGAATTATGGATTCCCCAGATTTCCCTTTATCTGTTTGTTAAACCTTCTGAATGCATTGGGACAAAAGACCAAGAACAAGAGGCTGATGATCACTGAAAATAACTGAACTGCCACATTGCAATTAGGAATTTGGCACAGTCAACTCGTTCTTAAAGAACTCAGTTCTTCATCAGGTGCTTGGCTCCTTCTCTCTTCATGCTGCACTGACATTTCCATGGGCTTAGAACAGCTGTGTATGTTCTCATCTTGTTGGAATGAGTCATATCTCACTCATATCATTGTTTGTAGAGCTGACAAGTAGGACTTTCAACAGAATATGTGTACCTTCCATCTTAAAAGGAGCACTCCAGTTCAGTGTTCCAGTCAGTCATTCTCTCTCTCTAAGCAGTCCAAATGTTACTCTGCAGTCTGTGGCTAAGCCCCTACTGAACTGTTTTTAGATTTTTTTTGGGGGGGGGGTGAGGTCTTTTAAAAATGATTCTTTTTGGTAGTTCTGCAAACCTCGGGGTTCAGCAGAGCATGCGGGCACCTCCTTCTTGTTTCTCATTGGCCCTGCTTTGGTACCAATCACTGCCTGAGTTTGCTGTTAAAGGGAGTGGTGATTTGTTATGGGAACCATTTTTAGAATGAACATAGACTACTGGGGAGGATTATTTGTCCCATTACCTTCATTCAAGGGCCACCATGCTGCTGCTTCTGAATTGCCTAGATCTGGGGAGTTCAAGACAGAGTCATGGCTAAAACAAGGGAAAGTCATGAGGTGGGGTTCTTGATTTAATTAAAATACAGTGGTGCCCCGCAAGACGAAATTAATTCGTTCAGCAATTTTTGCCGTCTAGCGAATTTTTCTTCTTGCGAAGCACGGTTTAAACGGTTTAACAAAGTCGCAAGACGTTTTCGTCTTGCGAAGCAAGCCCATAGGGGAATTCGTCTTGCGAGGCAAATCGCGAATGAAAAAACCTTTCGTCTAGCGAGTTTTTTGTCTTGCGAGGCATTCGTCTTGCGGGGCACCACTGTACCCCCAACCTTTCCTTCCATCATCTGAGCACTGTATATAATGTACATAAAAAATATCAATGCATATACTAAACCATGGATCAGCATAGAAAGCTGTAGCCTTTCCCCCCCTCCTCCTATTTTACAATGCTTTCATATTTGACAAGTTCTCCATCTGAAGTTTGAAGTCCCATGTGACAACTGTCTCTGTTCTAAACCTAAGGCTGAAATTCAATGAGAACAAACTCTATTAAATACAGTGGAACTTCCTTCTGAGTAAATATGAGTTGAAAGAACCTAATAGTTCAGGTGGATACAGAGTAAAGGTGATAAGGCTAAAGGTGATAAGGCTGAGATTTCAGAGTCCCCTACATATATATAAAAGTCAAACTTCTTTACCTTTGTGCATGAATGGGAGAACAATAATCTGCTTTAAGCTGTTTGGTGTCATAATATTTGAAGTTTAGATTTGGCTTGTCCAACTCAGATTGCAAATATTCAAGCCGTTCCCTGCGTTTCTGTGTGGGCTGTTAAAGGACTTGTCTCATCACAGTGTATAGAAAATGACCTTTCTGTCAGAAACACATCATTCATAATGGAAGATTGTATGCCACACATCTGTGTTTACAGAAAATTACATTGCAATGATAAAGACATGTATTTGATACAGCATGCCAGTGTTCGGGGTGGGGAGGCCGAGCTGAAAAGGAATATGTGGGTAGTTGAAATAGGGGGAATATATTTGTGAAGAACGGTTTTTAAAAAAAAAAGAAGAAGGGGGGGGGAGTTTTTCCTCTAAATAATTATGGCTCTCAGTTGAAGCAGGCTGACTTGCAGAGTTTATCAAAAGAAATGTTCCCCCAATTCAGCACTTGAGTTAGCTCTTATTGATGTGCCCAGGCCCATTTTGGCAGTGCCACGTCCTCAACATTATGACATATGCTTATTTGCTTTGCCGTAATCTACAGAGGTGCCCTGCAATTTAAAGTCCTAAAAAATAAAAAAGAAAGCATTTTTCAGTGAACAGACTGCATTTATCCTCTCCGGTGCTAGAGCTAACATCCGTTTAAGATATTTTAATGGCATGTAAACAAGCTTTTCTCTGTGTAAGCTTTAAAGATCGCCAAAGTTTCCACTACCTCCTCTGAAGCCAGACACAGTTTCAGCACCTTTGTCTGGCTATCCAGCTTTCAATGCAGGGATTTTGAGTTGCATCTGGAGTTGAAATGGAGGCCAGCTCAAGGTTTTCGTGTGATGGCTTCCTCCTTTAGGAATTTGGGAAGCCTCTGAAGATGTGCAGTCTAAACGATAACCCCAGCTGGGGGCTGGTGGTGGGGCGGGCGGGCTGACATTCCTGTGAGTATTGTGAGTCCAACAACCTAGGAACATAGGAAGCTACCTTATACTGAATTTACCCATTCACCCATCTAGCTCAGTATTGCCAGCGGCTCTTCAGGATTTCTGACAGTGGCCTTTCTCAACCCTACTTCTAAACTCTGCAGATTGAAAGTGGGACCTGCTAGATGTTGCCCTCATAGATGCCCTGCTAGGGTTGCCAGGTCAGGAGCACCCCAGACCCTGATATTCCAGGGCCCAATCCTGAAACCCACCTCGTGATGTCAAAAGGGGAGGCATCCATTTATGTCTTGAGATGGGCCCTAGAAACTGAACTTAATTTGGAGAGGGGAGTTGTAGAGGGCAGACCCAACCCCTGAGCATCTATGCTATAATTTGCTGCCAGCTCCTGCAGGGGGTGAAGCTTGCAAGCTGCATGCACAGTCCTCTTAATATTTCCTTCCTGCATTATTAAATGCAGTCTCGCCCACCTGGAAATTCTTTTGTGTGTGTGTCATGTTAACCATTTTTGCTCGGTTTTGTTTTGTTTAAAAAAAATATTTTTATTAGGAATTTCAACATAAAAATTTATCAAAAACATGTCATCCTCATTCCCCCCTATTTTCCCCTCCCCTCCCCTCCCCTCCCCCTAACCCCCCCAGACTTCCCTCAGCTCCCCTCTCTGTTTTTTCAGCACATGTTATTCTCTGCATATTATAAAATTGTAAAGATCCTTAATTTATCTATCTATATGTTACCAATAATAAATTTGTGTATGTTTATTTAAAATCTGTCAAGGAGTCCAGTTCATTTTGTTGTTTCTTTTGGTACTTTGTAAAGGGTTCCCATTCTTCTTTAAAGTCACAGTTGTCCTTATCACACAGTTTGTGTCAGTTTCGCCAGTTCAACATAGTCCATCAGTTTCTCTTGCCACAGTTCTTTGGTTGGGATTTCTTCGTTCTTCTATCCTTGTGCTATTAAGACTCTTGCCGCCATTGTCGCGTACATGAAAATGTTCTTCAGTTTCCTTGGCAGGTCTTTTCCTACAATCCCTAACAAAAATGCTTCAGGCTTTTTTACAAATGTTAATTGGGAACATTTTCTTCAACTCATTGTATATCATTTCCCAGAATTTTTTAATTTTACTACACTCTCACCACATATGATAAAAAGTCCCTTCTTTTTCCTTGCATTTCCAACATATATTTGAACTGGTTTTATACATTTTTCCTATCTGCACTGGTGTTATATACCATCTATATATCATTTTCATGTAGTTTTCTTTTAGCAAAGAGCAGTCTGTGAATTTTAAATCAGTTTTCCACAATCTTTCCCAATCTTCAAACATTATATTATGACCTATGTCTTGTGCCCATTTAATCATGACTGATTTTATCTCCTTATCTTTTGTTTCCCATTCTAGCAGAATGCTATATGCACCTTTCAGCAGCCCACCTGGAAATGCAAGCCCTCCACCTGCCACCAGGAAGGAACCACACAAACCTGGATACATTGGGTCATATCTGGAGGACTGGCAACCTCATGCCCTACTGCTGAGCTACAGCCCTTCCGCACCGGAAATGTTCCCACCACTAAAATAGGTCTGTTGGGAGGAAAGTGGGACAGGATATTTTCTGTAAGAACATCCCAGCTATGGAACTTACTCCCTAGGAAGATGAGTTTGGCCTTGTCCCTAATTACTTTTAGACAGACAGCAGAAACATCCCCACCTGACTTTGTTTTCAGTGGTTTTTAATGTGAGATTGAAGATGTAGGCTCGGTATAGGGTGTGTGAATAGGGAAAGATTATGGCCTGTGTAGAATCTGAAGGGTTAAGTAGAGAAGTCAGGTTGAGGTCACATTAGGCTCTCATACTTAGGTTTCTCACCCCTGTCTTACACAAATGGTTGTCTTTCCTGTTTTTTTGCTATAGCACTTTTAATTCATGTTTATTGTTGTAATATTCTTATGTAAACCACTTTGTGAGGTCCACCTGAAGCAGTATCAATACCTTAAAGAAACAAACTGATATCCTTCTGTTTGTAGCCAACTTGAAAACATCTGGCTTCTAGCTTGTCTGTCCTTACAGAAATGCCTTGCAGTGTTTTCTTCAGGAGTCAGAAACTAACAACAGAGAACCCCCAGGTCTCAAATAATTCTGATAAGTGCTTCCCATTTCAAATGTAAAATTAAGAATGCAAATAAAAGATTTATGGGTTTGCTGGCTGTGATTCACCCTCCAGAGCTTCCTGGGCTGTTTGGCACTGCTGGCTGTGGGCATTATAAATAGCCCCTTTTGATTTATGACTTAATTATAGGAGAAATCAACGGCTGCTGTCTAGCGATTCCAGGCCTATCTTAACAATTTCACCAAGAAATCATCTCCTTTGACGAGCGCTGATATTTATGAGTTTACTTAAATAGTAAAGAGAGATTGCATTAAAAGAAAGTAAGCATGGTAAAATCTTAACAAATGCTGGGATTTCTCATTATCTTGTTCAAGCCCCCTCTACTGAAATAAGTGAGAAAACAAAGAATAAGGTTCAGGGTGAATAATACTGAGTAATGGGAATTGCCAAGAAGCCATAGCATGAATTTATATCCCAATGTTTTCAGGGTTTAAGTGTTTTACTGTGGCCCCCTCCACAATTGGGAGTTAACTTTTATCTCTCAGAAAGTTAGGATTCTTGGATGCAAGCCTAGAATTTGGACACCTTTTGAACAATTCGGGCTGCTTTAGATACTAACTGGTGCAGTATTCTGTGCTGTTTTAGAGGAGATTAGTCAATAGGATGTAGCATAGCAATGGGGAAGCTGGGACACTCCGGATGCTGTTGAACCACAGCACCCATCATCCATGACTATTGGACTTGTGCCCTATCCCAGTGGGTATTAGCCATTTCTCAGGAGGGAGTACAGTCACAGGGAGCAAGGACTGATCGCTGCTCTGCTGTTGCATATATGTTCAGTGGCAAACTCAAACTTACTGTTGCATAATTTGTGAGATGGCTATTTCTGTGCACATCAGACCTGAATTTGACAGAACCACCCTCTTCTCCAGTAATGGTTGTATAAACAACCTGTAACATCTGAAGATGTTATATGTCCTTGTTCACTGGGTAGACCCTACTTTAACTTCCAGTGCAATGAATCTAGGCTTTCTACCACTAGGGTACCAAAAGATGAAATGATACCACACTGAGCTCATGGTCTGAAGGCACATGAGGCCACCAAACTTGCTGAAGCTCAGCAAATCTGGTCTGGTCTGTGCATGGATGGGTGACTGCCTGGGGAACTACATATAAGCTGCCTTGAGTTCCATGATGGAAGAAAGGTGGGGTGTAAATGCAAGAAAATTAAGTGCATAGAGGGCTATGGCCACATTTTCAGTTTCTACCAGGGATCCAGTACAATCTCAGACATGTCTGCTCACAATTGTAGAATTTAAACAAAAACAGAAACAAGTACAGAAATGGTGATGTCCCATGTTTGGAACAAAAATAAATCCAGCAAATATGATTGGGACTTTGCTATGGTTGCTGCTTTCAATTCTCAAATGATACATAATGGATTATGCCTCCCCCAAATTTGCATTGCAATTTCTTTGCATGGCAATGAACGAGATGGAGTAAGGTAATGACAAGATAATTTATGTATTTTATGCAATTTATTATGTAAGTCGTACAATTTCTGTAATTTTGCCACAGCAAATATTCAGACAAGTAATGTAGTTTTTGGTGAAAGACAAACTGGGGTGGAAGAGAAACAGTGCCACATTGGGAAATGAAGGCAGAAAAAGAAACAATGCCCTTTATAGCCCCAGTGAGCTTAATGACACTCTCAGGTAAAAACTGCAGTCATTCAGGCTTTTCTCCCTTGTCTCTCTCTGCATAGCGAGTTTATATAGAGATGGTACATAACTGTTGACTTCACTTTAATACTGAAATTAGAGCTGATTTTTGTTCTTCCTGTTTTTAATTCCTCCCCACCCCCACCCCATGAATGTATTCCTACACAGAAACACACAAAACCATGGCTGAAGATGTAATCACTCCTGTATTTGTTCTCACAGGTGCTTCTTATATATAAAAAAGAGAGGCCTAAAACCAGTCAAAAGAAAACAAAAGCAGCCTCCTCTCTGCCATTTGAAACACATTTGCAAATGATTGCAGAATGTTTAATGCTCCATTCAGACTTTTGTGACTTTTCCACACATTTGCTCCTGCCAGGAACGGCTTTCCTAAGCGTATGCTCTTTTCATAACACAATTGCAGTGCGCACGCACAAAAGGAAAACTCAATTCAAAAGATGACATTTATTGCAGTTAAATGTTACTTTGCAGATTCTGAAAGGTCTCCACTTGGGAACAACTTCATTATAAAACTGGAACTTATCCTAATGCAAGTGAAATTAGTAGCAGAAACTCCACTAGAGTTGGGACCTGCTCACATATTCCCAGGTAGTGGAGTCATACATATTAACGTAGAAAGGTGCCTTATATTAAGTCAGTTCAGTATAGTCCATACTGGTTGGCAAGCAGGTTCTCTCTGAGTCCTACCTGGAGATGTGAGGGATTTCACCTGGGATCTTCTGCACGTAGAGCAGATGATACACCAGTGAGCTATAGCCCTTCACAAAACTTACCTGGGATGGATCTGCACACGGGGGGGGGGGGGATACTATAGATAAGTCAGAAATTAAATTGTTATAACAAAAGGGGTGGAACCTATGGAAAATTGTGTAGAATTTTTTTTTTAATACTCTCCATCACCATCTAGTGTTGCATGTTTATAATACATTCAAAACACTGTTGTTTTTTTTACTAATGTAGCTGAGTTCCTGGTGAGAATTACATTATATTCAGAAATCTGCTGCCTAGGAAATTGAAAGTTGAATCATTTTTGCCAACACCATAAGCCCTAAATGCAGGTGGGTGAGTAGAGTCAAGCCTGCTAAGCTCCACCTCCATAGTCATTGATGTCCCTCACACAATTTAGAAGCCCAGTAAGGCAGGGTTCTAAACTGTGTGAAGGCTCCACATGTAGAGGAGGGCCCTTATTTCACACCATTTCCCACTGAAAGTTGGAGGGGAAGGATGGGGATAGGGATGACATATGAGATGGGCATATGAGTTAGACCATGTTAAGTATAGTGATTTAATTCACACAAATTAGGAGTGCTTAAACATATTACTGTGTGTTTAGTTCTGAAATGTTCCCCAGTAGCTCTCATGTGATTGGTTAATTTTGGTCACATAGGAGCTATCTTTATTACGTACTCTATTTTGTTGTGTGTGAGTCACTTGGCTGTAATGGCTGCATCTTCATGAACACTGAAGAAGAGACAGTGTTAGATAACTCTCTCAATGTAACAGAGCAGAGGAATGCTAAGGTTTCTGTGTGAATGTATGTGACAAAGAAAAGTACAGAAGTTGATGCTAGGGTTAGGGTCTTCTCCCCCACCCCTTTTTGAAAATGGTGACGACAATTGCCCATCTCCAGTCTGCAAGGACCTCACCTGTTCTCCAAGAACTCACAAAGATTATAGACAGGGCCTCTGAGATTACATCCACTAGCTTCTTTAGTACCCTTGGGTGCAGCTCATCAGGCCCTGGAGATTAAATCTCTTTTGCTGTCTTGGACAGCAGCTTCCTCCTTGCATCATTTATTCTATTATCACCAGGATGGGCACCAATTTCCTTTTGGGTAAAGACAGAGACAAAGTACATGTTGAGCTGTGCTGCCTTTTCTCTGTCGCCCAACGGCATTTCTCCAATCTGTTCACACAGAGGGTCTACTACTTGCTTGTTCTTCGTCTTGCTTTGAACATAGGCAAAGAAAGTTTTAAAATTTATTTTGAACCTCTCTTGCAAGCTTCAGCTAATTCTGAGCTGTGGCCTGCCTGACTTTCTCTCTGCAACTGTTGGCTACTCGTGTACACTCTTCCTTCGTGATTTCTCCTTTCTTCTATTTCTTATGCATTCCTTTTATACATCTCAGCTCATCTGTAAGCTTCTTATGCAGCCACACTGGTTTCTTTAGGTGTCTCCACTTTTCCTTGCTTGTTGGAACGGTCTGCCTTTGTGCCTGTAATATTTCATCTTTTAAAAACTCCCATCCATCTTGGACTCCCTTCTCTTAGACTTTTGAGTATTTCTGACCATGGGACGTGACCCAGTAGTTCCTTAAGCTTTGTAAAATCAGCCTTCTTAAATGGGCGTTTAGTGAAAAGCATTGTAAGCTGTACAGCATGATAAATATTGGCTTTCCATGGAAATATTCTCAGCCCAGTAACGTGACATTGTACCATGGATCTCTTTCCCTGACAATGAAAATGGGGTAGGGAGAATCATTTTCGAAACACAATGCAGAACCACACAGCTTCAAAGACCTATTATACATTTTAAGCTCAAATCAATGTCAGGACAGACCAAGAAGACACAGTTAACATTTTCCTGATTCTTTTATTTTTGCAGGAAAGGCTGCTTAGCCTAATGACATTAAAGCATGGCAGCTCCTCAGTGCTGCTTTCTGCATTTCTGTCGATATCCTCGGAGGCGTGTCAAATTTCCAAGAGCATCAAGGCAAGCCAGAATGTTCTGTACACCAATTTTTAAAACAGTGATGGGTTTTAACCCCCGTAAGTGTTTCCCAAGTGGGCTTTGTTGCAGTAGCCATCCTGGGTCTAATTTCTTCATTTTCAGTCTTCTTCACGACCCCTTTTAAAGTAGATAATTGACTCCTATGATCATGGAAGAAGCATTTAGTTTACTTGTCCCTTAACAATAATGAACTGAGATGAAATACGATAAAAAGGGCTGCAGAAAGTCATTCTATTTTCCCCTGACTGTTCCCTTCCCTGATCTCTGCGCTAGGATGAGGTTCTGCCCATTGATGCGGCTAATCTTTCCTCTCCCTTTACTGTTCACTATCCAACCCAGTAGCTGAGTTCATTACAAACCTGGATTGAGTTTACCCCTCCCCCCCCATTTTAAGATGCTTTTCTTCAATAGATAAACAACAATAAAGACAACTCTCTTTTTTATAGTTTCAAAGAAAAGGTTATTGCATGGAAAATAGCAAGGATTTTGTGAGTATTATTTAGACAGCAGAAAAAGAGGCAACCAAGAAAGGTGAGGTGTGGTGAACTTAAGGGCAGAGATCCAGGGGGTCCCACAGCAGAAGGAGTAGGAAGGCCCCCAAACCCAGCAGTGTGTGGGTTGCCACATTTAGAAATAAGGTAAATAGCAGACATCACCATTTAAACTAGGGACAGCATACTATTAAGTCTAGAGTCTAAAATTACCTATTATAAATATATGCCTTAAGTGTCATAGGAGCATCTTCAGCATATGACAAAAACTGCACAGTGAAGGTGCCAGCTGCACCTCTGTGTGGAGGAAGTTCCAAATTCTTCTATTAATGAGCTTCTTATTTCCTGCCTGCCCTGTAGCCACTGGGAGCCAAATTAGATGTGACAAGGGAAAGAGGAGGCAGACATGCCAAACTGCCACAGTGCTAGGTTAAAATGCTAGTAAGTACAATTTTGAAGTGCAGCTCAGCCACTTTCCCCTAAACTGGGATTAGAGAACTAGTGGCCCTCCAGATGTTGACAACTCCCATTACCCCTGACCTTTAGCCATGCTGGGTGGAGTTGATGGGAGTTGCATTCAGTGGAGGGCCCTCAAGGGTGACTGGCCACAGAGCTGGGGCTTACACAGTTACTTCACAGTAACTCCACCCAGCATGGCTAAAGGTCAGGGGTGATTGGTTAGAGCTATAGGGGTGCGGGTGGCACTGTGGGTTAAACCACAGAGCCTAGGACTTGCCGATCAGAAGGTCGGTGGTTCGAATCCCTGTGACGGGGTGAGCTCCCATTGCTCAGTCCCTCCTCCTGCCAACCTAGCAATTCGAAAGCATGTCAAAGTGCAAGTAGATAAATAGGTACCGTTCCGGCAGGAAGGTACATAGTGTTTCCGTGTGCTGCTCTGGTTCGCCAGAAGCAGCTTAGTCATGCTGGCCACATGACCCAGAAGCTGTACGCCGGCTCCCTCGGCCTAATGAGCAAGATGAGCGCCACAACCCCAGAGTCAGTCACGACTGGACCTAATGGTCAGGGGTCCCTTTGCCTTTACCAAATACATTCAGTTTGCTGCTTTAAGATATGATGATGGTCATATCTTAGATGCGTAAAGGGGGATTAGACAAATTTATGAAGGAAGTCCATCGATAAGTACTAGTTGTGAGAAGTGGGACTCGAGGCAAACTGTTCCTGTATACAGTGATCCTTTATTAGGGCTTGGCCAGCCAGCCATTTCCTCCTCCATTAAACTCATTTTCTTCATGCTCCCACCCACTTTTCTATCCCCCCTCCCAATAGTCAGCCACCATTTTGTGGCAATTGAGAACACTCCGTCTTCATTGGGTTGTTTGGGGGAACATTTGGGTTTTGTTTCTCATGATTTGTTCCAGTATTTCTGAAATTTGGGGGTGCTATGAGCCTTCAGATACCTTAGTATTGTGTGTGGAGCATTGGCACTCAGGCCTGAGCATCAGCAATAGAGGGCATGATGGCTGCATGGAATTTCCAGGTTCAGAGCCAGTATGTCTCTAAATGCCAGTTGCTGGGGAGTAACAATGGCAAAATACTATTGGCTTCCTGTCCTGCCTGCAAACGTCTTGGAGGTATCTGGTTGGTCACTGTTGAAAGCAGGATACTGGACTCGATAGACCTCTGCTCTGATCTGCCAGTGCCTTTCTGATCTTAGTTGCTGCCTGATCAGATATATAAAGGTTCCAGGAGTGTCTAAATTTTGTTCTTTTCTACATTCCATGAGCCTCTGAAAACAACTTCTCACCCCCACTCTACCAAGCTCATGCAAGGAAGGTCAAAGGTATGGCAAGTTATGGAACAGCAGATGCTTTTCATGCAGAAGACCTCAGGTTCAATCCCTGGCACCGCCATGTACAGCTGGGAAGTTCACCCTTCTTAAACCCAGAAGAGCTGCTGTTAATCAGTGTAGAATTCACACTGTAGACTGTGGATGGCCAAAATAAGGCGCTCCAGATATTTGTGGACTGCAGCTCCCATCAGCTTCAGTGATGATGAGAGCGGTAGCCCAGCAACATCTGGAGGGCATCACACTGGCTACCTCTGGGCTAGATGGCCCAACTCTGTAAAACGCAACTGCCTTTGTTCCTATCTTGCCCCCTTTCCTTTCTTCCTTCTCTTTAAATTTAATGAAATTGCCTGTGTGTAACCCATTTGTAATTAGAGAATGTAAAACTAATCCCTCAAGATGTAGACTGTCACTTATATGAAGTACCGGATTCATTTCCTTCTTCACTCTTTCAAGACATCTTTCCTCTTTGTGATGAATCCAGCCAGGCCCTATTAGCTAGACACTTTGCATGCTAAAGATGAACTTTCGCCACCCTAAGAGTAGGCCATTGTTGGAATAATGGCTTGTTAATTAAAGTGGGTAGCCGGGCAAAATCTATTAACGTTAAACATGATGAGATGGAAGGAAGTTCTCTCCTTTCATATAGAAATGAGGACAATTTTGCATTCTTTTCATTTTACACAGGAATTTACGCAGGGCTATTAATTCCAACCCACTCAGACATTACTGCTTGTATTGGTTGCAAAGGCAATCACTGATTCACCTGATTATCAGATGAATATTAAATGATAATTAGCAATCTGCTGAAATGATTACGCTGAATGTTTATGCTGAAATTTATTTAGCCCTTTTTTATTTTTCTGTGCTTATTATTGTATTTTCAGCGTTTTATTGTTTGTAAGTTTCCCAGAGATACACTGTTACTGGATAGCATAGAAATGCTGTTAATAAAATTAAATAATAAAATTGATCTATCCTGGAGCTCTCATTGCCATTAAGGAAAGATGGCATGTCTGCCTTACAAATTTATTTCTACTTTATATCAGTTTAATTATGCCTTCCCCTAAAGCAGGGGTGAGCAACTGTTTGCTGGCTGATAGCCACATTCCCTCATGGGGAAAATCCTTGCAATGGGTGAGGAAGGAGCCAGTGCCAGGACAGACCATGGTGAAAAGTCTCTTGGGTCATTATACCCACCCACCCACCTACCATTCCTCTTTCTCTTCTTCTCTCTCCACTTCTTTTCCACCCTGCAGGAGCAGTAGTAGCTGGTGTTCATTGAGACAGGTGGGGCAGAAGGCAGTGACAGGGGTGGAGGAAGGGGGGTGCGGTCGGTGCAGACCACCCCGGGTCTCACCATTGAGGGGGGTGACAAAATGCCGTGTGGCACTCACTCACTGCAGGGCTTGCAGCGCGCCCAAGCCACGTGTCTCTCCTGGGAGAGACGTGGTGGCTTGGGTGTGTGCAGGCTCCACGCTGCCCAAATGGTCCGCCCACTGCCTCCCAGCTGTAGAGCGGTTGAGTGGGAGGAGGCAGGCAGACTCCAGAGGCCCCGCAGTGCACCCCACCCCTATGGGTGGCTCATCCCACCCCTGGGCACGCCGCCCCAGGCACCCAAGTGGCTTTCTCCGCCGCTGGACAGTGACAGGCAGAGTGAACTGTCTTGCCAAGGGGCAAGGGTTTTTTTCTTGGATTCAATAAAGAAAACACTGTTAATTGCTCTAGCGGGTTTATTAGGAAATAATACAAAGCTCAAATAAAGCTTAAATAAAGCAGACATCTCATGGCCCTTTGAGTTCCTGGGAAATTTACTCCTGAGCAGCAAGATATCATCCTATTCTTTCAGTCTGAGGCCTGTGTTGGGATCTTTTAAACCAATGGCCCTACTGGACCATGACCGTCCACAGCTTTGCCTGCCTGGATGTTCATTGGAGCACCAGTCAAAGTTGGAGGGACATTGAGTGGGACATGGCAGTGATAGTTGAAAACTCCATCATTCCCCCCAGGAGACCAATCCATTTGGGAGCTGAATGTTGGTGTTGGGAGGCAGAGACAGGACAGGGATCTTGGTGTACTGCCCATCTTACAGCTCAACCACCTCCCTGACTGAGCTGGCAGAGGTGGATTCTGATGGAGTTGGAGTATCCTAGGATACTTGGGAGTAAGCTCCATCAAACACAGTTGGCTGCTTACTTTAGAGTAACCAAACACAGAGCTAGGTTGCACACTTGTAGGGCAGGTCAGGTATCAGGAACCCGTGTTCCTCCAGCAGATTCCCCAGACCTCCTTTAGATAAAACTCTGCCATCATTTCTTTCCAGAATTCTTATGGATTCAAAACCTTATTTTATTCTTCATATTTGAGCTGTTGAATGTTAACTTTTGAGAAAATGGTTGTTATGTGTGGTTGCCTGGATAAAGTACAAGTAGGGTGCTTTGCTTTTGCGTATCTCTCACTGTTTATAGCCAAGAACATTTATTCTGCTACCAAGGTACCATCAATTAATATTGACCCTTTTTGGCAGTAACAAAAATGAGGCTGGGAATCTTCAGGAGTAGATTGTATTGGAAAGTTTCCCCTGCTCATTGTTCATTTGTGCTCCTATTGATTTTGGTTGGGGAGGGGTGTAACAATGCGAGCATAAAGGGGAGCAAATGGCCGTTAATATTTGCGCTATCAAGCCAAGAATCTTGTGAGATAATAAATATTGTCTTGACGATTCATAAATGCTCCTGGCCAAAAAGAGGAATAAAAGGAATCTATTGATGTCATCAGTCTTGCCTTCATTAAAGACGTTTCAATTCACCAGAAGTGAACAGCATTTGTAGCAAGTTTGTGAATATAAAGAAAACAATCACTTAGTGGGTGGCTGCAATTAGAATGACATCATGCAACATTCAAAAGTTAACAATAGTTGCGGACAAACTATAAAGAAATACGTGTTAATAGGGTCCTGCACCAAATACACACAGTTCCCTTATACCAAGCAAAGGGGTAGCCAATGGACAGAATTGGCTATATTGGTTTTGAGGAGGTCAGGATGACACCTTTATTGATTACATTTATAGCCTGCTTTTCTTCCATCTTGATAGTGGTGACAGGTGCCCATTGGGGCTGGTAGGGCAAAAAGACAGGGAACCCAATATAGCCACCATTTTGCACCTGGCTTTGATGCCCAATTGATACCTAATTGATACCTAAGCTTCTGGTCTGTAAAAGCTTCTGAGATGTTTTTAACCCCCCCCCTTTTTTTGGTTTGAATGTCTCTGTGGGTTGTTGTTTTTTGGGTCTGTCTGTCTGTTTGTTTGTAAGTCTAGGAAAGATAAAGTGATCAAATAATAATAACAGTAATAAACAACCAAGTACAAAGTCTGTCCACTGCAGTCATCCTGTTTGCCCTTCTCTTGTCCCTGGCCAAACAGGGATTTCATGTTTGAGAAATACTACTAAAACCTATGAATAAAGATAATACTGGGATGACTGTTCACTCCAGAGGTGACCCCCACCCCCCACTGTCATCCCTCTAGCCTCTAATGTCAACAGTGCTTGATGATTTCCAATGCCTGGTCCAGATATGTTTTTGCAGATAATAACAATAATCAGAAAATGGGAAAGAACAGCAGCGAAGAGCTGACATTGATACATATTAGGAGAAAAGGGGTAATGGAAGAACTCTGTGAAAGATAGTCATTTTTTATCATTGAACTAACTATAGTGCTGTTAACTGTGTCATATTACATTTCTGCTATAAGCTTATTCAAGAGCATCATTCTTACTAATAAAAATAGAAAAGACAATCAGGTCCATGCAATTCTACCCATGTACCTTGGGTTGGGATATATTTGCTGATAGGTTTCTTGCCCAAACATTGACCTGAAATGGGATCTTTAAAAATAACAAAAAGAAAAAAAAGGGAACATAAACAAGCAGCAGTTTTTCACCTGCCAGACCCTGAGGAGATATAGGAAATAATTTTAATGTCTCTGTTTTAGATTCTCCAGTGCAATTCATCCACATTGGATTGATGTACTCTGATTCAAACTGGGGCTTTTGCCCTATTGTTTCTGTACAGAGGACAACAAAACACCACAGGAAAGCAGAGTATCATGGATCCTGATATCTCTTCCTTCTTCTGCTTCCACAATTTTGATGCTACAACACGATAACCAATCGTGGAAGTACAGCTCCTGATCTAGTTTTAGGCAGGTGGCAAGGAAGGAAATAAATGTGGAAAAGGGAGTGGCAGAGAGGAAGAGATATAGGGAGTAGCAGAGAGAGAGAAAAAAAGGGGGTGACAGAGAGAGAGAGAGAAAGGGGGTGACAGAGAGAGAGGGGAAGTGGGTAGCAGAAAGAGGGAGAGAATGGCTGGTGGAGGGAGGAAGAAAGAGTGCCAGAATGTACAAATGGAGAAGAAATTCAATTTTGCTTGCATTTAATGAGAAATTGCCTACAGTGGTACCTCGGGTTACAAACGCTTCAGGTTACAGACTCCGCTAACCCAGAAATAGTACCTCGGGTTAAGAACTTTGCTTCATGATGAGAAAAGAAATCATGCTCCGGCGGCGCAGCAGCAGCAGGAGGCCCCATTAGCTAAAGTGGTGCTTCAGGTTAAGAACAGTTTCAGGTTAAGAACGGACCCCCAGAACGAATTAAGTACCGTATTTTTCGCTCTATAAGACGCACCAGACCACAAGACGCACCTAGTTTTTGGAGGAGGAAAACAAGAAAAAAAATTTCTGAATCTCAGAAGCCAGAACAGCAAGAGGGATCGCTGCGCAGTGAAAGCAGCGATCCCTCTTGCTGTTCTGGCTTCTGTGATAGCTGTGCAGCCTGCATTCGCTCCATAAGACGCACACACATTTCCCCTTACTTTTTAGGAGGGAAAAAGTGAGTCTTATAGAGCAAAAAATACGGTACTTAACCTGAGGTGCCACTGTAGTAGTGAAATAAAAAGGGGATTGCAGAAAGAGAGTAAAAGGATGAGGGGAGACTGATTATTTTGGCTTGGCTCCTGCCACTTTTGACTTTGGTTTTGCTCACTGTTGGGTATGGACCTTGCCCATTGCTTGCAGGTTACCCCCAAGGAAATGGTAACCGGGGGGGGGGGGGAATGCTAATCTCCCCTACTATATTCACTTATTTGAGAATCAGTCCCTCTGAACTCCAGATTACACATGAATAGGCCTGCACTGTGAAGCATTTAAGGCTTATTCCAGCAATAACTATTTGATCACTTCCCATTTAGTAAAGTAGGACAAAGAACGGCAATTCAAAACAGATTTTTCTTATTCATGCATAACGCCATTTGCTCAGACCAAGAAAGGTTTAAATCTTACTATATTTTAATATCCACTTTTTTTAAAAAAGATGACTGGTATATAACTGAAAACTTTCCATTTTTTTCTGTGATCCAGCTTGCAGTCAAGTTATGTTTTCACTTGGAATTGGAATAGGGATAGAAAATGCATGTTTGAGTACTCCCCATATCCATCTAACACTTCTAGCATGTAGACAGAGCTAGCATGTCAGGGCAAAGGTTTGAACTCTTCTTCCTAATATCTTAGATAAAATATGAAAAACAACAGTGGAGGAGTTTGCAGTCCGGCAGCTATACTCACCTGTGGTTAGAGTGTTGGACCAGGTCTGGGAACAGAGGCGGTTTGAGGGTGGCACGACTGGTGCAGTCGCCCTGGGCACCATCCTGCAGGGGGCGCCAATCCAGTGCTGTAGAATGAAGTGTGAGAGGAGGATGTGTGTGCTGAATTTTAGTGTTGCGCAGGGCTTTTGGCTGGAAAAGCTTTGCTACCCCCTAGGGATAGAATAATCTGTCAATAACGATCCTCTATCATTTCCCCAATCTTAAATTCAGCTCACATTTCTGTAGAAATGTGCGAATATCCGTTTTAAAAACTCCCTCCTTCATGGATCACTGCCTTGTTGTGGCAAAGGGGCTTAAACAACCCAGAGACGCTATGAGCTATGAGCAAGAAGATCAAACCTATCCATTGTTAAGGAAATCAACCCTGAGTGTTCACTGGAAGGACAGATCCTGAAGCTGAGGCTCCAATACTTTGGCCACCTCATGAGAAGAGAAGACTTCCTGGAAAAGACCCTGATGTTGGGAAAGATGGAGTAGAAGGGGACGACAGAGGACGAGATGGTTGGACACTGTTCTCGAAGCTACCAGCATGAGTTTGACCAAACTGCAGGAGGCAGTGGAAGACAGGAGTGCCTGGCGTGCTCTGGTCCATGGAGTCACGAAGAGGCGGACACGACTAAATGACTAACTAACAAAAACTTCAGCCCCATTGACCCTCTAGCATGTTCACTGTAGCCATCTGGGACAAACGTCTAGAAGTCAAGGGTACAATAGAAGGCAAGTTGTCTTGGTCCTGTGCGTATGACCTTAGCATTTTTTTAACTTGACAGAGCAACACTGGTGGCCTTCTTCTTCGGTGGTGTGGTGGAGAACAAATACTGACATAATCTGACATCAAAGGTCCCTGCTTGCTTGACCAAGTGAATGAGGTGACAATGAGACTTTCACGTTTATTTGTGGCAGATTTGCATAAAGGAAGTCAAAGAATGAGGAAAGGAGTCAAGCAGAGGATAATCATTTCAGAACTTTTCTTTAATGGGGCTCTGATTCCTTGGCATGATTGTTTGCATTTTTAATTAAAAAGCCAAAGACTGAATTGTAGGTAGAATTTATGCAATTAGAAGTAAGTACCACTGAGTACAATGGAACTCACTCCAAGGAAGCCATTCACAGGATTGCAGTCCTGCTGATTATCACAAACTGGGTATTATCCTATGGACTGCTGCTCTTTGGAGTGTGTGTGTGTGTGCATGTGTGTTGTGTGTGCATGTGTTTAATGCATCTGTGTGTGCATACGTTCATGGATCAGCACAGCTTATTTACTGAGCCATATTATTTGGTCCATTGCTACAGATACTCCTTGGGATGTGTGGCTTTTGGGGGCTGTCCTAGTGAGCTTCTGTGCACCAACGGTTACCACTACATCACGGCACTTCCGTACTCCTTTCTTGCAAACTTGTTTAAAGGTTACCCATTCCACAAAAACAGCACATTGAAAACACAACTCTCTGGAAGAGGAATATGGAGCTGATTAAACCTCAACAACAACCAGAGCCATCCTTTCAGTACCAGCAAGTTATCTCTCTCCCCCTCCCTTCTAAAAGTCATATTTCTTTCTCACTTTCCCTTTTACCATTCTGCTCCTTGCTGGGATGATGGAAAGGCTTTTGGTCTACTTCATCCAGGGTATAAAGTTTCTACCCCCACTCCATCCATAATGACCGATTCATGCACGATTTGTGGCAGATCTTATCGCTCCCGCCGAGTGCTCTAACCTTCAAACATTTTAAACCTTTTTTACAACAGCACTTAAATCTTGCTCAGAAATTGATTATTGTCTCATTTTAAACCCTCAGCTGATTGATTGCCGGCTAGGTCCAGAGCTTATCCCCAGGTGTACTTAAAAGCTCAAAATGACATTGTATCCCCCTACCGGGTAATGATGGTCTCCTAACGGAGGCCATGGATAAATCCCCCCGTTTTCTCCCTACTTTCATTAGAACCTAGATAAAGGTTATTGGGGGGAATCGATCAGAGCCATGTCTCATTACCCTTTACTGCATAGGATGCCTTTCAAGGCCTGCATTAAGGCTAGATGTTCTCTTGATCATTGCTGCTGTTCAGCAAATAACTACTCTGATTGGAGATGTTCTAAAATACGCATTCAGTGGCTGAGGTCTGCCCCTTGCTCCTGTTGTCATAGGATGATGCCACAAGTGATATATCGGGCCAAGCTCAAGGTACTGGTACTAACACATAAAGCCCACAGGTGGGCAGAGGGCTGTTGTTGTGCTCATATCCAGCTTGCAGCTTCCCACAGGCACCCGGCTAACCACTATGTGAGAACAAGATGCTGGACTAGATGGGGCTTTGGCTTGTCTTATATTTTACACCAAATACAGCTCAGGACCAGGTTTATTGCATTATACCTAGTAGATCACTTCTGTATGCTGAAGAGCTTCTCTTGCAAGTTCCAAAGATATCATAAATCATAAACCTGATCAGTTTTATGCTCAGAGCATGAGATTCTTAATCTCAGGGTCATGAGTTCAAGCTGCATGTTGGGCAAAATATGGCAGCGGGTTGGACTAGAATCAGGCATGTCCAAAGTCCATTTCGGGGGCCTAATACAGCCGGCTGCTCGGTTTAATCTGGCCCCCGTGGCAGTTTATTTCCTGGAGTATAATCCTAAAAAACCTCAACAACCTCAATCCTAAAGAAAGGTTAACAACTTTGGTCAGCCCTTTGGTCAGCCTTCACGGCCCTTCACTTTATCAAATCTGGCCCTCTTTGAAAAAAATTTGGACACCACTGAAGGGTTAATGTCAAAGACTACTGGATCACATACTCTTGTGTGTTGACATTCCATTCTTTGGAAGAGAGGGAACAGAAGGAACTGTGCGCCACTTCCGTCTTCTTTGGTCTGTGTTCTGTTCTGTTGTTGTTCTCTCTCGGAGGGCCCCCCCCATGCCGCTTCTGTTGGAAAAGGGGCGTGGTTTAAGTAGCCCAGTCACCCCGCCCCTTCCCATTATGCCCTGCCCCTTTCCCTGCAACTTCCCTTTGGTGAGTGCGAAATGCCTTGGGGTGCAACAAGCTTTTTGGAGGGGGGGACTGGGGTGAGGATGCAATGCCAGTGCGATGATGGAGGGGGAGATAGCAGGCAGGGAAGGTGCTGGGCAGGTGGAGGAGGGAGAGAGATCACCCCAAATGAAGGGAGGTGGGTGTGCAGCCAAGCTCCCCTTCATTTCAAGTATTCCGGGCTGAAAAATGTCCCCCTCCTGCCCTCCTGTGTTTGAAATTCTAGAATAAGAAACTGCCTCTTTCCCCTCAGCTTCTATGTCTCTTTGTGACATCACAGGAGACCATCTATAGACAGGGCTGGGGAAACTAGGCCTCAAGGGGGGGGGCACATTTATTAATAAACAAAAGGTAACTGAGGAGCCCCCCCCTTGTGACACATGTGGCATGTGGACTCCATGGCACCCTAAGATACCCTTCTTAGCACCCACCAAGGCCCCCCTGACCCTCCCATTTAAAAAAAAAGTTTCCCCAAAATCTGTTAGTTTGAAAAGGGTGCTTCTTGTCAGGGAACTCTGGGAATTGTAGCACTAGTTGAGGGTTAAGGGTTATGGTTAGAGTTAGGCTTAGCCTCAGGGGTAGTGGCAGTGGTAGGGGTAGGGTTTCCTTCTTGGCGCAGAAGGGGGGAATTTTAACCCCAGGGGCTGCATTTCCCTCCCCACAACACTAGTCAAATGCACAAATGAACAGAGCAATGAAAGCAAGCCTTATCTTTGCACAGCAAGCTGTTCAAGGAATGACATGAAGAGAGAAAGCACCAAATCCAATTAAACCTATTAAGAAATAGCTTGTTGAACCCCCTGGAATGCAGGGAACTCAGCTGAAATTTAGGAACCATTTGTATTTCTGCATGTGTTTATAGTATTCATATTGCTATTCGGAATACTCAAAATGTGTGGGGGGGGAGGGACCTCAGCTGCACACCCACCTTAAACCATGTCCCTTTTCCAATGGAAGTGGCATGGGGGGGTCGTTATCTAGCACCCCCTTCCCTGCTTCTCTTGAACTCTTTGACATTAACCCTTCAGTGGTGTTCAAACATTTTTGAAAGGGCCAGATTTGATGAAGGGCTGTGAGGTCCACGGCAGGGCACAAAATCCGTTTCGGGGGCCTAATCCGGCCCGATGGTTGGTTCAATCTGGCTCCTGGGGCAGTTTATTTCCTGGGGTAAAATCCTAAAAGAGCTCAACAACAGCTTTGGTTGGCCGTTTGGTCGGCCCTCATAGCCCTTCACTTCATCAAATCTGGCCTTCTTTGAAATACAGTGGTACCTCTGGATGTGAATGGGATCTGTTCCGGAGCCCCATTTGCATCCAGAAGTGAACGTAGCACGTGTCCGCGTGTCTGCGCATGCGCGGGTCATGATTCGCCGCTTCTGCACATGCGCGTGACGTCATTTTGACCGTCTTCGCATGCGCGAGCAGAGAAACCCGGAAGTAACGTGCTCCGTTACTTCCGGGTCACCGCAGCGCGCAACCCGAAAATACTTATCGCAAAGCTACTTCAACCTGAGGTATGACTGTAAGTTTGGACACCACTGGATGAACCGCCTTGGATCCTTCCAGTGCTACAATTCTATGATACTTTGCTCCACAGTAACATATCATAGGGCTTTTAGTATAGCCTCTCTTGTTCTGTGGAACAGCATTCCTGTCAAGAATGACAGATATCCCCTATCTGCACTTTCTGGAAACAACATTTCTGTTCTGATGGGGTTTCCCAACTTGATGAATTGGTCTCTGGCATGGGTGTCACCTTTGTATTGCTTTTAAAAATATATATCTCCTGTTTTCTGTGCTGCTTTTAACTGTTTTTTATTGTATCTCTTATACTGCATGTGTGGAATGTGATGAACGATTGAATGAACGAACGAGCAAACGATTCATCCACCCCATACATTTAAAGCACATAGCCTCTCCTAAATAATCTTGGGAACTGTAGTTTCCTCCTTAAAAGCTGCAATTCCCAGTACCCTTAACAAATTACAGTTCCCAGCATTCTTTGTGGGAAGCAATGTGCTTTAAATGTTTGGGCTGGTTGTGATCAATATCTCATTAGGAAATACATTCCCAATTAGCTAAAAAGTTAATATCACACCTAGATCAATTAAAGTATGTTTCATATGCCAGGTGGATCACCACTGTTAATACCCCCCCTTTTTAAAAAAAGGATACCATGATTCTCACAGTTCTGGAGCTCCAAAAGTGTCCTTTAGCTGTATGGTGCTAAATGAGAGAAATGTAAGTGAAAACCATGTAATTGAAAGCTAGATTAGTTCATTTTGTGCAATAGGATTGTGGGGTTTATTAGCCCCTCTCATTTGCAGCCACAAACAAATTGGTCAAGGTGGAGAGACACAAAAAGTGAAAGAGAGAATTTTCAGGGCTTGCATTTGCCTTCTGTGGCAGCTCTTGGCATAAATTTTAATCTATAAGGATTCAGTCTTGCTCAGGCGCCGGGTCCTGCCCCACTTTCTGGGTGCCCGGTGTGGACCTGTGCTGTCATGCCCAGGGTGCACGTGTGACGTCCCACAGGAGAAGGAGGCCCATTACAGCCTCTGGAAGGCCTGATGGGGCCCGTTGTGGTTGCGGGAAGGCCCGGCAGGGCCTGTCAGGCCTTCCTGCGGCCTCAGTGTGGTGTAGTGGTTAAGAGCGGTAGACTCGTAATCTGGTGAACCGGGCTTGCTTCCCCGCTCCTCCACATGCAGCTGCTGGGTGACCTTGGACAAGTCACACTTCTCTGAAGTCTCTCCGCCCCACTCACCTCACAGAGTGTTTGTTGTGGGGGAGGAAGGGAAAGGAGAATGTTAGCCACCTTGAGACTCCTTCAGGTAGGGATATCAAATTCAAACTTCTTCTTCTCATCAGGCCTTCCCACAGCCTCAGTGGGCCTTCCCACGGCTGTGATGGGCCCCACTGGGCCTTCAAGAGGCCACAACTGGCCTCCAGAAGTTAAGGAGGCATGTGGTGGCAGGGGGAATAGTGGTGGCACACAGAGCCACTCCAGGGCCCCCTGGAGATGGCCGCCCCTCTCCTCAGCTGGGCAACACACCTGGCCAGGCTATGTACAGTGGGCTCCCTCAGGGCCACACTTGGTAGAAGCATATGTTCCGCTACTGGGCGTGATGACATCGGCCCCCACAGCATATGCGGCCCGAGCATAAAAAAATTGGGGGTGCCCTGCCCCTTCATGGGTTGTGGGGGTTAGAGCATCCACAGACCTGCACACTCAGTGCCTATGCAGTCTTGGAAATTATTTGATTAGTCATATCTTGAATGATTTATTAGGGCATAATCTAATGAGAACAAATGGGTTCTCCCAAATAAAACAAGGCAGGTTTTAATAGTCCGGGGAAAGAGTTGGGGTGTTAACCTTTCCTCTCTATCCAGGGGGTTCTTCTTCCTTTCTTGTTACAGAAGTTAAATGAGGATTTGGCTCATAGATATCTGTGCATTTATCACCCCCTGATTAGCAGGCCTGCAACTTTAGTTTGGATGGAAAATGGGAGATGGCTAGACTTCTTTTCCACAGTGGTTTCATTAGGAATGCAGAAGGAATCTGCTTTAAATTGATCTATACATGGAATACAGCAGGTTTTGGCCTTTCTGAGTTTGGTCTGTATTGGACCACCTCCTTGCATCAAGTACTGGCTTGTGCCTGAACAACTCATGTTGTGTTGACTGTCTTTCTTTACTAGGGTTGCCATATATCCAGAAGTAAAATTCAGGAAACAAAAGTTGTTGAGTTTTATATCCTAGACATGTATGGGAAATTCCAGACGTATGGCAACCTTATCTTTACGAGCCTGACTAATTATAAGCAAAAATATACTAATAAAATGTGCATATTATATGAAGAACAGGGTGTATAATAATATGTTGATAATGTATAATAATATGTATAATAGCACATATAATAATAATTTTTCCTGTGGGTGTTGGGAAGTCAGTAATACAACCATTGGAAATCTGGCGCCCTCCAGATGTTATGGACTACAATAATGGCTGATGGGAGCTGTAGTCCACAACATCTGGAAGGTACCAGGTTGTCCAAGGTTACGCTAATCCATCTCCAGTTTAATTATCCCACTATCCCTATAGGGGGAACATAGAGCAAGTGGCAATGTACTTTGCATGCTTAAGCTCTCAAATTCTATCCCCAGAATTCTATCTTCACTTCAAAGATTTTGAGTTCATCTTGGAAAGACGTCAGCCTTGAAGCCAATCAGAGCACACAATACTAAGCTAGACGGATCAGTGAGCTAGATTGACTCATTACATGGCTGTTTCATGTGTTCAAGAAGGACTCAATAGGTTCCAGAACAGCGCGCTCAGCTGTTGAGTCGGAGTTTGAGCTCTGAGCTGCTCGAGACTATAGGTAGTACCTGACCCCTGTAAAACTTGCAAAAATAAGTAACAAACAATAACAAGTGCTGGCGATGTAAGGAACAGATAGGAACATACTACCATATGTGGTGGTCCTGTCTAGAGATACAAAGATTTTGGAACATGATTTATGAAGAGATAAAGAGATTGATAAAAACTACATTTAGCAAGAAACCGGAAGAATTTTTACTAGGAATGGTTTCAGATAATATTCCCCAAAACAAAACTAGGCTATTTATGTATGCAACATCAGCAGCAAGGGTTACAGTGGCAAAACACTGGAAATATAAAAATACACCCACTAAAGAGGAATGGGTAGTCAAATTGTGCGAGTACTTGGAGCTCGCAAAGCTGACAGATGCAATAAGAGATAAACCTAAAAAATTGGTGAAAGAAGAATGGGAATGTTTAAATAATTATTTAGGGGACAAGGGCTCAACAAGAAAGATCTGGCTACATGTAGAATGATACCGCATAGAGAAATGTTCCCTGATACCAAGATGAGGGATTCCTTTGGAATGCAGATAGAGATAATTGATAAGAATGATGATCTGTTGTGAGCTTGATGGAAGTGTACAATAGATGAGCTTTCCTGCTTTGGCTCATCTTCCTTTTCCTTTTTCTTTCTTTCCCCCCTATTTTTCTTTTTTCTTTTCTTTTATCTTTCCCATAGTTGCTTATGTTCTGTGTCATGTACTTCAATATTTTTTGTAGTTTTTTAAAAAGTTTTTTTATCACTATTAAGGAATTTTCCTTTGTAATTTTGGTTGTCTATATTTATATGTACCTGTTTAAAGCAAAATAAAGGTTAAAAAAGAAAGAAAGTACTCAATAGACCATGCTGATTGTGCCAGTCAGAGCTTCTGTTCAGTGCCACCTACTCTTATATTTGAACACAATTGATTCGAACCCATTGCCCAAGGTATCCAAGCATCCTCTTCCACCTGACTCCATAATGCCCAAAGCTACTCCAAGTCTATATCCTAGCCAAAGTCTTCTTTGACATGCCAGAAAACAAAACCTTTTCTTAACCAGAGTCACCAGGTATAAGGGGTGCAAGGAGTTTCGCCCCCCTCAGCATTTTGAAGCATAGGGCCCAGCCCCCCAATATTGAGGGGGCCAACCCGCCACTGCACGAGGTGCCCTCCATGTGCCCCACAACAGGGGTGCCCGAGAGCTGGGAGAGGGCTGGGACAAGTGAGGGCAAAGATTGCCCTCTGCATGTCCTGCCCTTGCCCAATGCCAGGGAGAGAAGGAGGCTGGGCTCCCTATTCCACACCTGGCATGCAAGCGCCAGCATCACGGTGGCCTGGCCCAGCGTGTGAGCACTCACACACTGGACAGGGGCTGGACACATCACATGACTTGTCACGTGATGTGCCCCCGAAGTGGGGGGCAAGTCGGCACCCCTGTTCCTAACCCACATTTTGGCAAAGCAATTTCCTATAATGTAGTGCATTTTGTGTGTGCCATCTTCACTAATATATGCATTCATATGCACATTTTACTATGTGCATTTTGGCACAAGTTACTTGCTTGGAGAGTTGCACTGCAAAATTCAGGGAAGTGTAGATTTTGAAGGGTGGCTTGTGTACTGGCTTGCATGCTGTTCAGAAAAGTGTGCATTTGGTAGCTTTGTGCCCATTCCTCTCCCAGAGCAGAAGATAGTGTGCAAGGGTGGGGAGAATTCAGGGGCCTTGTGGGCAAGGGAATGAGGGGAATGGGAACTTTCATTGGAGAACAGCTGTTTGTCTCAGGCATGGAGTGCAGCTGGAATGGGGCTGCCTCTCACCTACAGCGCACCACATGTTTATGGGGAACCAGATACTATATCTCATTAATAGAAGACCTGATTCTGGGTCAGAGGGGAAGTTGTTAACCTGCTGCAATGATTTCACTGAATATAACCCACTGTTTCCCCCCTCTGATT
This sequence comes from Podarcis liolepis, assembly GCF_965112155.1. NCBI lineage: Eukaryota > Metazoa > Chordata > Lepidosauria > Squamata > Lacertidae > Podarcis > Podarcis liolepis. The sequence goes on from NC_139570.1 coordinate 11,434,044, forward strand.
AAGGGAATGTGGGTGATGCTCTAAGGCTGGAAGCAACTTCAAATTCATGAAGCACTTCAGATCCTCCTGCTTTCACACCAATGGTAGTCTTTGCCCTGAAGCAGTGCTGGCTGATAAAGTAAAATGAGGGATAAAACAGACAAGAGGCAAAGAAAAACAGATTAAGCATTAATCTTATTTTAACTGTCAATAGTCTCAGTCTCTGTCTGTTGCCTCAACCAGTTTTTTTTATTTTTATTCTCTCATTGGAACCGAGAAATGCCAAGAGCAGCTCCTTCAGAGGTGGCACTTGTCATGTTCTCCATGAGTCATGCCTCCCACAAGAAAAGCAAATGCTAGACGTGTGAGGGTGGAGAGAGGGAGCAAAAGGTGCAAGGCAGAAAAAAGGCATGCACTACAGAATTCAAAAAAAGGGTAATAATCTCCACTTTGCCTTTCCTGACTCCTATTGTGCTTGTATGAATCAGAGAGCAAAGCATAACTTGCTTAACGTTTCTCAACTAATGTGAGTGACTGTTTATTTAACATGGAGTGTGCTACACAACACAGCTAGGATAGCCACTTTTTAACAAGACAAATGGTGGTGAGGAGGCTCAGACATTAAAAACAAACCATGATTTTCAAAGCTATGTCATGGTTTGGCATCATGGCCAAATGAAGAGTACCTGGGAAACCATGGTTTTGTGAGTAGCTGCCAAACCAGGATCTGATATGATCTGCGTGCTCACCTAGGGTTTGTCACAAGAGAGACTGTGGACGAATAAAAGTGGACGCAGCCTGGACAATAGTCAGGGATCATGGGGATTGTGTTCCCACAACATCTGGAGACTAACATTGGAGAAGGCTGCTATAGTTGGGACCCTTTAGATTTTGTGGGACTCCAACTCCCATCCTCTCCAGTCAGCATGGCCAATGGTCAGGGATGATGGAGCTGTGGTCCAGCAACACCAGGAAGTTTCCTGCTCCTGCTATAGAGTAATGAGACTAGATATGGTAGGATAATAAGAATGAAATTGTCACGGAAACTATCATGATGGTGTAGTCCAGATCCAAATAACTGTGAAACTATTTCTGTGGATCCATTGACTTAAGTGTCTCAAACTGCAAACTCATGTGTGGTTACATGACATTAAAAAAAAAAACATTGTAGGATTAATTTTTTTAAAGCAGCTTGTTATATGGCTTTTTTTTTTTTTTTGAATATTCACAAAAACAGAACCCTTGGCTCTAGGATCAATGGAGGCTGGACCATTTTGGCAGATAGGGCAGTAGCCTCAGTCTGCCCTTAGCCAGACTCTACCTGTCTCCCCTTCTTTCTTACAAGTAGTCCAGAGGGTGACACTGCCTGTTAGCTTCCTTCTCCTTAGTGTCAAATGCTGCTCTAGTGCAGGCTTCCTCAAACTTGGCCCTCCAGATGTTTTTGGCCTACAACTCCCATGACCCCTAGCTAGCAGGACCAGTGGTCAGGGATGATGGGAATTATAGTCTGAAAAATATGTGGAGGGCAAAGTTTGAGGAAGCCTGCTCTAGTATAATACATCATGTAAGAGGCAGGGGGCAAAAGTAGAAATGGTTGGCCCTGCCTGTCATGGGCTTTGCCTCCATCTATCCTGAGCTCTGACTCATTGGCCTTCCACTCTACCAGTCCCAATAGACACCAATCACTACGACCTTGGTTTGGTAGAGTCATTGCAGCACACGTTGTATTAATGTTGGGTGGGATAGTGTTATACAGTTATGCACAACCCCAATCTCCACCAGGTGGCTGCATCAGATTCCAGGGGTTCCAGGGTTGTGTTTCCTTTGGGAAAGCTGAGGCACAGCAGAGCTAGTGTATTTAAGAAATATGGTTTATTAGCACATATTTACAACTGGACATCTGCAGTGGAGAGGTGTGCAGAACATTATACCCTAAGAGTGTCTCTCATCGCCCCTCTCATAGCTTCAGAAAGCTTGGGTCCAAAGAAGCAGCCATGCATGGCTCCTGGTCTTGGTGCAGCCTCCTCCAGCCAGTGCCAATATGGTTCTGACCTCCAGTTCCTGCATGGTGTTCTGGTCAGCAACTTCCCCTCTCTTCTTCTTCCCAGCACACCTCTTACAAAAAACTCAAGCCTTTTGTAAAACAACACTTTCCCCAGTCACCTCACAGCCCTCACCTTGGCAACCCCTGTTTTGCAGAGACCTGAGAGCCTGCTCTGATATGTAAATGCTTGGCCATTCTTTCATAACAATTGCATTCAACCAGCCCAGCCAAGCTAGTTTGCATAGGCTAAATCCAGGAATCTCCTTTGGCACAGGTCAGGAGAACTGCTGCAGCCTGTATTGTTTCCCTTCAGTATCCCAAATATCAGCTAGATTCTGCCATTTATTAAGTTATTGGGTTTAGTGGGGTCCTCCCCTCCAAACTTATAACAGTATGTTCAAGGGTAACATGTTTGTATTTCTTAGATAGGATTTACCTTGTGTAATATAGGACACTGAGAACCAGACCTCTTCTTGTATTGTGGGAGGGATGCATGAGAGAAGACTTACGCTGAAACTCCATGGAGATGAAACAATGTGGAGTGTGTGTGTGTGTGTGTGTGAGAGAGAGAGAGAGAGAGAGAGAGAGAGATTGAGATTTTCTATCCTTGTTCTATAACCTTTTATTATTATTATAGTAATAATATTTACTGTTTGCTAAGTGCCTATAATTAGCTAAACATTGCTTGTCATAGTCTGCTGTTTGGATCTATTCCATTTGTACAAATGATTCCAAATATGCTCTTTCTGGTTTTTGTGTGTGTGTCTTATTTTATTTTAAAAATAGCTACAGTGCTGAATATCATCAGCAAAACTGCATGCAAAAGGCAGTGGTTGCATTTATTAAAATTGTCAAATTGAAAGGGGATTCTGACATCGCAGAAGGAGGTGGGTTCCTATTAATTTATTAGAGGCTGCACTACTACTCACTCCACTCACCAATCCCTGCCATCACCCACTCCCCACATTAACACCCCAGAGCTTCTCCTCCCCACCCTATGCAGCTACCAAGCTCACTTTCCCCCTTTCCCAGCCCATTTATGAAAATACTTATCTCTTCAATTCGTCAGCCCCACTTTGCTCTTCTCACCTTGACCTCCATGCCCATGCCTCCACCTTCCATTTGTGCGACCCCACACTTGCACACAAAAAACACCCATGGTGACTTCCTGCATCTTCTTCCTCTCACACATTGCAACTCCTAATCACCCTTTTCATTTTCTGCCCTTTGTTCCCTTCCCCCCTCCCCCGCCTTACTTTTCTCAGCTCACTCACATAAACAACCTCCATTTTCATGCCTAATCTACTATTCCAAAGCCCCTTTGCACACCACCATTACCAGTGGTGTGCAGTTAATTTTTTTGTAGGGGAACAGTTAGGGCAGAGGCGCCAGCTTGCAAGGGCAATTGGGGGGCGGGGAGGCCATTGTAGCGCGTGTGACATCCCTAAGCTAGACAGAAGTTTTTCAGGCTTTGGTAAGGAGGTGTCAGGGCCTCTGACATGATGCTGGAGCCCTGCTGCCCCCTTCCCAAAGCCAGGTGGAAGGGCTCTTGGACCTTTAAGGGACTAGCCTAGTCCCCTTACTCCACTGGCCATCCACTACTGATTACTACCTTCACCCCCTCTTCCTTCCCTCCTCGTCCTTCTTTTTTTCAGTTCTCCCTTGCACTCAGACCGCCCCCATTTCCATGCTCTTCTTTTCTCATGTTCTGCAGCTTCTTTTGTGCACTCCCCTCATGTTGATATATATTTTATTGTGTCTCTCAGTGAGCTTCTTCCATTAGAGAAGGTTACGTTCATACATGGGTAATTGCTTATTCATAAAAATTAAGAACAACAACCACAACAAATATGTTCTTAATGTTGTACACCACTCTAGGGGCTTGGATAAAAGGCAGTATATAAATCAAAATAATATTAAGAACATCATTTACAGCGTGTGGCCTGCTGGCCAGTGATTCTGCACCTCATTCTTTCCATATTGGGGCAGCTACTACCGCTGTGCACTGGGGCTTGTCCATTGACAGGATTAAGGATCTGGGCCACTGGAAATCTGACAATTACAAGGGTTATGTTCGGATGCAGCGCTGAGGTGCAGTTGTTAATGTTGTTTTGTTCATTCCTAGGTCCGCCTGCCTTGCACATCTGGATAGTTGGGCACAGCGTTGTCCACTGGGCTGGCAGGAGGGCAGCGGAGTCTGGATTCGGACACAGGCTCAGACTGCCCGACCACGTGTGTGTCTCCTGGGTATCCAGACGAGGAATGCGCTGGGAGGGGCTTCTCTCAAGTGGTGTGGGCAAAGGTGTCTGCGGAGGCACCTTCGGAGGTGGTGGTGGTGCAGCTGGGCATGAATAATTGCCTGAAGCCCCTGGTTGAGATTGCGGACCCACATGCAGGAGGACATGGAAGAGTTGAAGGCAGCTCTTCCTGGACTCAAAATTCGTGGTCACTGATGGCAGTGACGTGTGTGGTATGGTAGCCAATGCCCAGCTGCCACCAAGTGGGCCAGGAAGCACATGCAGAGCACTGTGGCCAAGAAGGTTCTGGCTTTGGGCGGGACAGTCATCTGTCACCCGGGCATTACCTTCCGTGATGCGTCCCTTTACAGGCTTGATGGGGTTCATCTGTCTGTGACTGGGAATGATTTGTGGCTGGCCTCAGTGTCAGTGGGGTTAAGGGATTGGTTACAGGTGTGAGTGGTTGGTGGCGAGCGTGGGGCTTGTGTGGCGGATAGGCACTGGTTCAGGTAATAGGGATGGGAGAATGGTCTCGCCATCCCTATGTGAAGGGTATTCCATTAAATGAATCCAGGGACTCAACTGGTTTGGTCAACCCCCGAGGGGGGGTTGTGCCCATGCCTGAGTCCAGGGGGGCATCTGGGTGGTGAACATAGTTTGTTCCTGGCTTTTCGCCTACCCAGGTGTTCACCCTTTGCTGACCTATGCTGGTACCCTGGGTCAGCGCTGCCTGCAAGGGTGCAGGGAGCTAGTCTAACCAGAGCCTATGCAACCACTCACCTTCTGTAATCATTAAGGTTGTGGCCTAAATTCTACCAAAAACCAAAACTAAAATTTGAGTCAAATGTGTCTTTATTTAGGGGGGAGGTCTCTGGGTCTGAGCACGCAAATGTATATTTTAATACACATTTGATTTTATATATTCCTAGCATTGGGATTTTGTTCTGCATTCTGCTTAGGATCCTAAGGTGGAAAGAGGTCTATAAATGAATTCAATAAAAATAAAGCAATTAAGGAGTTTGGTGCCTGAGCTTGCTTATTTTATTCTTCCCTCCCCACCCTATTTCCCTTTATTGTAAAATATTTCTGCATTGCAAGCCTGATGGCATGGACTCACTGTTACTTTTATCGATTTGTAAAACTCTGGGAGCTTTTCCATAAGAGAGATAAGATATGGTCTTGGAAGGCTTTGAAGGTACTGAGAAGGAGCTTTTGCAAGATTTGGAAGTGGACAGTTAGTGCAGGGGCTTAAGGTGTGGTGTTTGGTGATCATCAGAGCAGCAACAGAGATGAATAGTTCTGACAGAAGTGTGCTGAAGAGAGCAGACCAAGGCGATACCATGAGAGACCAGTAGTCAAGGTGTGATACAACCAAGGCAGCTGCACATTATAAACAAACTTTTGTCGAAAACTTTCGTCCGTATACTGTGCCTTTTCTCTTGCTAAGAAGATTGCTGCTAAGAGGATAATACCCCCATTTTAATAATTTAGTTGGTATCTGGAAATACATCTTTAGCTGATGTCGAAATCCAGCCTAACTCATGGTGTGCTATTGGACTAATCAGCTAAACGCACTGAAGTGACTTACAGTTGAAAGGCCTGTTTCTGTCTCAAAGGCGTTGTTTAAATCGGCAGGGGGAAAAAATCCTTCCCTTTTAGTCAAGTCTTTTATTATAACATGCTGCCAGAGAAATGGAATTGCTCCCCACTGGAACCAATGTAACTTTTGTAAAAGTGGGGCTGTAAGTTGAATCTGAGCAATTAAGGAAGCTTAATTTATCTTCGGCCCAGCTAACAGCGCATCTCTGCGTAAAGGAGAAGACTGGCTAATCTTGAGTGGTTTGCTGAGTATGAAGATTCAGGGGTGGAGAAGCTGTGGGACTCCAGATGCTGCTGGACTTCAACTCCCACGAGCCTCAGCCAGCATGACCAATGAGAGAAGGGAGTTAATTTGCTGTACAGCAATTTCTGGAGGCCCACACATTTCACATCCCTGTTTTAGATGCTTTGGAAAAACAGCAACTGGATATTTGGAGATTTCTGAAGAGCATAATTCTGGGTGGGCTGGAGTTAGGGTTAGCTAGACCACCTTCTGCATACCCTCCAATATTTTTTCCGGTGAAAATAGAGATGCCCTATTCAACAACAACAACAATGCATAAGACTCTTAATATTAGGGTCATGAGTTAGGAAGTCATGAGTTTGAGCCCCACATTGGGCAAAAGATTCTTGCATTGCAGAGGTTGGACTAGATGACTCTCATGGTCTCTTCCAACTCCACAGTTTTTTGATTCTAATAATAATTTTATTATTTATACCCCACCCATCTGACTGTGTTGTCCCAGCCACCCTGGGCAGCTTCCAGCATATATAAAAAGATGATAAAACATTAAACATTAAAAAACTTCCCTATACAGTGGTACCTCAGGTTAAGTACTTAATTCGTTCCGGAGGTTCGTTCTTAACCTGAAACTGTTCTTAACCTGAAGCACCACTTTAGCTAATGGGGCCTCCTGCTGCTGCCGTGCCGCCGGAGCCCAATTTCTGTTCTCATCCTGAAGCAAAGTTCTTAACCTGAAGCACTATTTCTGGGTTAGCAGAGTGTGTAACCTGAAGCATATGTAACCCGAGGTACCGCTGTACAGGGCTGCCTTCAGATGTCTTCTAAAGGTTGTATAGTTCCTTATCTCCTTGGCTCAGGGGTCACATAACTCCATACCCTCCAACATTTCTCTGATGAAAAGAGGTGGGACATTCTTAGATCAAATCAGAAACTGTAATGGCTTCTGTAAATCCAGGACTGTCCCTGGAAAATAGGGACACTTGGAGGGTCTGCTTTTGAGACCCAGGCCTGTTTCCACTGGAATTCTCTGACATCACTGGATGGCAGCTGTGCACTGCCCCTACAATGTACAGATTCTAAGGATGCCTGATGAGAGATTTAAACTGCAGGGCAGTACTTCAACATATCAGTTTCGCAGCCAGGATCTGTGTCTCACAATAAATAAATCCTCCATTCACTGTCTGCGAGAACAGTGCCATGCTCTTGATTCATTAAATGAAAAGATCCCCTGATGGTTGCAGAGCAAGTAGGACTACTTTTAATTATTTCTGCAAGCTTCATAAATTAAGCTGTCTCAAAGCGTTGCAGTGTTCTCGCTGCCCCTTAATAGGTTCCCATGTGCTACAGGTGCAAAGTATTATTCCCATTTAGCAGTTGCTTCTGACATTTCCACCTTATGAAAAGAAATTTAATTTATTGGAACGCTCCGTACTACTGATTTGACTTGAGATTCTCAGTTTTGTGGATGTTTTTTAAAGGCCACGGGAACCACACATTTTTTGATAGAATGAATTATTTATATTGTTCTGTTCCATTTGGAACAGCTTTATGTGTTTTATACTTGCAGTGATTTTATCTGCTTTTATAATTGTATATTATGTTACTGCAACCCTCCCTGGGACCTTGTGATGAGGGGTGGGTAAGAAATCTTTAAAAATATAATTTTTTATACAGAGACAGCAAAGCATCCTATGTGAATCCTTGTCTCTAATGCAGAATGGTTCTATTCACAGATTTAAAGACAGGTTGGGAAGGGGAGCAGGATTGTCTTCTCCCCCCATACCATCAGTGGCTTTCAGTTCCACAGAAGTAGAAACTGATGCAGAATGCTGCAGCCAGATTGCTGATGGGAGCTTCTGGTTGAGAATACCATTGTTAAAACAGCTGCACTGGCTACCTGTCATGGACTGGCTGGATGCAGAGGAGTGGTGGGGGCACCAGCTGGGGAATCCCCAAGGGAACCCTCAAAGGAAGAAGGCTCAGAGCCCAGAGATTGGTGGTGGGACAACAATGAGTAGTCAGAGGCAGAAGAGGGATCAGACTGGGAGGAGGTGTTGGAAGCTGAAGAAGCAACAGGGTTTAGTGAGCAGGAAGAGGCTGGGGCAGAGAGCAGTCCAGAATCAGAGGCAGAAAAAGTAGGGTGTCAGAGTGGAGGCAGGCAGGGAATCTCTCCTTCCTGCTGCTACGAGCTCTTCTTCCCCTGGTCTCCCAGAACACACAGAGAAATGAAGACTGGGGAGGAAAATAAACAACCATTTGTTTGTTTGCTTGTTTATTATTTGTCACATTTCTATTCCACTTTTCCTTCAAGGAGCTCAGGGTTCTCTTCCTGCCCATTTTATCCTCACAACAACCCTGTGAGGAAGGTTATGCTGAAAAACTGTGACTGGTCCAAGGTCATCTGGTGAGTTTCATGGCTGAGTAGGGGATTTGAATCCCAGTTTGAGCCTAATCGCAATGCCACACTGGCTTTCCCTATACCATACTATATAAACTATTTTGAGGAAATGGTGATTCTCTGCAAAAAATCTGTGTAAGGCTGCAGAAGATGCTGCAGGAGAAATTATGTATGAGCATTCCATACACTGGTTTCCAGCACTGCTTTATATTGAACAGCATAGAGATGAGCCTTAATCCTGATTTTCTCAATTAAAATTAAGGCTGCAACCCTCACCTCATTGTACAGAGGAAATTCTGTTGAACAAAGTGGACTCAGATACGATAATCTTGATTGTCATTGTCCCATACAGAACAACGAAATTGAAAAAATCTACACCAGACATTCAAAAACCAACAAGCCTGCTATCCAAGTTATCCCAGCCTGGTTAGCCCCCTAAAAACTCTGATAGCCCATAATTAAATACAATATACTCTCATAGAGACTACTTTACACTGTGTTTAAAACCAAAATCACATTTGGATAGAAACTGTTTCTCAGGCGGCTAGACCTAGTCTCTGTAACCCTGTACCTTCTTCCAGAAGGCAGAAGCTGAAAGAGATCATTTCCGGGGTGCGCGCTATCCTGCGCTATCTCTGCCGCTTTCTTATGGCACCTGGCAGCATAGATTTTATCCAAGGTGGGAAGAGTGCACCCAATTATTCCTACATGTGTAGGAATGCACAGTATATCTTTAAGAGTACTGCTACATTGGCATACAAGCTTTCAGTCCTCATCTTGGTTGTATGAAGACAACAGTGGCATTTCTTTTTCAGATGGACCTCTTTGGTTATGGGTACAAATGATGGATTACTGATGGTTTTTTTTTTTTTTTTTTGAAACCTATTGAAAACACATATCTTCCATTTGGCATTCAATCATGGAACTGTAGAGTTCGAAGGGATCCAAAGAGTCATCTAGTCCAACTCCCTGCAGTGTGGCAATCACAGCTAAAAAATCCCTGAGAAATAGCCATTCAGCCTGTTTAAAAACAGAGCCCACCACCTTCATCTCCACTGTCAAACAGCTCTTAAAGTCAGAAAGTTCTTCCTAATGTTTAGTCAGAATCTTCTTTCTTGTCTTTTGATATTATGGCATGGTTAACAAGATGTTTGTGCTGTGTTGGAGGAATTATGGACAATTCTGCTGCTGATTCTTCTTCTTAAAATATTGTGGCTTTATGATTTTATTCCTGATTTTATTTTGCATTTCGTTGAGTTCCCTGCTCTGAGAACTTTTGTTGAAGGGCAGTCTGTAATAAGGATAGTGGTAGTAGATAGGACCAGATGGTTTTTAAAGGACATCTTCTTGTGGCTAATTACCCAATTGACTTTGATTGCCAAATCAGGTTCTACCACACCTGTGAAAGAAAACAACACTTTCCCTCTTTCTTTTAAAGAGAATAAAGCCTTTTCCACACTACCCCTTTCAGCTTATGCTTAAAGCAACATTCAATTTGCTGACCATCAGATTTTTCCCTCCTGGCACTTTCCCATTGTTTCCAAGACAAATGTTCTCTGTCATTGGCTGCCAGCACTCTCTGCCCACTCCCCAGCCTTCCTGCCAGTTGCTCTGGTGAATCAGCCTGACCAGGTGAGCTATGGCCTGCTTCAGAGTGACAGAAATGTGCTTTCCCTCTTGCCTATGGTGCTGACTCAGCTGTGAGCCAAGGGCAGGATGGTGTGAGAGCAATGCAAGAATGGCTGCCACAGAAATGTGTGTTCATAAGCATTGTAAAATAGAAGAGGAGAGCAAAGAAAGGTTAAGCTGGTGCACAGGGTAGTAAAAGAAAAACTTGCTTTAAAATCCCGGTATTACTGTTGAGAAACTGGGGGGGGGGGGGAATCTGTGGATCTCAAATGTTCTCACTTCCAGAGAAAGGCATCACTTTAAAATGGTTTGCTGCACCATTCAAACACTGATTTATGCCATCATCTCAGGGGCAATACAAGTCTTCAGGGGACCCTCTGCATGGTCTGGCTCAGGGGTCACAAGCCTTTTAGGACTTTAGGCACCTGTGGATTTTTGAGTGAATGCTGTGGGCACTGTCCCTCTGGTCACTCACTCACCCCCATAGCATCATACCTCCCCCCCCCCCAAGAGACAGAAAGAGGGAAACCTCATGTGCACATACCTCATTTTTAACCTGGGTCTTGAAAAGCACAGGGCTGAAAGAGCAAAAGGGAAAGAGGGACACTCTTCCAACTTCCTTCTTTAGCTCTATGTTCTTTTCAAGGGGGAAAAGCAACCAGCCTCCCACCTCACGACCAAGGAGACAGTGAGTTGGGGAAGGGGCTAAGAAGTTTCACAGGCACCAGGAGAAGACCTCAAGGCCACCACTGTTCCCACAGGCGCCACATCAGCTGCCTCTAATTTAGCCAGTGACTCCCACAGTCATTGCCACCATAACTTGGCTATGTCTCTATATTTCTCTTTGTGGAGGCAGCAGTGCCACCATTCCCCTTCCCCTTACTACATTTTTAAACATCTTCCCTGCTGCAATAGTGCTTTTGGCTTTGCAGTTATATCCAGGCTCTCACAAAAGGGCCAAAGATTGATCCTTCTTTAGAGCCAGGGCTTCTGGGCATGGTGGTCATCACCGTTGTTTTGTCATAGCCGTCAGAAAGATTTCTTCAAAATTAGAATGTGCATGTTACCCATCCAAAATGTCTACCCTAACTTTTTTTTTTCATTCTACCCATCCACCAAGGAGTTCAGGACATTCCACCTGTGGGGCTTTTGTTGCAACAGCAATGTGAGGTAGGAAGACTAGACAGCGGTTGGTCCAATGGCAATTCCAAGCAAGTTTCTGAACCTAGATCTCTCCAGCAGAAGTTGGGCACTCTCACCAAAACTCTCACTGAAATTTAGAGTCACAATCAGGACTGGCCAAGATATCTTGCAGCTTGAGGCAAAGGACAAAATGGCACGTCCACCCAATCCCGCACACAGAAACTGACTGCAGTGGTGACTGAATCTTGTTTTGTGATAAGACAGCATCCTTAACCATACCTGAACACAGCAAGCTAACTTCTAGTGTGCAGGGTAGGCTGCATACTACACATCACTTTGTTTGCCAGCACTCTGTTGCTGGCACCAGCACCTGCCACCTGAGGTAGCTGCCTCATTCTGCCTAGTTTGAAAAGGCCAGCTCTGGTTCCAGAAGCATATTTTTGCCGTGTGTACTAAGCAAACTGTAAATGAGCAAATGAGGCATAATCTTCCCTTGCAAAGCAGCTGGTACTTGATTGCAAGAGATATGATTCCCCCGCCCCCTTTTGTTGTTGATCACAGAGCAGCAGTTCAGGCATTGCAGAGAGTTTTCTCTTTGTCTGAAATCATTTCCAGAGATATGCTGTAGCTTGATGGAAAATATTTTGATCATTTAGCCATGACCAAACTTTTTGTAACAACACTTTAAAAAATGAATACAGAGAACTGAGCCCCCCCCCTTTTTGCTGAAAACAAGCCTTCAAACATCTTCCATTTCCTTCAGCTCAGGGTGCTTTCATCGTCGGGTGTTTACTGTGGACTAGCCATGTGTTGTTCACTCATTTTTACAGGGCATCTGCATGGCCCCATACACAAAACATCACCCTCATGTTTTCCCTCATTAGTCCTCCCCCTGCCCCCAGTCCAGCAAATGTGACTCTTTTTTTTTTTAAGTGGGATAGCTGCAATTCTCCAAGTACAGAAAGACTATTTCACGACTATTCTGGCTGGCATTGCCTTAAATACATTGCTCTAGGCATTTTCTTCTCTATGGTCTGTCTTTCCTCTTTAGGAATCACATCTATCACTTTAAACTTTCCATTCCCAATAACAATGCTGCATTCGTAAGTGTTTTTCCTGCAACTTGTGGAGCATGAGACTCTTAGTCTCAGGGTTGTGTGTTTAAGCCCCACAATGGGCAAAAGATTCCTGCGTTGCAGCGGGTTGGACCAGATGACCTACATCAGGCATCCCCAAACTCAGCCCTCCAGATGTTTTGGGACTACAATTCCCATCATCCCTGACCACTGGTCCTGTTAGCTAGGGATGATGGGAATTGTAGGCCAAAAACATCTGGAGGGTCCAAGTTTGGGGATGCCTGACCTACGTGGTCCTTTCCAGCTCTACGATTCTGTACTTCTAATTTGCAATGTGTATGTGGGAATTAGTAGCAGCATGTTTGGCAAGGTGGAGCTGCCCTCTCAACATTGCTTACCTGTATGGAGTTGGTAAGCCTGTATGGTCACGTGGGTAGGAGTGCCCCAGCCTGTGTCCAGTCCTCACTGCCATTCTGTCCCAATCCCATACAGGTATGCAGCAGTGGCATCGGTGTCGGGAGGTATCAAGGGACCCTTGGCTCCATCAGGATCTGGCCTGGTTTGGCAGCCAGCAGAGCTTTATGTTTACCCCAGCAGATATTGGGAAGTAGGGAAAGTGGGGAAAGTAAAGATAAAGTAGGGGAGTGGGTGGCACTGTGGTCTAAACCACTGAGCCTCTTTGGCTTGCTGATCAGAAGGTTGGCAGTTTGAATCCAAGTGACAGAGGGAGCTCCTGTTGCTCTGTCCCAGCTCCTGTCAACCTAGCAGTTCGAAAGCACACCAGTGCAAGTAGATAAATAGGTACCACTGCAGTGGGGAGGTAGATGACATTTCTGTGTGCTCTGGTTTCCATCACAGTGCCCCATTGCGCCAGAAGTGGTTTAGTCATGCTGGCCACATGACCTGGAAAGTTGTCTGTGGACAAACGCTGACTCCCTCAGCCTGAATCGAGATGAGCGTTGCCAACTCCATAATCGCCTTTGACTGGACTCAACCATCAAGGGGTCCTTTACCTTTTATTGGGAAGTAGGAGGTGATGCCAGGATGCTGGAAGATAGCACTGTGTGTCGTAGGGACTTCCCAGCATCCCTTAAGCTAGTCTGCTGCCCTTGGATGTAGTGGAAGATGCTATCCTGTCCACTGACAGCTAGTACATAGAAGGGTGAGGGCAAGATGTCTTGGTGGTGGTGAGGAAACACCCGGGGGATATTTTAGAAAGTTAACTCACAAAATCCAAAATTTATCAGAGAAGGGAAACAGAAAACAGGAGCTGCTCATGATAAATAATAGGGGCATTTTTTTTTTAAAAAAATATTTTTTAGCATTCACTGAATTTTTTCAAAAGCTACAATAAATTGGGAAGGGCTCAGTGGTAGAGCATCTGTTTTGCAAACAGAAGGCCACCAGTTCACCCCATAACATTTCCAGGCTGGGCTGGGAGAGCCACCTATCTGAAAGCCTGGAGAGCTGCTGCCTGTCTGTGTAGACAATACTGGGCTACATGGAGCAATGGACCCGATTTTGTGTAAGACCAGTGTTTTGGTTTAAGATCAATCTTCCTATGCTTTTAAGGACCCTGCTGTTGAGATATCAGCAGTGGTGTGTGTTTGTGTGTGGGAGTTATGGTAGGGCTGCAACCCAATGCATGCTTGCCTGAGATAAAGCTGCATTGAGCACAGCAAGTCTTTGGAGTAAAGGCATAAGATTGTCCTGGAAGCCTGAGAACAAACGCTCCAGAATGCTGCCTGTCTTAGCCCCTGTTGAAACGAGTTGGTTATGCAAGAGGGATGCTGTGCTGCTTCTTTGCAGCCTGATACAATAACCTGCTTTCCCAGAGTGGCTTTATTTACTTATTTATTTATGGGGGGGGGGTACTGAGAAGAAGAAAGGAGTGGGGGTTAGGGGAGTCATGTGCCTGAGTCGGCATCAGAGGCAGTAGCTCCACGCCAGATTCCATTTTCCCTACAGTGTGAGGCTGGCTAAGAATAAGTGCCTCTCATATTGGATAAAAGTAGCATAATGGCATGTGACTGCACTTTCAATGAGGACTGTCACTATGTGACTGCATTTCCAAAGAGGCTGGTGCCTCCCACTTTGCAGTCCTGAGGTGTTTTTTTATGAAGTTAAAATGGGGGATGACTCACCAGCCCAGCTCAAATATTGCTACGGCGGATCTCCCTGTTCCACCAAACAGTATTTAAAGACTTCCTAATTGCATTGCAAATAAACCTTCATCATCCTGCATGGTAGCGGCTCTGAAAAGCAGGGCTTGGGGGATGTGTGTGTGTGTGTGTGTGTGTGTGTGTGTGTGTGTGCAAGATTCCAGGTATGGCATTAGGCAAACAAATTAGTTACCTGAGAATTTCAGCCCTAATTTTAAAGGCAAGTTTATAGCTCTTACGACTGAAGAGTGATGCTTTTCCTGGTAAATAATCTGAGTTTCTTTGATACAGAGAGTTTCGGGAGGATAGGAGGAGGTTGAAAGAACACATAAACACTTAATTTTTTTATTGCACATCAGTGCCTTGGACCAGGGCTTCTTCCTTTTTCTTTTACACACAGTAATGGTATTCAGATGGAATGGCAAACTAATGAGTTGCCATGAGCACAAACAGCCACAGGTTCATGGGTCCCATCCCTTCCCCTTTTGCCCAGGATGAAGGTGGCAGAAGCTTGCAGTTTGCTATTTTGTCTGGGAAACTGTGATTGTGCAAACTAATGCTGGGCTGGAAGTTCTCAGAGGAGCATTTCAGCCAAACCTGGGGTGGGGTGGGAACTGACAAAACTCTGTATCCCCATTTTCTTTCTTCACTTTCTTTGCCGCCACCCACATTTCTGACAATGGGTGGTGGTAGCAGGGCTCTTTCATGCCATTGCACTCTAAAGTTTCCTCTGAAGGATGCCACAATCATGACATAGTGCTGCAAGGAACAGTGTGGTGAGCCACTGAGCTGTGTGTTGAGGCATGTCCTCAGACTTTGAACTGCCCCTGCCATCTAAGCTGGTCATTGGATCTCCCTGGACAGGAGGAACAGAAAGTTCTCTAAGAGGGCTTCCTGTTCTAGTTAAAGCTTACCTGAGCAACAAGCTCTTCTGGAGTTCAGGCACATTCCTGTCTCCTTTGGTTTCTTTCAGTCCTGGCTTCGTCCTGTCCCCAGGCTTCTTCTTTGGTTCTTCTGACTATGAGCTTTATCCCATGGCACCTGGTTCCTGGCTCATTACAACCTCCAGGTTTGTAGGGAATATGCCACTGAAGACCAGCTGTTGGGGAGCCACAGTAGTAGAAGGTTATGACCATGCCGTGCTTTTGGGCTTTTCCAAATACATCTCTTTAAGCCAATGTAGAAGACACACTGCTGTACTTTCATTTGATCACGCAGAGCCCTTCTTTTGTTCTTACCTGGAAGCAAGATTCCACCTAAACATTAGGAAGAACTTCCTGACAGTAAGAGCTGTTCGACAGTGGAATTTGCTGCCAAGGAGTGTGGTGGAGTCTCCTTCTTTGGAGGTCTTTAAGCAGAGGCTTGACAACCATATGTCAGGAGTGCTCTGATGGTGTTTCCTGCTTGGCAGGGGGTTGGACTCGATGGCCCTTGTGGTCTCTTCCAACTCTATGATTCTATGATTCTAAGTCAGGCATTGCCCTCAGGAGCAGAGCTTGGTAAAGTCTCATGTTGCCAGGAAAATGCTGTCAGTGTCCTTTACAATGGCTAACCTGGAATATCCACCCTTTGTCAGTAATGGCCAGCGAGTGGATGCAGGTGGTCACAGGCATTTACTGAGGAGGAGAGGGCATGTGCAAGGAGCATGGCCTAGTGTGGAGCATGGTGCATTGTCCCGCTTCCTGCTGAAAAATGTCAGCAGGCGCTCTTTCTAGTACAAAAGGAAGTGAAGGCCTATTAGAGCAGACTAGAGGTGCTCACTCAGTGTCACAGAAAGAGTTCATTCAGGTGGTCTCAGAAGTCAAGTGGTAGCAACAATAAGTCCTGCCCAAGGCTCAGGTGCCCAAGATCAGTAACAAGGGTCCCAGGATTGCATTAAGGTAATGAAGATATTCCAGTGAGTTACCCCACCAAACTGCCAAGCTTTTAAGCAGAGGCAGAGACTCCCTGGCACTCTAGAAGTTATTGATCTGAAGGTGGGTACCTTCCTGCAGAATAAGTTTCCTATTTTCCCTTGATGTGGTCTGTTTCCCTGGGAGACATCTATGAGGGTTCCTCCTGCTCTGAACCCTCTGTCCCAACAGGCGTTTCCCCTGAGCCCTCTTCACTCTCTGGTGGGGAAACAACCTCCATGATCTCTAAAAAAACCCCGCTGCTTTACGGGTGGAAAAGAGCCAGCCTTGAGAATTGCCATCTTGCCAGTAGATCTGGGTGCATCTGGAGGTAGAGAGGAGCTCTGCTTCATTGTCTCATTCCCTCTTTACTCCCCTTCAGAATCCTCTTCTTCAAGTGCCTCCCACTTCTGGTCTGTATCAGAGTATGGAGAGGGGATTATGACACTCTTGCCCCCATCCCTAGTTCTAGGCTGTGGGAACTATCTTTCCTTTTCTTTTCAAGGAGTGGCAGGTCTCCAAGGAGTGTCTGGTGAAGGCAGTGGAGCCAGAGGGTGATCCAAGTGAAGGGAGTAGCGAGGCAGGAGCCAGGGCTGGAGGAAGGGCAGAATGTGCTAGGAGTGGAGGGGCAGTAGAATCCCCTCCATCCCCTTCCCGCTGTCCCCCAGGAGCAGGAGGGACTTGAAGAGGAAGTGACAGGTTTTGTGTAGAAGTTGCTGGTTGCTTGCACATGCCCCTTCAGACAAGGGTACTTAAGTTGGGTGGGTGGGGAGTGGTCACACCATTTCTCCAACAGTCCAACTTGGAACAGAAGCCTGGGGAGAGGATGCAATATACTTAATCTCCCTCTCTCTCTCTCTCTCTCTCTCTCTCTCTCTCTCTCTCTGTGTGTGTGTGTGTTTTCAGTGCACCTTAGGAACTACTGTAGATCCATGTTTTGTCAATAAAGAATTAAACTACTGACCATTTGTCCTCCTTGGGTTGGGTGTGCTCAGGACACTTCTGGGGGTGGGTGAGAACCATCGTATTCAGGCTTTCAGAGCTTTCTTGTCCAGATATATGCAATTACCAGAGTGCAATTTTTGACTGAAGCTTACTATTGGGTATCCTCTTTCTGGTAAACAGAGTCTCTTGGTGCGTAATATGTGAAAACAACCCTTAGAATACCATTCCACTGACAATAGTACACAAAGCACTAATCGATAGAAAATACGTTGATGATCCCTCTGACAATGAGTCAATATCCCCATTTGCTGATAAATTGGTAAAAGTGCTGTTGAAGGCAGATCCTGCTGGCAGTCTTCTCAGAGGCTTCATATTGGCCACTGTAGGAGCATGATGCTGGACTAGATGGTTCTTTGGTCCAAGGACTCATCTTAGGCTCTGATACACTGAGTCCAACATTTATTTAACAGGGCACACCAATTCCTTGCTGCCTTTTTTTTTTTTTGAGTCATTGACCCTTTGAGTTCCCCTGAAACAGATTTCTGCAAGACTCAAAAAGCATTTCACTGAAGGCACCCCAGGCAATGAGTTTTGCCACTGCCCCAGCTGCATTTTCCAGGAAGAGAATAAAAAAAGACAATTTAGTTGGCCTGCCCTTTGTTTTTTGAAATGGAAGATATCAAAGACCCTTAGAGTCAAAGGATGTAATAAACCCACAGGCAGAGGCTTTGAGATGTGGAGTCCTAAAAGTGAAGAGGAACCCTTACTGTAGTTGTCACTGTGTAGGATGCCTGCCGCTTCAAAGCGATGATTTAATTAATCAAGAAATGTGAAAATTGGGAGTTGAAAGTTGAGCAGCAACAGCATGAGGCTGGATGCTATTAAGGCCTTCATTAAAAGTCAAGGGTATTTCTGATTGTCCGTAGCAGCTAACAGACGTTCATTGCCTAGCGATGCCAGATTTTTTGGACACCAGATCTGTTCACAGCACACCTATGCTATTAGGATAAGCATCTCATTTCCCCCCACAGTTTTCTAGTTAGAGGCTTTAGCAGATAAATCTGCTTAAAATTCTCTCAGCGTGAAATATCGTTGGTGAGAAAAATAAGGCAAATGGGCTCAGCCTTGCAGATTAAATAAACCCAAATGCCCTGGAAATGGAACATTTCATGAGGGACAATACTATCAGTGGCTACAAGCCACGATAGCTGTGTTCCGTCTTCACTGTTGGAGGCAGTGTGACTCTGAATACCAGTTACTGGGATTCACAATGGGGTAAAATTTTGTTTGGCTGAGGTCCTGGTTATAGGCATCTCATGGACATCTGGTAGGCCACAGTGAGAACAGAATGGTGGGCTAGAGAGGCATTTGGCATGACCTAGCAGGGCTTTTTATGGCCTTAAATTTGTGTTTAGAGTTGGACCTCAGTGTTTGGGCTGAATGATGGGGGTGGAGAGTATACAGGGCTGAGGCCATTTAGGGCTTTAAAGGTCACCACCAACACTTTGAATTGTGCTTGGAAACATACTGGGAGCCAATTTAGAGCTTTTAAGACCTGTGTTATATGGTCCCATCAGTCACTCCCAGTCACCAGGCTAGCTGCCACATTCTGGGTTATTTGAAGTTTCTGAGTCACCTTCGAAGATAGCCCCACGTAGAGCGCATTGCAGTAGTCCAAGCAGGAGATAACCAGAGCATGTACCATTCTGGCGAGACAGTGCACAGGCAGGTAGGGTTTCAGCCAGTGTACCAAATAAAGATGGTAGACAGCCGCCCTGGACACACATTTAACCTGTGCCTCTATGGACAGCTTTGAGTCCAAAATGACACCCAGGCTGCGCACCTGGTCCTTCAGGTGCCCGTTACTCTATTCAGGACCAGGGAGTCCTCCACCCTCTGGCCCCCGGAAGTAGTAATTTTGTCAGGATTGAGCCTCAATCTGTTAACCCCATCCATCCTCCGACTGCTTCCAGACATTCACACAGGACATTATATGTGGATTGTATGCACACTTTGCCCCTGTATTTGTATTGTTGTATACACCGTGTAGCTGAAGAACTGCATTGCAAAATGTGAACCAGCACCAAATGGTCTAAAGTGGTACAGTCCACTTTTGACAGATAGTTAAAAAAGAGAAACAAATTGATTCCAATGTTGCCTTTTGCATTCAAAAGAAACAAAATATTTGAAAAATGAAAGTAATTTTCTTTTGTTGGTCCTCCTTTCAAAAGATGGATACAAATAAAAATTGTCTCCTCTAGAGGAAGCTTGTTAAATTGTTGCTGGAGTCGATCTGGGGATTTCACAGCTGTGAAGATTAGGATCGTGAGATCAGACTCTGACCTTGAAAAAAAATGTGTTTAGAAGAAGTTTTGATGCTTGCTTTTTCAGGGGCGCCGACTTATAAAAAATATTGGGGGAGTCCGCGAAAGCTCATGAATAATAAATAAGCTCATGAATATGCAGATAAAGTGGCGCCGCCTCCTCGTGAGCGAATAGGGGAGAGCGTGCTGCGCCTATTAATCAGCTCCGAAGGAAATTGGGTGGAGCTTTTGCTCGGGAGGGAGGGCAGGAGGCATGCAGCCCGACCCTGTGCATTTTGGGCTGGGGGAGGGGCGGCGGTGGCGCTCTGCTGGAGGGGCGCCCGAGATTATTGGGGGGGCAGAGCCCCCCCAAATGAATTTTTGAGGGGGCTCGGGCCCCCTCAGGCCCCATGGAGTCGGCGCCTATGTGCTTTTTGCAAGACAAGCGCTTTGCTGGAGCAGATGCATGAGAAGATGGATTTGATGACTGTTGCAGTTAAAAACTTTGGACAAACGGCGAATACCCATATAGAAACTGTTTTGACAGGGCAAGTGCAGAAGATAATGGAGGAGGTTGCTGTTGAACCTCAAGTAACACAAATGGAGAGACTCGAGGCCTTGCAGGAGCATAAGCTGCTGTTCTTGAAGTTTGAATCTGGAGTGGACAGGGGGGGGGTCTGGAGTTGTGAGGGCTCTTAATTTTGGAAGGACTTTGAAACATGCTTTTAAATACTTTCTGGATTACAGTGTTGACTGTGGGGAATGGGACTGTGGGGAATGGGCTGACCTGCTGAGGGGAGATGGAGATACCTGCTGAGGGGAGATGGAGATCGAGACCTACCCCCCCAATGAGAAAGGAAAGAAATTAAGAAAAAGATCAACAAAAGACAAAGTAAAGTGCAGGTATAAACAAGAAGAAGATATGCAGAAGGGACATGGAAAAGACTTAAGAACCTCGGACATAAGATCACCAGGTTGATGGACTAGATGGAATGGACAAGAAGGACTGACAAAACCCGAGACTAGGAAGAAGAGACGTTGGATGAAGATTGGAAGAAAGTTTTAAAAAAATTATTTTGAGAATTAGTGTAAAATTAATGAGTATTAGGAAAAATGTTGGAATGAAACTATTTGGCTTTAGTAGAAATGATATAAGGAGTCATGTTCAAATAAGTATTAAGTTTTAAGGTTTTTTATGGTAAGATAAGGTTAATAAATTAAGGTAAATTGAATGACAGAATATAGTGAAAGATGGAAAGGATTCACTGAGTTAATTAATATGTTAGATCGTTAAGATAAATTATATAACAAAAATTGAGAAAGATGGAAAGAATTTGCTGAAACAATTAATTAAATTAGAATACAAAAAGGGAGGTGTGAGGAGGTCGATGAAACAAGTAAATGAAGGATAAAGATATGGAACATTGGATGTGTGTTTTAATGTTATTTTTTGCGGTATTGCTGTATTGTTGTATTGTTTTTTATGCTTTTCCTTTTATGTATTGTAATGTATGTCTTGCCAATTTTTTTGTTGTTTTCTTTTCTTCTTTTTTCTGTAATTCTTAAACTTTTAATAAATATCATTTAAAAAAATAAATAAATAAAGTGGTACAGTCCAAACGCCCTTTTGCCACTGAGAACTAACTAACGACCCTTTCCATTGTGTCTCTCTGCTTC
This sequence comes from Podarcis liolepis, assembly GCF_965112155.1. Classification (NCBI taxonomy): domain Eukaryota; kingdom Metazoa; phylum Chordata; class Lepidosauria; order Squamata; family Lacertidae; genus Podarcis; species Podarcis liolepis. The sequence continues at coordinate 11,455,372 of NC_139570.1, forward strand.
AGTGTAAATTTAAAACTCATTTGATCCCTAAAGATCAGTGCAAGATTGCACTACTTTTCAAATAAACTCTGTTCTCTCAACCTTCCATAATCCCTCCACTCGTCTCCACTTTGAGCTGCTAGATAAATAGAATAAATTGCAAAACAACACCAGGTTTTAATGCCCCCACAAATGATAAACAGATGAACTTCTGAGATTTGTGCATCTCTTGATCGAGTGACTCTTTGGAACTGTTTTAAATGATTTCTATTTATTCTTTTTGCTTTTTGAGCCAGATTGCCTTTCCTTTGTCTTGGCTACTGCACTTCCTTTTGTCCCATTGCTGGCTCCTCCTTTTCTATACTCCTGTCTGTTCCTGGTTTCCCTGATGGCAGCATCTACCAGCTTTCTTTGCCCACTTCCTTTTGCTTTAAGCTTCCCATTGCTTCTCATTCATTCTCTTGTGCATCTTGCATCTGCCTTCTTCATTACTGGCACACTCGCAACTCTTCCCATTATTGCTCCTGCTAGGGCAGGAGACCTCCCAGCTCCACCTTTTCTGTCCTGCTATTTCAGGATCTGTGAACTTTCCCTTTCAACCTATTCATGGGGCACATCTGCTGCAATTGCTCGAGTGCAGAGCCTGCTGGTACATTGCTGTGTGTGTGTGTGTGTGTGTGTGTGTACACCAAAGAGAAAAGAAGTGTGTTGGCCTGTCCCAGATTGTTCGCTATTAATGGGTTAGATGGGGGGTGGGGGTGGGAAACGGGCACTCTCTTATCTGAGCTTGTGCAGATCTTTATTTTATAAACAACATTTCCTCAAAGGAGTAATAAAAGAGGACAGGCACAGAAGAAGGATTACCATCCTTGGCATAGAAGGAACCTTTGCCAGGAAGAAGTTTATCAGGGCAATGCACACGCAAAGCCCATGGCATAGCGTTAATTTGCCTCCCCTACCAAATTAGCTGTGCTCAATTTTGTTTTCTTTCCAATTTTACATCCCTGATTACACATTCATAAAACCGTCCCATCTTCCATGCATAAATACAAATGCTTTGAAAATATAATTGTGTGTGTTTATCAAGCACCTAATTTGTTTTACTTGCCAGTGACTAATTATATAGGAAATATAAATGAATTGCTGGCCATATAGTCTGTTTTAAATACCAAAGGAAGGTGGGGGTGGGGGGGACAGGAGGAGGAAAATGTTGGAGGCTCAAAAGGCAATGTTGACATCGATTTCAGTCTGTGTGCATCTTATATAACAATGCTCCACACCTCTTGTTAGTCTCACCATCTGTTTGGCTGCCTGCCTTCTCCTCTCGGAGCATTTACCTGGTGCAGGTGGGGGATGGTATCATCTGAAACCTAAAGAGGTGAGATGATAGACTGTATTTGGGGAGCCTACAAGCTTTCAACTGGGTTTAGACCTCCCTTGTCCTTTAGGATCTGCATTTGAGGAGTGGCATTGCTTTTCCCCACTTCAGGAGACCACATCAATTCGTACTCTCCTCTCATACCTATTTTCATGACTAGCAACCACTAGACTTTGCAGTAGAGAAAGGAGCAAACTATGCCATTTCTTTATATTGGTTCTTGCAAGGTGATGAGAAATAACACACCAACCAAGGGGCCTTCCCTGTTGTAGCCCAGTCTTTTAAAACCTATGTAATTATCGGCATTCTAAATGAAGCCATCCCTTCAGTCATTCTCTAACTTGCATGTGAAAAGATAAGTAAATAAAGAGAGGGAAAGAAAAGAGGCATCAGCGACCTAACCAGTTTGATATATACCAGTGCTACAAGCTAAATATTGTAAAGTTTATCCTGACCCACCCCAGCTAAGGAAGGAACATATCTGATAGTTAAGTCTTTATTGACAAAAGAAGCACTTACATTTATGTACCATAGACGTGAGTAAGTGAATGTGACTTCAAATGATGCCAGTGGAAGGGGCAGGTGAATTTCCCTGCAAAAGGGGTGCTACCACAGAGAATGACCTACCTCATGTCACTCATTCACTGGCCACAGAAACACAAAACAGTGCCTCCCTTGCCAATGTCAGGAGCATGGGGGAGGCAATCCTTTAAATACCTGGGCCTCAAGCCGTCTAATAAGACATTCCCATGTCTAATGACAAGAGAAAAACAATAAACAGTTGTGTTGGTTGTTAATTTATATGTACTGTATCTGGGTGCTCCCGACTGATCTATATTCAAAGTTAAGCAAATGGCTTGGTAGTCTAAAGAGGTTCTTGTGTCCATTGCTTCTACCACAGTTCTAGTTTGCTGTATTGTGTTTATGGTTGCAGCAAAGGAAATAAGTGCAGGTAACCCAAACGTTCCTGCTATTTTGCTTTTATGCACTGTGCAGTTCATTTTGCAGACCATCTATTTTCTGAAAGAGATCTGTGTGTTCACTGCTTCATCCGAGTTGGGTGACTGTCCTAGTGCAGTCCATTCAAAGTAACAGAATGTGGTTTAATAGCCCCCATTAATTAATTGTTTGGGAAACATAGCCTTTTGGGGCTTTTGAAAAGCCGGGACTTAAAAGCTGCTTTTTTATTTTTTAAAAAATGTAATTAACATTTCTTGCAGAAATGTGTAATTTTGAAGCCCTCATGAGAGTTGTAGGGATCTTTTATTGGGCTAATATGCATGTTCATAACCAGACCTTGATTTCTCCAAACTGCATTACTATTGGACACTTGCAGAAGAGTGTATAAACAGATTTCCCTAAGAAACACTAGCCTTTTTGAGGTATTAATGGGGGGGAGATACGATAGCTGTATTCATATAAAATACCATACAAAGGCAGAAGATGGAGTTAACTTGCTCTCTGGAACCTGTGGGCGGAAATCACAGGGAAGCAAATTGCAGCTAAATGTCAGAGAACTTCCTAATGGTAGCATTTGTTCAATAGTGGAACACTGTCCTGGAGGAAGCTGATGGGTCCCTCATTCACTGGAAGCATTTAAACAGAGGCCAGAGGACCACCTGTCAGGGATGCTCTAGGTGCAAGTTTCCTGTGCTGAGTAGATGATTGGAAGCTGACCTCCAACTTCTGTTCGAGTTCTATGATTCTGTAAACCTGTGATCCTTGGTAGATGTGGATGCATTTGAGGCTCTTCTTGGTAAACCCCCTCCATGAGTGTGCTCACTACCACCCCTTCCTTGGCAGTGCTGCTGATGTCCACTTGCTTGCTTTTCTCAATGGTCTCAAACTCCACTATCTCAGAAAATGAAAAACAAACTCATCAAGTGCTTGAAGCAATTCCCTTATGGGCAAAGGTTACAACATTTGGGGCTTTCTTTAGTTTAAAGAAAAGGCAAGCGGCATATACTATTATGCCTGGCATGAAGAAAGTGTACAGGGAAACATTTTCCTCTGCCATAGCATTAGAATTCTTATGTCTGTACTTTATTATGACACATATTACGTGTTACCAGGCTCACCTGGCTTCTCTAAGAACAAGTGAAGAAACCAGAGTTGGTAATGAAGGAAGAAAAGAGGGAGCTGAAAACCATTACGAAAGTTACTCTCAACTTTCTTCTAGCTATAACCAAAAGATATATGTGACCTTTTCCCTTGTCAGTCTTCCCATTTCAGATCCTTATATTATTATATTGTCTAGTAGTTATTTTTGCTTATACTTATCATCAGCCAAGCCATCTTTTCTTTGAAACACACACACACACACACAGAGACTTTGACTCAAGGGAGACAGTTGAGTTGTTATTATCTGTTTCAGTCAGAGTACATAGTACAGTACATCTGTTACAAAGGGTGAGAAAGGTGATGTAGAAAGAATAAGCTTGAAATGAATGGACTGATAATGGGGGATGTAAGATAACAAGATGCCACAATGCCAACACTGAAGAAATCAAATGTTCTCCCACATAATGGAAGTGCAGACTCCATTCATCAAGTGTGCGCCATCTGAAGAAGCCTGAAGTACAATTTCCTTGGATGCATAAAAAACCATTTTCTCAATGAATGTGTCAGCTGTTGATAGAAATATGAGTGAGTGATATTGATTTGAGAGGCACTGACTTAATTTGAATCAAAATTGCACAGTTCACTGCTGCAGGCTACATTAGTGCAGCAGGGCCTATTATTATAGATTCCCCTATGTATAAATAAAATATACTTCTCGATTTAGTCCCAAATGCTGAAGGTTTGTTGACATCTGGTAGTTTTCAGATCTCAAATTTAAGTGGCAAATCTGTGCATATCCTTGAGCCCCTGTGTTTTTTGTACTTAAAAGTAGCTGGTGTGTGTGTGCATTAGCAGCTGTAAGCCCACTCTATAACAGGAATAGGGAACCTATAGTTCTCCAAATGCCAAACTGAAACACAGCTACACTTCAAAATTCACACTTCTCCAAATGTCATTCTTCCAAATAATGGGAACAAAATTGTGTATATTAGAAGTAAGTGTGCATAAAAAACACATGCACTAATGAAATAAACATGCCAAAAATTCATTATATTCTGGGGAAAACCCAAGTGAGATAAGGGAAACAGCATAAAAAATGTCACGAGTATCAAAAATTTGCACTAAAATGCTGGCAAATTCTCACGACGGCTTTTTTTAATTAAAAAAATGCAGACTGATGAGCAAATGTGGAGAATTGGAAACTGGAAAAAATGAGAAGCTGAGCGAAAGTGAAATGGATAGATTAACCCATCCCTACCATAAGCCCCTCCTCCACAGTCTGCCTGGTTTAAATATGCTATTGCTGTCTCCTCCTCCACATATTTTTAGACAGTGCCCTTTCAATAAACTACGTCAAAGTTTGGATCCAAGCTAAAGATATATACACATTTGAATGATACTGCAGTACAAGTCAAAGTCCAAGCAGATAAAGAGGTACTGCTCCAGTGGGAAGGTAAACAGTGTTTCAATGTGCTGCTCTGGTTTCGCCAGAAGCAGCTTAGTCATGCTGGCCACATGACCCAGAAAAACTGTCTGCGGACAAACACCGGCTCCTTTGACCTATAGAGTGAGATGAGCGCGCAACCCCAGAGTCGTCTGCGACTGGACCTAACGGTCAGGGGTCCCTTTACCTTTACCTTTTACAGTGCAATTGTAATGACCATCCATTTAGAGAAGGAAAAGATAGATTGGGCTGCAAGGAAGTGTTTGGAGTTTCTTGGCTGTGCACAACCTTGACAATTGCTGTGCCTATAAGTGGGTGCTCCAGTCATGATGCCTTATTGAATAATGACACTCTATATTTGGTTTCTGACAGGTGTGTGTGTGTGCATGAAGGTGGGAGAGGAGTCTGCAACATAATGAAAACAATATTTTATGGGAGTCTTTGCTTTTCTCCTCCAGCCTAAAGCTTGTCTTTAGCAGAGTCTTTGGCAAAACAGATGGATGCCCAGAACTGGTGCCAAAGCATTTATTATGTAGCGAGAAACAAGCTCTCCTGCTGACTGCTCTCTTCTGCCGAGAAATGTTGACCGTACGTGCTGAACACCGGGTGACAGGAACAGACTATTTCATGGCTGGGAAGGAAATATCAATCTGGACTTGAGTGGAACAAAGTGGGAAGGCAGTGATTGGAAAAGCTTAGTGGCTGGAAAAGTTGAAAGGGACAGACAGGGGGAAATAATACTAATAATCAGAATACAAGAAGCCAGAAAGGCAAAAGAAATGAGTGCGCATTCTACATTCTGCTAAATATCCAGGCTTCCACCCAATGCATGCAGGCAGGGACTCTTACTTGGAAGAGATCTATATTCATTCAAGTAATTGGTAAAGGTTCAGCAACAGACTGATGACCCAGGAGCTGTGATTCAGGAGTAGGGCAAGAAGTTCAGAACTGGATGAACCCTCTTGTTCAGTGGATGCTGCCCCCTGCTTTGCCATCCTCTGCTAGGAAGGTCCAAAGGCAGGTCATTGGAGAGAACCACCAGCCATTCTTCCCCCTCCAAAACAATTAAAGCCTCCCTCTCTTCCAACTCAGGTTTCCACAGTTCAGCCACCAGCTTCTTCCTCCTCCTCTGCTAGAACCTGCTAACTCAAGCTTGATCCTGACAGGACTGTGGGGCTCATGGCAACCTGTAAGTGTGACATCCTACAAGGCTATTCAGACAATTATAGGAAGCAAGGAAGAGGAAATGACATGGGTAAGTATGGGGATGTTAAGTGCCTCCTCCATTTTTTTCAGTGCAGTTGCAGGATTTGTGCCTCTTGAAGTTGTAAGAGATCTTCCCCCCAAAACCAAACAACCAGGAAACCACAAACAAAACCTTTTGGAATTTATTTCCAATGATGATGATGATGTTGTTATTATTTATATGCCACCCATCTGTGTTGCCCCAGCTACTCTGGGCTGCTCTCAACAAAATATTAAAAACACAATTAAAAAGCAACCATTAAAAACTTCCCTGTACAGGGCTGCCTTCAGATGTCTTCTAAAAGTCATATAGTCATTTATCTCCTTGACCTCTGCTGAGAGGGCGTTCCACAGAGTGGTTCCCTGTAACTTCACTTCTCACAGTGGGAGAACCGCCAGAAGGCCCTTGGAGCTGGAAATGATGGGTGTGAAGATGCTCCTGCAGGATGAAGATGCTAGGAATGAGCAAATTTTAGCTTCTTGCTTCTCCAGTCTTAAATTCAGTTCTCCACTCTTCTTCTTCTTCTTCTTCTTCTTCTTCTTCTTCTTCTTCTTCTTCTTCTTCTTGTCACAAAAATCCACCAGCATCTTAGTGCAAATATGTCCTAATATTTATTTATTTAGTTTTGACTAGGATATTAGGAAATGAACTGCCAGATGCAGGAGAGGCTATGAGAGTTTGTTTTGAACATTCGGATCGCTGATGATGCCCATCTTCCAATTTCCTGAATGCTATTGGAACAAGCATAACCTGGTGCAACAGGCTTATCCTTTCTTTCTGGAAAGTTCACATGTAGCTGCATAGAGGCAATCCATTCATTTCAACCTTAAAGAAAATTAATGTTAGCTTAAAACCAATGTACCTTGGCCCTTTGGCTGAATCAAAAAAGGGCAGAATATGAGTCCTGGAGATATTGTCTGTTGAAAGTGAATGAGATGACTCCTAAAGACCCCATCCTATTACAGTTCAGATCCTGTAGATTCTACAGTTCAGAAATAGGCTGTGTTTGTGTGTTTGTGTGTTTGTGTGTGTGTGTAAATTCTCTGTCTTCAAATGGATAAACCAAATGTTGCTTGAATCATAAAAATAAACCAGCAGAATTTGTACTGGATATATTATTAGCATCCACCACATTGCTAGCAAACAACTTGTAAAGCATATGGTGAGAAATGTCTTGTGCGGAAAACATTTTCGAAAGGATCAACTCATCACATGCCAGGTTTTTTCCCTGCCTTTCTTTTTGCCACCAGACCACCTTTGGTTTTAAAATGGAAGATTAGGTTAGTTAACAACTAAGAAGACACAGAATGAATGCACATTTTACTAAGCAGATCTGATTTTATGCATTGTTGAATACAGGGCACAAAAAACTCATGGGTGAAAACTACCAGAGGGCAAAGTCTGGCCCATATAGATAGTGGGGTCTAGGTGTATTCTAGGTGGGGACCATTTTATCATTATTTTATTTATTAATTAGACTCATCAAAATGTAAGGGATCCTAGGGATCATCTATCCCTACCCCCTGCAATGCAGGAATCTTTTGCCAAATGTGGGGCTCAAATCAATGACGTTGAGATTAAGAGTCCAATACTCTACTGAATGAGCTATCCTGTCCTTCATCCAAAGATCACAGGGTGGATATCCTGTTGGCCACATGTGCCCCCTCCCCCAGGCCTCTCGACCCCACCCTTGAGACTCTCCTCGGAGCACATACACTTGCCTCAGGGCCACACCCTTCACTGGTCTTCCTCAAGTGCTTTTACTTGCCTGGAAGTTGTCCTTGAATTGTGATAATGCTTCTTCCTTGCTCAGATGGTGAGGTATGTGCTATGTATGTGTGTGTTTGTGTGTGGAAACCTCTGGGTTTTGTGTAGTTGGAACATAACCTACTATATGAAGGTGTCCCAGCCGTTGTGCCATGCCCAGTTTCTTCTGGGCCCACCAACATTTTTCCTGGTCCTGCTAACTGGCCACTAGAAGGTTGTCAATAAGGAAATGCAGGCTTTAAGCTGGGAGTCAGTCTCCCAAACCCAGTCATATTCCATGCATCCTTTCAAAAACCGTACTTGTGTGGAATTTGCTGTCAGGCCTGATAAAATCTATTTTTGTTTAAGCTTGAAATCGTATGTTCAATGCCTTTAGAATTTTTGGAAGCTGGATGAGGGACGCAGTGGTGGCTGGTATCCATTGGACAGCGGGGAGACTAGCAGTAGGTGGAGCCAGAGCCAATGATAGGTGGAGCTAACTCATTCTAGGTTTGTCCCCATCCTTCTCCCTGCTGAGTTCTACAGGGGCAACACTGCCACTAACGGCATGAAAGGTGATGTTTTTGAGGGTTCCTCAGTTGTCGTGCTGCCTCTAGAGATCCGTCAATAACCTTCTATCCTCTGGTTCCATCAGGTACTGAAGATGTACCTCTTCACTCAGGCCTTGGGGTCTTCTTGGAGTTGCTGATGATTTAGGTTCTGAGACAGCTGCATCAGTGTGACTCAACCCCACATTGCAGGAACATGGGAGTTAATATTATTATTGTGTTTTTTTCTGCAGAATTAAAGTCTTTCAGGTCAAGGATGGGGAGCTCAGCTCAGTCCTGCCCCTTCCTCTGCTCTGCTCTGAAGCAGGAGCATTGACACACTTTTGGCAGTGGGAATGCTACACCAACAGAGGAACATCTCCCCTCACCTCCACCCCTCCATCTGATGCAACAAGGGTTTGGATTGCTCTGCTTGTGTGACTGCAGCTAATTAAAGAGTGCCCAAGGGAAAAAAGACCTTTCTAGAAACCTCCATTCTATCTATGCTAGCTATCCTGTTTCAGGTAGCCAGGTTTCCTCCCTTGTTCTCCAGCGAGAGACAGTGCCATGCCACCTACCCACACTTGCACAGCTATTTTCATCCCCATCTTTCATCAAGATCATTAAAGTTTGAAAAAAGTTGCCCAGGGGTTAAAAAACAAAAATGTTTTCAGATCATCTCCTGCTCCTAAAAGTCTTGCAGTGGCCGTTACTCTAGAAAGATTCAACTCCCCCCTCCATCTCCTTCGTTTCCATAGCAGCTTGACTCTTATTTCTTCAGCATTTGCTTCAGATTGCCCCCACTTCCCACTCTTCCAATCTGCCTCCAGCCCCCTAAAGTGAGATGATATTATATAGTCTTATTAACCTTTTCTTAGATTCGGCACTCTTTTTGCCCACCCACTCCAAATCCCATGTAGCTTCTTTGTGAGAAAATCCCACCTACGTCCTAACGAGATGCATCATCGCATGCTGGAATGTCAAGGCAACATGGGAGAAATAACTTAAATTGCACAAGGAAAATCCAGTTCTTTCTGGATCCTCCTTGACTGTAATAAAACATTCAACGTGGGGGGGGGGGGAGAAGGAGGAGAAAAACAGAGAAATCTTGTGATCAGTGGGCACCTACCTCTTCCCACTCATGATATGAGGGTGTAGGCAATACTTCATACAATGCATGGTTAAATTGTGGAATTTTCAACTGTAAATAAATAGCGGTTAGCTTTAATAGGTTTATCAATGGCTTCTTGGTGTGGCAGATTAATGGAACTTCCATGCAACAGAACAGGATGCCAGATGATTGTGACAGACAACAGTGGCTGTCTGTCCCAACAGTGGTTGTCCCTCTTTGTTGAGCAATGGAGACAAGGACAAGGAACATCAAGGAGAAGGGCTCAAAGGACTAGCCCCAGAAGCACAGCTATCACACAAGCTAGGGTTGCCATATTTTGAAGAGCAAAAAGGAGGACACATTTGCCGACTTCTACTTTTAACTATGGGACGCAGGTGGCGCTGTGGGTTAAACCACAGAGCCTAGGACTTGCCGATCAGAAGGTCGGTGGTTCGAATCCCCGCGACGGGGTGAGCTCCCATTGCTCAGTCCCTGCTCCTGCCAACCTAGCAGTTTGAAAGCACGTCAAAGTGCAAATAGATTAATAGGTACTGCTCCAGCGGGAAGGTAAACGGTGTTTCTGTGCGCTGCTCTGGTTCGCCAGAAGTGGCTTAGTCATGCTGGCCACATGACCCGGAAGCTTTAGGCCGGCTCTCCCAGCCAATAAAACAAGATGAGCACCGCAACCCCAGAGTTGGTCACGACTGGACCTAATGGTCAGGGGTACCTTTACCTTTACCTTTACCTTTACCTTACCTTACTTTTAACTATGGATTGCTCCCCTTTTGGGAACAGGCATGCATAGCCACAATGTAGTGAGGAGCAGTTTGAAAGCCCTCTTCCAACAGCCCTGTTTTGCTCTTTGCAGAGTCTGCCTTCTCTCCCCTGTGTCCCGCCTCAAAAGCAGCCCTGCATTTTGGCCCTGCATTGCTTTGAGTGGGCAGGCCTGCCTTGGGGCAACCTGGAGTTGTCTCAGCCCAATTTGGCCAAAGCTCAAATCTGTCTGAATCTTCCCAGTTTGGTGAGGGATCTGGGCTTTGCTCAAATCTACTAGACACATATCTAAGCTGTCAAAAGCCAGTGTGAAAATGTATGTTTAGCATCTGAGAAAAAAAAGAAAGTGCCAGATACACATCTATGGGGAGGGAATTCCATAATTTGCCGCATGTCACAGCGAAGACCCTCTCCCAGGCTGCCACCCCCAAACATCTAAGTGTGGCGGAGCTACCAAGAGGGCCACCTCTGCCTATCTTAATACCCAAGGTGGATGGAGGCAGCAACATGAGTGCATTGAATTGCACCAACTGGGCCTGGATTGCAGCCCAACTGTAAGAATGGCATATGCTAAAAGCTGGAAAGAAGAGTGCATCACTGGACAAAAATGACTAAAAAAATTATGTGGCTTTGCCTGGAAGTCTAAAGTGACCGATCATAACAATTTTGGGAAGAAGTCACAACATGATCCAACTTTTTAAGGTTTGTGGGCTAGGGAAGACTTTTTAAAAAAGCAATTGTGTCTTCCTTTTGGGAAAACTTTATGAAATATTTGTGTTTAAGGCAGTTTTTGATCTCAGTATTTATGAGTCTTTTAAAACTCTCTTTGCACTGTTTCAGAAGATCAATAACAAATTAGAAAAACCCAGGGTTTCTTTTGTATGTAGTGTTTTGTTTTCTGTCCTTAATAAGATCCTCATATTTTTAAAACTTGTGGAGGTCATCTGTAAGGACAGGCTTGTGCTTTTCATCAAGCAGCTGCTATCCTTTTTTCTTTAGGGTTGTTCTGAAATGGCCTCTTTAAATATCCCACAGTATTTTTGGGCATGGAAATGAGGTAGGGGCGGGAGAGAGAGGAGAAATTCTGCAACAGTTTCTCCAAGGCATAGATGGGTGAATCTGTCTTTTTTTATTTTTAAAAAAGATAACTTCATATTGCTTTTATATTTCATACAGCAATAGGAAAGGAAACATAGCAGCAACAAAGGAGACAGGGGAAAGCAATACTACTGTAGTGTGTTCCAAGTTACAGTCAGTCAAATGGAAGAGTTTTTCCAGGATAATTATGTACCAATGAAGAATTCATGTACAAGAGGAGCAGCATATTGTACAAAAAAATTAGGGACAAAATTCGGATGTGTGCTGAGTCCTCCTGTCTCTTAATCACTGAGCCAGTTTATCCATGAGAGCCAGTTGCCAGGTTTGTTCATGCCAGTCCTTTGTCACATCTGCTTCTAAGGATCTCCAAAATTCAACTATAGTCAATTTTGCTGCTGTCAAAAGAAATAGGAGGTGCTCCTGGTCTCTGTGGGAAATTGCAGTCAAACATAACTATGTATGATTGCCAGTTAGTGCATGAAGGGGTTAAGACAATAGAGCTGGAGTCCTAGACTCAGCTAGGTCATGCCCTGTCTTTTCCATTGAGAGGAAGTGAAGCCTTCTCTTCCTGTTCTCACTCCCTCTACACCATTTAACTGACCAAGGAATACATGCCTAAAGCAAGTTCCGAGCTTAGAACATGTGTTTGAAGCTGTCTTCCTGTATTTTCTGCCCAAGAGCATTCTGTCGGTGTTCTCTTTGCTACTGCTTGGATAAATGCATGAACCTGACCTTTGGAACATTTTGTAAGTAAAATATTTAAAAAGTGTGTGGTCTTTTCATTGCAAGAAGGGTAGAAAGAGGGGAGCACTTTGCAAAGAGACTAAATGGGACAAAATCTTTAACAGCCTACATTCTTAAGGCTTCACTGTGCTGCTTGCTTGACTTTGTGAGGTTAAACTTGCTACTGAGGACTCTCTCCTGTGGGAGAGTCTGCTTAGCCCTGCATTTTGAATCCAGGCACGCAGCCAATTATTTTGTTATTCACCCCACACACGTGGGTCACAGAGATTCATATTTTTCCTCCCACGGTCTACTCCTACTCTTGTTCCTGATCTTTATTCCCCCATTGTTCATAATGTAGATATTCACTCACCCCTTCTTTCCTGGCAGGGAAAGGCGATGCAATTTTGTGTTTCACCTCAGGTGCAAAAATGTCTTGGGCCAGCCCTGCTGCTACCTCAGTTCATGTCTGCACATCCCACAAACCTGATATATACCTTACTTTGCTGTGTCATTTCATCCGCTTTTTGACTCAGAGGAAGGGCGGCTGCATTCACAGTTGGCTCTGCCTGCCACTGGTTGCCAGCTATTAATATGTTTGTCATAAGTATTTGAAACCTGTGAAAATGCCAGGTTTCACAGTGACTCAGAGCAAAGATGCAATTGGACTTAGCAATGAGAGGGATCACCTTGAATATCCTCTGGCACCAAAGCACCTGTCTTCTTCAGCCCAAGTAAGTCGTGTCCATTTCCATTAGGTTCACCAGATTCACAGGAAGCTGTTTCATGTTGAATCAGACCATTGGTCCATCTTGCTCAGTACTGCCTACAGTGAAAAGCAATGGCTCTCCAGGCTTTTGGGTAGGGCTCTCTCCTGGTTGCCTTATGCTGAGTCAGACAAGTGGTCTATTTAACTCAGTATTGTCTACACTGACTGGCAGTGATTTCATTTCTAGCCTACCTGGAGGTGCTGGGGATTGAACCTGTAACCTTCTGCGTGCAAGGCAGATGTTCTACCACTGAGCCACAGGGCTTCCCCTAACTCTTCCTTCAAAAGTGTCCTGTTGGTGTCTGTTCAGCCGGTAGTTTCCCATGAGAGACCTCTTTTGTTATGACCCCATTACCCTTTCACATTCTTCTATGGTACTTGCATTTTATACATAATGTAATTCGTTCATAGAACTTTTTTTAAACAGCTATTTCCCCATCTAGAACTGGTGAAAAGCATCCCCGACCACCACTGCACTCTGAAGATCCAGGCGCAATAAGATTCTAAAGCCATGTGAACATTCGCCTGTTGGTGAGTAACGGTTGTGAAGTGCTACAGATTTTATCAATGCAAAGGGCATTTTCAAAGCTGAAGTGGTATTCAACGAGACCTTTCCTCCCACAGCATCTGATGTTGTTTGCCCTTAATTGCATCTCTTATGCACGCCAGCCTCTTATTTATGACAACAGGATGATAATCAACATAAAAAGCCATTGAGCTAATACTAAGTGTGCTGAATATAACCCAAGGCAGGGAAGAAGACAAGTGGATCAAGAAGCAGCTCCTGCTCCTGTGACATCTGGCAAATGCAAGAGATTAATTCTCCATGTCTTTAGGCTCTCGAAGAGTGCTATAGATGAAGAAATGGCTGGTGCTTATTGATAAGACATCTGCTAACTTTTGTTTCCTGGGGAGTATGCTGGAATGAATGAAGCGAAGAAGCTGTCTCAGCTGCAATTACCTGGATGATTTTTGGTTTGGTTTGTTTAACTGGAGAGGAGAACAGGAATGATTTCAGCCTAGCAAGGTGCTTCTGCAATCCTAACTCCACAATTCTTACAGAGCTGGTAAACCGTTCATCTGATATACCAGTAGGAAACTCATTCATCCAAGTACCTATCCTTCTGTAGCATCTCAGGTTAGGTTCAATCCCCAGCATCTTCACGCATGTCTTGGGAAAGACTCCTGCCTGAAATCCTGCACAGCCACTGCCAATCAGTGTGTACATACTGAGCTAGATGGGTCAATAGTCTCAGTATAGGGCAGCTCCCTGTGTTTCTAAGTCACCACTTAAATCTTGGCTGTGAAAAATGCTCAGGTGAACAGCTAGTTTTTTTGCATGCACCAGAACATTGTCACAGATGGAGCCCATTGTACCTTAGCGGGAGGTGGCTCTGGAGGCCGGACAGAACAGGACTGCCCCCTGGTCATTAGAAGATGTACCTGCACAGGTGCTGGAACAACCTTATTTGCAGATCTCAGTGGATGGACTGGACTATAGGGGAGAAGACAGCTGATGAATTAAGAGGGCCCCAAGTTGTATAGGGCTTTAGATGTCAGTAGCAACACCCCAAATTAGGCTTGGTAGCAAATGGGCAGCTTAGAGACTTGGGAATCTGTGCCAAAACTCTTCACAATACAGCTGGTAATCCATTGTTTTTTAATTTACCACAAAGCAGGCATATTTATTTATGTAAATTGAAGCTAATGGCAATAGATGGGCTTCTCTTAATGTTGACAAGGTACACCTAAGTGGGAATACAGACCTAATTTCATTTCCACTGGACAGCAATATTTATGAATTTTAATGGTTTTGTGTCAAAAGTTTGATACACAAATTATGAGAGTGTTACTTAAACAAGGCCACATTTTTAATTAAGCAGGAACCTGAAACCAGCAAGCTAGCTGAGCAATTTGCAAAAGAAAAAAAGAAGAAGAAAAAATGTGATAAGGGAAATATTTCACCATTGGGATTTAATAGCTACTTTTTCTGTTTTGTTTATTGCTTTGTCAAGTTAGTTTTACACCTAGCAGAAGGTTATATGCAATTTTATGGAAAATGTGTTTCTATATTTCATTTTTTTAAAAAAATTAGTTAGTTCCCTAATGCACAAGAAAATAAATTATAGGAGTGAGTGAACTGGAAATATCTGCAAATTAAAGAGAAAGTGGAAAATAGCTCCTTTTATTACTTGATTAGATTATATTGGAGTTTGTCCCTTTTTATATGTAGATTTGTGCTTTTTTATTTCTGGTGCACATTTAGATTCAAATTAATTGTGTTAAGTAGGATTCAATTCTAGTCTCTTAGTGTTAATTCCATGTTTATTGCCTGTTACATTCTCATATTAAGCTTGATCATTGTAGGTGCGAAAGTGGGACCTTTTTTCTTTTTCTTTTCTTTTTTCCTTTTGCCAATCTTGTAAGCTAACCTTGACTTGTCTGACTTTGTAAGGGAGTGGGTGGGATACTTTTTTATTATAAGGGCTCAGAGGCAGATCTACTAGGAAACTAGAAAAGCTTCAGGACTCTTAATCCCAGAGGGGCCCAGAAGTGAATTTATTCATGCACGTATACAGTGGAAACTGGTGTTACGTACTGTCCTCCTTGTGAACACTGTGGGTTACAAGCTCCGCTAACCCGGAAGTAGATGCCCCTTGTTGTGAACTTTGCTCTGGGATGCGAGCGGAAGTCGCGCCCTGGCGGTGCAGCAGCAGCGGAAGGCGCCATTAGCAAAAGCGTGCGTCGGGTTATGAATGGTTTCGGCTTAAGAACAGACCTCCAGAACGGACTAAGTTCATAACCAGACATACCACTGTATAACATTTCCTTAATTTTCACTCCCCTTCATAACTTGGAAAATATAGGGCATAGGAAATATTTATTCACACCAGTGACTTTGACATGTGAGATAATCCAGTACAGCAATTTTGATCAAAATCTGAGGTATAAAGGTAAAGGTAAAGGGACCCCTGACCATTAGGTCCAGTCATGACCGACTCTGGGGTTGTAGCGCTCATCTCGCTTTATTGGCTGAGGGAGCCGGCGTACAGCTTCCGGTTCATGTGGCCAGCATGACTAAGCCGCATTCCTTCAGGGGGAATCTCTCAGGGATGCATAGGAGGGTGGGTTGGGGCAGTAGATGAGACCCGAGCTGACAGTGCACCACCCATTTTCTTTAAGCTATTCTCTTTTTCTCACAAACTTTGCTTACCAGTTTCTCTCCCCCCCTTTCTCTTCTTCTCCTTCATTGAATTTATATACCGCCCTATACTCGGAGGTCTCAGCGCAATTCACATAAAAGGATCACAGTATATAAAATAAAAATAAAAGTAATAACCCAATAATACCGCCCCCCCCCCCCAAAGAGCCACATTTTAAAAGGGTATGGGATGTTGATCAGGTCAACCAAAGGCCTGGTTAAAAAGGAACTTCCTTGGAGAGAGCATTCTTTATCCCCTTCTCTCCCACTTTCCTTTTGTATCATCCCCCCTTTCTCCCTCTCTTCCCTACTTTTCTGTTTCATGTGACTTCTCCCCATATTTCTCTTTCCCCATTTCCCTGCTAGATAACCCCCGCCATGAGCACAGCAATGCAGCAATCATAGAACCATCATAGAATTGTAGAGTTGGAAGAGGGTCCTGAAGGTCCTCTAGTCCAACCCTCTGTAATGTAGGGATCTTTTTACCCAACATGGGGCTCGAACCCATGGCCCTGAGATTAAGAGCCTCATGCTCTTCCCTGATGTGAGCAGGGAAGCTTTCAAGATGGACCCATTGATGCCACTGGCCAGCAGTTCCCTTCACTGCAGTGAGGGCCCTTGCAGTCAGACATCTTGCACAATTAGTGCCCTGATTCACTCGCAGAGTTTTGTCCTTTGAGGGCAACTCCCTGCACTGGAGTACTAGCCTACCTGTGTAATTGTCAGCCAGCTATTTTGCTGACTTCAGGCCCTATAAAGCCCAGCTTTTGGAGCTTGCTTCTCTGGGTAAGTTGATTCTGGTGCGAGTACATTGAACGATCGCTTTAGAACCATCACATCTCAGCTTTTTCAGCCAGGATATGAATGAGCCTCCTGCATCTGCACCCAGCTACTTTGCTCCTCACCTGGTAGGTAAAGGTAAAGGTACCCCTGCCCTTATGGGCCAGTCTTGACAGACTCTAGGGTTGTGCGCTCATCTCACTCTAGAGGCCGGGAGCCAGCGCTGTCCTCAGACACTTCCGGGTCACGTGGCCAGCGTGACAAAGCTGCTCTGGCGAACCGGCACCAGAGCAGCACACGGAAATGCCGTTTACCTTCCCACTATAAAGCGGTACCTATTTATCTACTTGCACTGGCATGCTTTTGAACTGCTAGGTGGGCAGGAGCTGGGACCGAACGACGGGAGCTCACCCCGTCATGGGGATTCGAACCACCGACCATGCGATCGGCAAGTCCTAGGCGCTGAGGTTTTCCCACAGCGCCACCCGCGTCCCTTCCTCACCTGGTGCAAATGGGGAAACAAGCCAAGTAGCTCCAGTAAACTATGCCTCCCCATTACACCTGGAAACTATGGCAAAATAAGACAGAAAGGCAAAGATGTTAGGTCAACTTTATATCATAGCTGTCAACGTTTCCCTTTTTTAAAAGGGAAATTCCCTTATTCTGAATAGGATTCCTTGCAAGAAAAGGGAAAAGTTGACAGCTATGCTTTATATCCTAACTTATTCACAAGTCGTCATTTCCTGGTTTAGATGTGACAAGAAGCTATCAGTGGTGGCTTCCTGGGTGGTTTGCAGCACACACAAAGGAAGAAGTGGCTGTGTGCAGATGCATGAAGCTCATTCATAATCTTGACTTACTAAGCAGAGATGTGATCATTCAAGTACAGCTGTTGCTTCTAGTCCCTCTGATTGCTTCCTTGGTATCAAGGATTTATGCCTAGACCTTGGGCTGCTTTACATCAAACACCTGCTTCTGACCCACTTGGATGGACAGCCTGTCTTTCCTGGGCCCTGACCTCTGCCAAGGTCTGATGAACCTTAACTTCTGGAAATTAAGCTAAGGTTGAAATCAAGCTTTGTGTCTTATGACTCTTATGGAAATGCAGGCTAGGCAATTGCAGTTTATGTATAGGAAAATTTTTAAATCTTAATACATTATTCTGTTTTTGTATATGCTAGAAGCTGCCCAGAGTGTCTGGGGCAAAAGCGGGTCTCCCTGTTGCCCAAGGCAAGAAGCACACTTGATCAGAAGCTTCTATAAATGTCATGGAATGTTATGTGACCTTTTCTTTGGGGCTGAAGGGCTGCAGCTCCGTGACAGAGCGTCTTTCTTGCCTGCAGAAGGTCCCAGGTTCAATCCCTGGCATCTGCAGTTGGTGCCTGCATCTGCAGAACTACAACCAGTCCCTGTAGACAATTCTGAACTAAATGGACCAGTATAAGGCAGCTTCCTGTGCTCCTATGAACTGGTCTATTGGTGGAACAAAACACCCTAACTTACCGTATTTTTCGCTCTATAACATGCACCCGACCATAACACGCACGTAGTTTTTAGAGGAGGAAAATCCGTAGGCATGCCACCCGTAGGCATTCCCTCCATAACACGCACAGACATTTCCCCTTACTTTTTAGGAGGAAAAAAGTGAGTGTTATGGTGCAAAAAATACGGTAGTTATTTTTAGCCATCTTCTTGGGCCAGAGCTGGACAGTAGAGCACAGGATAGCATCTCTCTGGTCACAAGTTTCCTCAGTGTGCACTGGAAGCTGGATCCAGTGAATGCAGAAGGCCACTGGGTCTGGGCCTTCTCCCCTGCACCTAGTTTGCATCCAGATAGTCATGAGGAGAACCTTGATTTAGTGGTAGGACAGGTGGTTTGCCTGCAGAAGGTCCCAAGTTTGATCCACAGCATCTTGAAATAAGGCAGGGAAAGAACCCTGCCTGAAACGGGAAAACATGATGAGTTGCTACCAGTGAGTGTAGGCAGCTGGCAGTTTCCTAGGTTCCCAGTCCTGTGAAGAGACCCTTGTCAGAACTGACATGAGTTGGAAGTCAGAACAAGAAATATATGACTAGTATACTCAGAGCATACTCACCAACCAATAATGCCACTTTTAAATATGACCATGCAAGGGATGTCACCCTCAATCAAAATGTTCAGCTTGATGATTGTGAAGTTTAATAGCTAGATTAAGCCAATTAATTTTCCCCCCTCTGTTGAGTTAGTCAGTAGGGAATATTTTTTAATCAGTGTGTCTGAGAATTAAGGGCATGTTTGTTTACTTAGTTTGGGTTCTGATATGTTATCTCAACTGGGATATTTTTTTTTTTTTAAAGAGAGAGCTTTCCATCATATGATGAGAGGTAGCTTTTGTTTATCAACTTTTATGCTCTTTCCCTTCTTTCATCATCTGGAAGAGGCACCTGTAGGGATCTTTCATTACTACACAGATGTATTTAAATGCAATTGACCAGCTAAATTCTTTGATTGATGGACAGTCTTACTGTATAATCAAGGATTGCCTATTTGCAAACTAGTCAATTGGAAATAAATGGTTTTTTGTTTTTTAAAATACGTGCGGAGTCTTTGCGCAGGGTGATTGCAACCAATATTGCTTCTGGGACAGAGTGAATTTAACTCCCCATATGATCTTATTTGAAAACATTCAGTGTCCCTGTTGGGTCGAGTTGAGTCTCTTGCAGGCGCCATCCTAATTTTCCTGTCACTGAGCTGAAGCTTTGATTGAGGGTGACATCCCTTTCCAAGGACAACTTTAAAAGTGACATTCTTGGATGGCAATTGCCAGTCAGAGTATGCTAGTCATATATTCAGCGGAGCTGTGGGGCTTTGACTCCCAACTCATTTCACTTCTGACAAATACTTTACAAGGGAATTATTTGCAGGGGTACGACGCGTGATGGACTTGAACTGGTGTCAAGGAGATTGCATTAAAGCTGGCTATACCCTTCTGCTGCAATCATGCTGACCTTACTGAGTATAATGATTCAACCCATATGCTTCAAATCCTTGCATAATGCTCTGTGTGTGTGTGTGTGTGTGTGTGTGATGGGGTGTTTTCTCATGTAAAAGAAATAGGGAAAGGTCGATCACTAATAAATATCTGAGGTCACAGAAACTAATTTCAGTTTATGAAGACAAAAAACAAGCTCAGCCAGTTCCTTTCTGTTCCCAGCACACATGTACAACAGAGGAAGCTGCATGTGCAATGCCACCCTCCAGGGCTGATTTGCACTTTGATGTATTTATTATGCATGTGTATTATATGTGAAGGGATGCAAGTGCCATCTTCAAACACTTTGCATTTAGTTCAGAAGCTAATTAGCTCTGAGAATCTGTGTTTAAAAATAATTAGAGCTGCTTCAAATGTTTGATTGACCAATATGCATCCCCCCTCAAATAACCCATGCTCACAATTCAACAGAGTTCAAGGGATTGCAGTTCAGCTTGGAGCTCAATCCTGTATTGCACTGGCAGACAGCAGACTAATATTAGGGAGCCCATCTCTAAAGGTTCAATGGGGAGCCTGAAGCTTAGTGCTTGGAACCTAGCCTGGTGATCAGCCCTGGACTGTGTGCACCAAGGCCCCAGAGATCTCTTCAGGCATAACAGGGGAAATGCTGGCCTCTGAGATTAACCCATCTCTTGGAGCACTGGGCTTTGGGAGGTACTAGACGCAGGAATGGGCGAATTCAGTTCGGATGACTATCATATCTACTACTGTGGGCAAGAAACCCGTAAGAGAAATGGAGTGGCCCTCATAGTCAACAAAAGAGTGGCGAAAGCTGTACTGGGATGCAGTCTCAAAAATGATAGAATGATCTCGATACGAATCCAAGGCAGACCTTTTAACATCACAGTAATCCAAGTTTATGCACCAACTACTAGTGCTGAAGAAACTGAAATTGACCAGTTCTATGAAGACTTACAAGACCTTATCGAAGTGACACCAAAGAAGGATGTTCTGCTCATTATAGGGGATTGGAATGCTAAAGTAGGGAATCAAGAGATAAAAGGAACAACTGGCAAGTTTGGCCTTGGAGATCAAAACGAAGCAGGGCAAAGGCTAATAGAGTTCTGTCAAGAGAACAAGCTGGTCATCACAAACACGCTTTTCCAACAACACAAGAGACGACTCTACACATGGACATCCCCAGATGGGCAACATCGAAATCAGATTGATTATATTCTCTGCAGCCAAAGATGGAGAAGCTCTATACAGTCAGCAAAAACAAGACCTGGAGCTGACTGTGGCTCAGATCATCAGCTTCTTATAGCAAAATTCAAGCTTAAACTGAAGAAAGTAGGAAAAACCACTGGACAGGTAAGATACAATCTAAACCAAATCTCTTATGAATACACAGTGGAAGTGAGGAACAGGTTTAAGGATTTAGATTTGCTGGACAGAGTGCCTGAAGAACTATGGATGGAGGCTTGCAACATTATACAGGAGGCAGCAACTAAAACCATCCCAATGAAAAAGAAATGCAAGAAAGCAAAGTGGCTGTCCAACGAGGCCTTACAAATAGCGGGGGAGAGAAGGCAAGCAAAATGCGAGGGAGATAGTGAAAGATACAGGAAACTGAATGCAGATTTCCAAAGAACAGCAAGGAGAGACAAGAAGGCCTTCTTAAACGAGCAATGCAAAGAAATAGAGGAAAGCAACAGAATGGGAAGAACCAGAGATCTGTTCAAGAAAATCGGAAATATGAAAGGAACATTTCGTACAAAGATTACCATAATAAAGGACAAAAGTGGTAAAGATCTAACTGAAGCAGAAGACATCAAGAAGAGGTGGCAAGAATACACAGAGGAATTATACCAGAAAGATATGGATGTCTCGTACACCCCAGGTAGTGTGGTTGCTGACCTTGAGCCAAACATCCTGGAGAGTGAAGTCAAATGGGCCTTAGAAAGCACTGCAAATAACAAGGCCAGTGGAAGTGATGGTATTCCAGCTGAACTGTTTAAAATTTTAAAAGATGATGCTGTTAAGGTGCTACACTCAATATGCCAGCAAGTTTGGAAAACTCAGCAGTGGCCAGAGGATTGGAGAAGATCGGTCTACATTCCAATCCCAAAGAAAGGCAGTGCCAAAGAATGCTCCAACTACCGCACAATTTCACTCATTTCACATGCTAGCAAGGTTATGCTTAAAATTCTACAAGGAAGGCTCAAGCAGTATGTGGACCGAGAACTCCCAGAAGTGCAAGCTGGATTTAGAAGAGGCAGAGGAACCAGAGACCAAATTGCAAACATGCG
This sequence comes from Podarcis liolepis, assembly GCF_965112155.1. Taxonomy (NCBI): domain Eukaryota; kingdom Metazoa; phylum Chordata; class Lepidosauria; order Squamata; family Lacertidae; genus Podarcis; species Podarcis liolepis. Next base: position 11,477,512 of record NC_139570.1, read on the forward strand.
CTGGATTATGGAGAAAGCTAGAGAGTTCCAGAAAGACATCTACTTCTGCTTCATTGACTATGCAAAAGCCTTTGACTGTGTCAACCACAGCAAACTATGGCAAGTTCTTAAAGAAATGGGAGTGCCTGATCACCTCATCTGTCTCCTGCGAAATCTCTATGTGGGACAAGAAGCTACAGTTAGAACTGGATATGGAACAACTGATTGGTTCCAAATTGGGAAAGGAGTACGGCAAGGCTGTATATTGTCTCCCTGCTTATTTAACTTATATGCAGAATTCATCATGTGAAAGGCTGGGCTGGATGAATCCCAAGCCGGAATTAAGATTGCCGGAAGAAATATCAACAACCTCAGATATGCAGATGACACAACCTTGATGGCAGAAAGTGAAGAGGAATTAAAGAACCTTTTAATGAGGGTGAAAGAGGAGAGCGCAAAATATGGTCTGAAGCTCAACATCAAAAAAACGAAGATCATGGCCACTGGGCCCATCACCTCCTGGCAAATAGATGGGGAAGAAATGGAGGCAGTGAGAGATTTTACTTTCTTGGGCTCCATGATCAGTGCAGATGGTGACAGCAGTCACGAAATTAAAAGACGCCTGCTCCTTGGGAGAAAGGCGATGGCAAACCTAGACAACATCTTAAAAAGCAGAGACATCACCTTGCCAACAAAGGTCCGTATAGTAAAAGCCATGGTTTTCCCAGTAGTGATGTATGGAAGTGAGAGCTGGACCATAAAGAAGGCTGATCGCCGAAGAATTGATGCTTTTGAATTATGGTGCTGGAGGAGACTCTTGAGAGTCCCATGGACTGCAAGAAGATCAAACCTCTCCATTCTGAAGGAAATCAGCCCTGAGTGCTCACTGGAAGGACAGATCGTGAAGCTGAGGCTCCAATACTTTGGCCACCTCATGAGAAGAGAAGACTCCCTGGAAAAGACCCTGATGTTGGGAAAGATGGAGGGCACAAGGAGAAGGGGACGACAGAGAATGAGATGGTTGGATGGTGTTCTTGAAGCTACTAGCATGAGCTTGATCAAACTGCGGGAGGCAGTGGAGGACAGAAGTGCCTGGCGTGCTCTGGTCCATGGGGTCACGAAGAGTCGGACACGACTAAACGACTAAACAACAACAAGACGCAGGGCAGTAGTTCCTGTTCTGGGAGTGGGTGGTACAGAGAAGGGGGCATGGCAGGAGTATTTTTGCATGCTGAAATATTTTTGCAGCAGGTTCAGATGATAAATTATGTTGTTCTTTGTGCTTTAGGAATGCTGGAAAGAGATTATGAACCTGCTTCATAGGCAAGGAAGTTCAGGTTTGTGATGTACCATGATTCAGCCTGAGATCCTTGAGGTCATTGTGCAGGCACCCCTAATAAGAAGCTGCTTAAGTCTGCATGAGGACAGGAGGAAAAATAGACAGCATAGTTCATTCTGGCTGCAACGTGGTTCCACCACTCCGCAAAGTCAGCCTCTTGCTTTCTCCTGAACTGGCTGGGTTATAAGGTCAGCCACAATTACTTGACTGGGCAGCAACCTATCTGCTCTTGTGTGCAGCATATCAGCATTCCTATCTGCTGCTGGCATACTGGCTAAAATTTATTAACAGTAAAGGCTGGTTCATTGGGGCAAATCAGTTCAGAGACTGGCACTGTCAGTTTGCTTTTTCAGTTTAGTCTCTATGTTGCCCTCTGCAGGGAGGAGGATGACTCTGTTGCCACCTACTGTAGGGCTCCCTGTCTTCTACCCTAACAGTCCCAATGGGCACCGACAACCACATTTAATTAAGATAAATTAACTGGAAAAGCATCCACTTACTTTATGCACCGTGTCAACGTACAACACAAGCTGCCTTGTAGGCAACCCTGGCAGCCTCATTATTCTTATACCTTAACTGTTTTTTTTAGGTCTGACCTTTGCATTCTGGAAAAAAAAATTTGTTTGGTTTTATTTCTTTTAAAAAATGGATTTGGCTCATCTCTATGTGTACCAACAGAGCCCAGAAGGAATGATAAGGCAGTCTGAAATAATCATATAGTTTACATGCAATTGCACACGAAAGAGAGAAAGGTCACTGCTGCATCTTAATTCGATATTCGGAGAAAATAAGTGTGGGGTTTCCATAGCACTGATGAATGCACATCACACAGGGTTGACTTACAAATCCCCTCTGCCATGTGAAAAGATACAAGATTGCACACTCCCCCTCCCTGACTTCCAAAAATGAGGAAAAGGCAAGGCATACTGAGAATTCTGAAAACATAAAGAGAGAGTAGATCATCGCTTTCGGCAGAAAAACAACTACTAGAAAATGGAAAAGGCTGTGGCAGAGGAAACCTATTCATTTTCTCATAATTCTATGAAACGGGTTACCCAGAGAAATTAACTGGCAGTAGGTTCAGGCTAGACATGAGGAAGTGCTGCTCTACACAACGCAAAATTAAATCACAGGCTTCATTAGCAGGAGATGTGGTGACGGGCACAGATGGCTTTTTGCTGTTTAAAAGAAGGCTGAAATCAAGGGTATGGAATTGCAGACCCACTTGCAGCACCCCCACCCCAGGGGGCAGACTCCCAAGAGCAGCCCCAGATGTAAACAAACTTGATAATATAATGTTACAGGATTTAAAACTGGCCACAGCTTTATTGATTACGATGTAGGTAGGCTTTTGCTCAGACACTGGGTATATTTCCATTTTCAGCCTCCTGATGGAGCGCTGACATCATGCCTGGGATATGGACCCTGTGAAGATGCTCTTCTGATGTTCCTTTGTGAACCTCCCTGAGATCTTCAGATGAAGGGTGGTATACAAATTTAACAATAATAAATAATGTTGAATAGTCATGCCTACCCTTTTCTCTCTTCCCTCCCTTCCTCTCTCCTTTCACCCCATCCCTCCTTTTCTCCTCCTAGAGTGGAGTTGGGTCTTTTATGTAGAAGGGCATTTGTCTGCTTCTTGCTCTTCTATCCCCCCCATTCTCCCGTTTTCTTTTTTAAATAAAGCTCTGATGAACACTTTTGCATTGCCATGTACTTCGGACTTCTTAGTGCTGTCTCATCATAGCGCTCTCTCTCTCTCTCTCTCTCTCTCTCTCTCTCTCTCTCTCTCTCTCTCTCTCTCTCTCTCTCTTCTGGGAGGTGCCCAAACAGTAGAAGGTTGAAAACAAATGGGAAGAAAAACAACAACACATTTCATCAGATGTGTCCCCATACTCAGCCACCGTATCCCATCCATTAGAAACTACGCTAGCATAATTAAATACAAAAGACACACACAGAGAGAAAGAGAAACCAGTAGAGAGAAGAGCAATGAAACAAAACCAATAATACTAGCAACAGTAATAACCAAGCTAGGGTGCATAAAATAGAGGACACCACAGAACGAAAGAAAAATGAGAGGAAAAGAGAATGAAGGAACGGAGAAAAGAGAGAGGGAGGAACACACACTCTCTGTCTGTCTGTGTATAGTGCAGAGTCATATAGTTGAAAATAGGTTGTAGAGGGGATCTTATCTCCAACCATTTCATTCCAGTAGCTTATTCCCCCCCCCCAGAAAATTGGCCAGTAACAGATAAATTGCATGAAAAGGACAATAGAGACTTTAAAAATGAATAGGAATCTTTTACAATTTATTTACAAAAACGACTTAAAGAATTGGACTCACTGGCAGGTTTTGAATAAACACCCACAATTTTATTTAATTAAAACACGGAGGAAGATAATGTAATGACATTTTATGTATATTAACATGCAGAAGATAACAATTTTTGTAACAAACCAGAAAGGGAGAAATGAGGGAAGTCACCGGGGGCGGCGGGGGGGGGGGAGAGACAACGTAAAATGTAAAATTGGACAATTGTTATTTGTAATTTGTTATAAAAGAGGAAATTTAATAAAATATTTATAAAAAGAAAGAAAGGAAAGAAAGAAAGAAAGAAAGAAAGAAAACTGGCCAGTGAGGTGATCCATTGCTCTCATAAGCACCCTTAACAAACTACAATTCACAGAGGGCCACCAATTTCTGGTTTGCCTCAGGTGCCAAAATGTATGAGCCTTTGTAGCATTCAAATAATGCAGCATTCCAAAGGGTGACCCTCCTGCATTCTGGAATGGTAGATCCCAGTGGAATCACAGCTCTGGTTGTGTGGCTCTTGATTCCCCTGTTCCAAACTGCAGTGGACAATGCTGTCTGCTGTCATCAGGGCTCTGACGATCAGTACTGTACCTCCCACCTATTGTGCCAATTCATCAGGGTGGCTTTGAGGCATTGCAATCTGCCTTTATATTCCAGGCTTTCCTGAATGCTGAATTTTAAATAACAGCAAAACTGGAGGCTGTTGCAAATCAGGTACAAATCACACACTGAATATTCAGAGCTTTCTGATTTGTTGCTTGGGGTGTCAGAATTAATTAGTTATTGAGGAAATGAGAGCTGCCACCATCAGAACAAGGTTCGGGTTTTTCATCAAGTTTTTAGATTTCGGCAAAAAACACATACTTTACCCCTACAATGAAAACAGAAAACAGCTTAATTATTCCCATTACATCCTCCAATCACCTCTGTCATGCTCCTTTTGATTCAGTGACTTGCCAGGATTTACCCATTGGCACAATAGATATTTTTAGGCACATTGTGAATTTTTTGACTAGCTCACTGGCGCATACAAATTATCCATTTAAGCATTGATTTGAAAATAATAATATAGAGCGCCTCAGCAGTTGTCAGGAAGGCATCAAATGGAGTTGTTCTGTAATTGCAGGCAACAGTTTACAGTGTTGAAGTAGTGGAGGGGAGAGATCATTTTAAGTTTCAAATGATCCTAGGGTGGTTGAAGCTAGGAGAATTGATGAAGCAGCTTCACCATTCTGACGAAAGAACCTCATGACCTCCAGATCCCCTTCCCCTATGAATTATGGCAGGTGGGAATAGGGCTCTTTCTGCAGTGGTGCTCGCCCCATTGAATGACTTCCCAGTTGAGCTTTGACAGGCATCAACACCAGTGCAAACTTGGTTTTTTGAAAGAAGTATTACTGGCCAATCTTTTAAGCAATGCATCTCCCATTGGGCTAGTACAGTTCCATCAGGGCTCTAATAACCTTAACATCACCTTTGACCTCAGCCTAGACCAATCCACACAAGAGGTTCCATTTCTGCATGCTGCTCTGCTACTCCCTAATGGATATGTAAGCCAGGGGTAGCCAATGGAGAGGTGCAGCAGTGTGTGCCTGGCCTCCTATAAGTGGCATTGCTGTGCTAATACTGGAAGGAGAGGAGAGGTTAGTACATGCTTACTTTCCGACCACTTTCCCCTCTTGGCAAATGCGCTGATACTACTGACAAGAGTCCACAAGCCTTACCAACCTTCCTCTCCAGCCATCCTGATCTAAGCACCACCTGATACTGCAAACCCACTTACATGCTTCACTCCACTTTCAGCTTTCACCTAGGGGGACACAAAAAGCATTGTCTTCAAACAAGCCCTACAATACCATCACATCTGTTCAGGTTCATCATACAGAGACTCACAACTCAGGAATTTGCACCAGGCATTCCTCAGACTATGACACCTACCCAATGATGTGAGAGGTTGGGGAAGCAGATAATCAAGGTCAGGCTGGTGTCAAAGAATAATCCACTACAGGACAACTCAATATGTGAAAATGGCAGAACTCTACTTCTCGTCACTTAACAGCTCCCAGCTGAAACCACTCAAATTTGTCACAAGTTACTAACAGCCCTTAGTGGACAATTATACTTCTCTCTCACAAGCCTTGGGTACTGGCCTGTACTTGTTCATAGACATCTCCTTCCCAACCCAAAACAGCTACTCGCCCGAAACAATAGGCCACATAACTGAGACATCGACACAGGCCCCAGATGCCAACCCTATCTTCATGCACAGTTTTGAAACATCTAATAACATCTACAACAGTCAGTCAGGGCTGACTCTATTCAGGGTGCTTAAACTCCAAGAGTCATCCAGGAATGCTTGCCTCGTGTTAGGGTCAGATCTACCTATGAAGCTTCCCTCTCCACATGAGCCTCTGGGGCCTTGGGAAGGCATAGATTGGGTCCAGGGCCTCTGATTTTGTCACCAGAAACAAACTCTATGTAGGTCTAGCTGTGGGTTTGCAGAAAGCTGGGTTCATTCGAATCAAGCAACAATATCAGGATATAGCTTTTTTTTCTTGTTTCCATGGAAATTGGGGCAGGGGAGGTCTTTTCTCTTTTAATTTTGTCAGCTTTCTGAGTTCAATTACAAGCCAAAATAGCACCATGCAATTATGGCAGTAATGTATTCTTATACTTACATTCAATTTTAATTACAGAGCTATTTTGACAAATCCATCAAGTATGTGTAAAAAAAAAAAAAAACACGCACACCAGAAAAAACAACCATGTATCACAAAACCATTGCACAAAAATAAAACTCAAATCCCCAAACAACTGTTACATTTCTTTTGGCAACAGTTGTTAAGGTTGCTTGAGAAGACTGAGAAGTAACATAATATGCTAGGAGCACGGAGTTACTTGTATTTTTAATAAAATGAACTTGTGTGTGAGTGTGCAATAAGAACTAAAAGAGGGCTGATGTTGAGAGAGGACATGGCAAGCTACATAAAGGGGACCCGAACAGCCTCTATCAGCAGCCATTCTACCAGGTTACATCAAAGGGTGAAGTGAGACAGGGAGGCTTCCTCCATTAGCCTGGCTGGGAGCAGGTTTCGTTTGGCACCTCCTAGGACTAGGTGAACACGTCAATTTCAGTGTCTCCCATTTCTCATTTTTCCTAAACAGATGACATGTGAAATGCATGATTGCATTCCATGTATCTGGTTCTGCTCCATTAAATAGCGGTTGTTGTGTGGGGAATTCAGTTAAAGACTAGAAGTGCAGAGAGTAACGCTAGCATTGTAACCTGTTGAGGGAGCTTATAATGGAGGCCTGGTAAGAAATCTTTACAAATAATGTAAATGAATAAATTAGGATATGCAGATTTTATGCAAATCTGTGTCATCTTTGTTGTTGATGATGTGTTTCCCCTCTTTTGGTAATTTGTAAGAGGACAATGATTTGCACTCAGACAATGGGCATGTTTCACCTTCCTCATTTATAACACATATCAGAGACCCATCCCCAAAATCTTGGAACTGGTCCCTGAACAGACTCCAAATACCTTTTGTTACTTGAAGGGCAACATCAGCAACAGCTTTCAAACATCTGTGCCAGCATAGAAGAGTGGGCTGGGCTGCCTGCCCCTTCTCCATAAAAATCTCAGCAGTCCCTGAAGGAATAAAATATGAAGCTTTTAAAAGAACCACTATAAACCCAAGAGCAAGGCTGACTGGAGTAATAGCTGTATATCTCCAGACTGCAGGGAAAGCTGGTACCCTGTGACTCAGGAGGACGTTTTGGGAGCTAACTACTAAATCATGGATAAGCCTAAAAGGAAACACACACACACACACACACACACACACACACACACACACACACACACAAAAATGACAGTGAAGCCATACAGGCCAAACAAATGTCCCAAAGTAGCACTATAATGTGGGATGAGAGAGCAGGGCCACTTCCAAAATTCATAATTATTTTCAAATATTCTGCTTGAAACAAGAGGGTCCATACCTGCCCCCTGGGACACAGACACACAGGGGAAGCAAGGTGTGATTTGTCATGTCCATGGATATGACTGCTCATTTCCCGATATGATTTGCATTATTACAGCGGCTGTAAAATGTGGCTATTTCCCTTAGCAAAGCTGGCTGTACAATTTTCAGGATTCTGACTCCTACTGACTTCCTACTGAAAGAAGAGAAGAAAACACTGCAGTGTTACAACTTTTCCAGATTCTCCAAGTGACCCTATTTTCCAGGGACATCCCTGATTTAGAGATGCCATCTCAGTTTCTGCTTTGATCCCACAATATTCCACATTTCCTTAGGATGTCCGTATTTTCATTGGAGAAATGTTGGAGGGCATGGAGTTATCCAACCCCGCCCAAGCAATCCTGTATAGGGAAGGTTTTTTTTTAATGTTTCATGTTTTATTCTGTTTTTATATATGTTGGAAGCTGCCTAGAGTGGCTGAGGCAAGCCAGTAAGATGTGTGGGGTATAAATAGTGAAATTATCATTATGGAATGGGACGTGCCTATTTTCATTGGAGAAATGTCGATGGGTATGCTGTTCTATGCCCTCAAATGTGGAGAATGTGGTCTACAGTAGGGAAAGTGGAACTCTGCTTTAAAAACGTTGCGCTGTATCCAAGTGGCAGGCAATGCAAAAGACAGAATTAGAGAAATGTCGCCCACACATTGTATAAACATAAAATGAAACACACAGGGAGATAAGAGGTGGAGAGGCAGGTCCAACCTTGCCAGGCTGGAGGGGGGAAGTGCTGAGCCTGTGGGGTGAGCATGGTTTGCCATTCCCTTATCTACTACCTGAGACGATTGCCTCAGTGTGCAGAATGGCATCTGCACTGGCCTGCATAGATTGCAAAGTACAGAGTGCAATAAGGTGTGCACCTTACCCTTTTAATTCGACAAACCTTTGAAGGGCTTCTTGCAAAATGGCTATGTAGGAGGCAATCCTAGAGCAAGATCCACTGGGATGAACAGCTTTGGATGCAGTGGCTCAGACAGCTGATTCCTGTCACAGCTGGGCTCAGCTGGACTTAAGTCCCCAATCCTAGCTCAGCCAAAGATGCACCAGTGCAGCTTGTTCACCCCAGCTCAGCTGAGGCCAGTGTAAGTCCCCCAAAAGGGGTGTGGAGAAGGTGGGACCAATAGTGGGGAATGTAGGGTGGATACTAAGCCTATCTGCTTGGTCATGTGATCTGCCAACCCAGTGTATAACACTCCTTTAAATGCTTATTTAAAAGCAAGGCTGAGGCAGATCAGCAGCAACCTTGCTGATGGAAGCTCTGGTATAACTTTATGCCAGCTTAATTTACACCATTCCTGCCGTTTGTGCATAGAGCTGCTCCTGTAGTCAACTTGGACTGCACCTGTGAACAAGTTTGCACTGTTAGAATGCTGAACTAGGCTACTCTATAGGTTCACCAGGAACAGCGTTTTCTGATAGCTAAGCTCTACGGCAACCTCAGGAGGTCATGTTACAAAAGGCCCATCACAATCTCCAGATTGCTCGTAATGGGAAGCATTAGCAATAAAACCTTCAGTTGATTTTGAAGGAGAATAAAAAATGCATTCCAGTCTCTCTGTTCCTGATTGCTATAAATATGTATTTGAATGACTTTCACAGTTGCAGATTGCCTTGTATGTCATATTTATGGAGGGAAATCTGTATCTATAATGCGACTCCAAGTGTTAGTGCTGTGATTTCAGAGTTAGTTAAATGCTTTTCTCCCCCCACCCCCCACCCACCATACATATCCATTTTCCATGCCATGAAATAATTAATAAATACAGGCAGGCAGATAGTGACATATATTGTTGCTGCTCTGGGTAGTTTCAGTTAAAGAGGTGGGTACAAATAAATTGTGATTAGTAATAAATAAATATATATTCAGATATTGGGATCACAGTGACATATTTCTTCTTTTCCTTCTTCTAAAAGTCAAAAACATTGTCATGCTCACCTTGCTTTTTTTGAGCAGTGAAATGAACTTTCAGGCGTGTGGAACTTATGCAGGCTTTGTTTCTCCTGGAAGGAGGTGACTGGAGATTCAAAGCATTTGTCATAGCTGCTCTCATTTACAAGCATGCAGGTTGAACATGGGTGAGGAACTGCTTCAAGCACCCCAGCCTGCCAGCCCGCCAGATTCATTGCACTGTGTCAGATTTCCATAGAGACCACTAACAGCTTTCCAAAATGCTTCAAATGTATTTTCGTTCCAATATCTTGCCTCCTGACCATGCACACACGTGTGTGTGTGTGTGTGAGAGAGAGAGAGAGAGAGAGAGAAGGCTACAGCTTTCTATCCTGATCCATGGTTTAGTATATGCATGGGTATTTTTTATTTACATTATGTACAGTGCTCAGATGATGGAGGGAAAGCTTGGGGGGTCTTTAATAAAATCAAGAAGCACCCTCCAGGACTCCTTGTTTTAGCCATGACTTTGTCTTTAATCCTCAAGATCCAGGCAATTCGGGGGGGGGGGGGAGCATGGTGGCCCTTGAATGAAAGTAATGGGACAAATAATCCTCCCAATAATCTTAATTCATTCTAAAAATGGGATGGGGAAGGCCTGCCTTTATCCCATTCAGAAGATTTAAGGAAGATCCAGCAACATTCAGCCAGCAATACAGGGAACTGATTTTAAGATTGGAAAACTGAGAGAAACTAAAAATTACAGGATTCATCCATTCCTGCTAATCTGACCACATTGGTCTGATTCAGCCAATGGATTAATTGGTTATAGTGTGTATGAATTACTGTTCAAGATCAACCACCCGACCCTACCAACTAAACATTCCAGGACAGAGGACTTTGAGGAATAAGTGACACAGCAATCATATGGTAAATTAGGTCATTGGTCTCCAACTATAGTTAACTCTGATTCACTTAGCACATTCATTTTAATAAATTCCACCATTTATTTGGTTTTTTTAAAAAAGAAAATGCCCAACCATCTCTGGTGGGATATTAATAATCCTCCTGAGTGGTGATCAAATTTGAACTTTCCAAACCAATATATAAACAAAACACGGCTCTCCTTCAAAATCTGCACTTTCCAAATTTTGTAATGCAGTTATCCAACTGAATAATGCATTCATTAGTGAAAATGATGTATCAAATTGCATTTTGGGGGCAAAAATGCATGTAGCCAGGCGAAACTGAATACAAAAATGTATATACTTAGAGAAATATGCATCCTGTTGTCATCCTCTTCTCATAGTGGCCAGCCAGATGTCTAATGGAAGCCTGCAAGCAAGACCTGAGCACAAGAGCCCACTCTTCTCCTGTGGTTTCCAGAAAGTGGTATTAGGAAGCATCACTGCCTCCAATACTAGAGGCAGAGCATAAACATAATAATGAGTAGTCATTTATAGCCTCCAGGAAAATACATTCAAATACAGTGGTACCTCGCAAGACAAATGCCTCGCAAGATGAAAAACGCTCAAGATGAAAGAGTGTTCCGTTTTTTGAGTCGTTCCGCAAGACGAATTTCCCTATGGGCTTGCTTTGCAAGATGAAACGTCTTGCGAGTTCTTGCGAGTTTGTTTCCTTTTTCTTAAAGCCGCTAAGCTGTTAATAGCCGCTAAGCCGCTAATAGCCGTGCTTCGCAAGACGAAAAAACCACAAGATGAAGAGACTCGCAGAACGGATTAATTTCGTCTTGCGAGGCACCACTGTATCCATTTAGACTTTTCTTAAAAAGAAAAAGATGCAAATATATGAAGAAAAGTGGGGGCAGGGCGGGACCAAGCTTAAGACAGAAGAAATGAGAAATTGAGAAAATCTAAAATGGACAGGAGTGTCTGGCGTGCTCTGGTCCATGGGGTCACGAAGAGTCGGACATGACTAAACGACTAAACAACAACAACAAAATGGACAGATTTCTCCATCCCTAAATAAATGAGGTCGTTTTGTATGTTGCAAAGGAATCAAAGACCATGAAAGTTGTTTCTATAGCTAGCCTCCTCCCCACCACTTCCCCATTCATCTGCTCATTCAACTGATCAAAATTAAACTGCAATTTTTCAATCCAGGATTCCTTTCCTCTTCTGATAGTTAAAATTTTCACCGGTTCCCAGAGAACTCTGTAGCCAGTGCAGTGCAATAAGCACATGATGGATGGTTTTAATTCTATATTCTCAGGCCTTCTTCGATGTTGCTTCAGCATCAGTGAGAACTCGGTGTTGAATTAAATCAATGCCACGTCTGCTTATTGCTATGGCTCCAGTGTCCACAGGGTATATAAGCTTACATAGATTTCTGAAACTGAAACCAAAACTTCTCACTACAACCCGAAGACAAATGCAAAATTCTGTAATAAGAATCAATGTCTAAACATCTTCTTTTAATTCCATGCTAGCTGGGGGCTATATTTTTGACTGGGAGGTAAAAACAACCCAATGTCAGGAAAGAAAGGGTTGGGGATCTGCTCTGAGAATTAAACAGAAGAACATAAGAAGAGTCTTGCTGAATCAGACCAGGATCTGTTTTCCAGGATCTTATCACAGGAAGTATACTCTCTCATGGGGATGCTTCAAAAATTACCACCTGTACTTTCTCTTTGGCTTTTGGAGTTTTGAATTAACAAGCCTTGTTTCTAAAGCAGAACTGATGCTATGGGAATTCTCCATTATTCATTGCTGTTGTTTTCATTTCCAAATTTTGTACATATTGCACTACACGTTTGGTTTGTTGCCCTACTTGTCAGTTCCATTAGCTCACGTGTACCCTCTGTAATACCAGTATGCATGTGTGCATTTGATAAAATACTGTCACTAAAAGGAGACTCCAATCTTGCTGTTATTATAGGCACTGTTGCCTCAAGATTCTTTTGTGTGTGATGTTTTTACTGATCAGCCTGATTCCCTGTGTGCCTTGATAAAACACCTCCCCCCTCCAAAGGCCACTGAAGATGATTGTATGGATGGATGCTTCAAGAGTGCTTTTATGTGGCTGACAGAATTTTCTCTATGTGAACCTTCAGAGCCTTCTCATACACCATAGTCGTTCTTGTGGGTCTAGGAATTGAGACTCTTCTCATCATAGGGTCCATAACTGGCTCTTAAATTTCTCATCCTCCAGTGCCCTGCTTATCTCCAGCTCACCATTGGATTTTTGCAACTGTTATATCCACCCAGTCTTCCTTTTCAGCTCCTTACTCCAATGACCCTATTGCCCCCTAAGGCTACTGCCTGACATGTAATCCTTCCTGGGATCTGTACTTGTATTCCTCTCCCACCCTCATTGCCCTGTAGCATTCTAAGCAGTGCATTGCGCTGCAGTGCTCTAATCCACTCTGCTCCTCTGTTCCTGGTAGCTGCCTCTTTTGCAGCCTTGGTGTGTACATGAACTGTCCTCTGATTAGCCAGTGCTGTGGCATCCCTCTCCCAGCCTTTGTTTGCATCGGGTCAGGCTGCAAGAGGAGCAGCCACCTCTTTCTCACACTGGTGTTTCACCAATGTGCAAGACCACATCTGCACATTTGTAAAACAATGCACAGAAAGAGCCTTGATGCAATCATATGAACATTCACATGGATATTGAATATGGCCAGTGTTTCATTTCTGCAATATCCGTATTTTAAGAAAGGGGTGGGGGAGTCACAAATAAACTAGAGGAATGAAAGCTAAGCCCAACTGTGCATGATTTGATTCTGGAATTAATGTTAACATTTATTTGCATTAAACCAGAATTCAGGTCAACTGGGACAATGGCAGAATGATGCAGAGCGACTATAAAGGAACATAATGGGAGAAAGTCTATTGCCCCTGCTGCTTCTGGACATTAAGTCTCCATTTTCAGCTGTCATGGCTAAGAGCTATCACTAGACTTACCCTCCATGAATTTCTCTAATCCTTTTTTAAAGACATTGTGAGAATCACTACAGCTTGTTTAGCAACAAATTCAACATGTTGATAATTTCATGTTATATCCTTTTGTTTGTTCTAAACCTGTTGCCAATTAATTTTATTGGATGGATCCGAGTACAAAAATATTTTTGGTGTTTTCATGGTTCTAGCAATGTTCAGTATTCTATAGACTTCTTTCATTCCTGCTTTAATCACCCTGTGAGCTTGGGGGCTTCCCTTAGGCATCTAGTTGATCACTGTGAGAACAGAATGCTGGACTAGAGAGGCTTTTGGTCATATCCAGCAAGGTTGCTCCCAGGAATGCTGGGAGGGAAAGATCAAATCACTTCCTGGACCCACCCAGTCAGTGCCCTATGGCTAGCTACAAAAAGCCAAAATGGACAAGGGTCAAGAGGGAGGTGGTTGGTGACACTTCTTCAGCAGCTTGTCCACATCTTCCAGTTGCAATCATCTAATCTGATCCAATATAAATAGAGAAAACAATTGCATTTGACTTGCTCGAACAGTGGCATCCAAGTCTGTCCAAATCTGAGTAATTTTAGCCCTATTTAATACCCTAGCTATGTAGTTCTAGAAGGCTAGGCTGCTATCCATACTTTTTACTGGTGGGGAGCAAGTCCTAGTGAACTCAGTGGGCCCTACATGTGAGTGGGGATGAAGGAGAAATTTGATCAAGTTCACATTTAAAGCTGAATCTAATGTGCTGTTTTCAGAACAGTGTGGGAACCAAAACACAGCCACCCTATCCAATTTGCATTTTTTTCCTGAATTTCGCAATTCTGTGGTCCAACCAAACAATCTTTACAAAAATGCATGAATTGTTAGCAGACCTTGCAGCTTGGGTGAATTAGATCAGAATAATCACAGTTTCTGGAGTTCAAAGGCTTTATTCATGCATGATGAGTGGAGAGAGAAAAGAGAAAACATTTTGTCAGCAGAGAACGCCCAACAAAAGTGGCTCAGCTTTTAGGGGTGGAGTTAACTTGGACAAAGAAAAAATTATAAGCAGGTGCAGGCTTGATTCCTAGATGATCAGTGCCCTTGTGTGATTTAAAGCAACACATGCTTTAATTAAAGTTCAGGAGAAGGAAATATATTTGCTTTTCTCCAGCATATATTAGATAAAAGTGTGCATGGAAATGAACAAATTAATGAATAATAACATACAAAAATGCATTCTATTAGGAGAAATTGCTTGCAAAAAATTGTACAGTAGTCAAAAAGGCATACAAAAATGAGTCTATTTGAAGAAATATGCACTAAGTATTTGTACAATTGTTTATTTAAAAAATCACAAATTGCTGCAAAAACGTGGAGAACTGAAATTAAGAATGGAAGAATGAGAAATTGGGAGAACTGAAACTATCAGACCCTGCCTCTGAGTTGATATGTTTATAAAGCTGTAAATTAGAAAGTGTCACCCCCCCCCCCGCCTTGTGATCTGGAATCACAAGGTCATGAAGTTATCAGCTGACCTTAGGCAATACTAAGCAATACATCTTTAACCTCTTTCCCTATCAGCAGTATGATCTGCATTACAGTGCTATTGTAGGGATGGCTGAAATAGCGTATTTTGTAAATTCCCAAGCTCCATATCAGTGTTGCATAGGAAGCTGCCTTGTGCTGAGTCAGTCCATTGTTCCATGTAGTCCTGTGTTGCTTACACTGATTGGCAGTGGTACTCCATGGTTTATGCAGGGAGCTTTTCCATCCCTACCTGGAGATGCCAGCGACTGAACATGGAACCTTCTGCATGCTAAGCAAAGCAGATGCTTTACCACGGAGTCCTAGCCCTTCCTCTAACATATTATTGCCATTGTCCTTGCAAATTATTTGATGCAGCTAAATTTCCCAACCATCTGAAGCCCACTCTCCCCATAATAATATGACTGCTGCTCTGTATCCTTTCTATATTTTTCCTTGCAAAAAGCAGCACATTTTCACAGACCTATCATTGCTCCTGTTAATTTTATTTGCTGTGTTAAATGGGTGGATTTTGGTTTCCTTCTGCTGCATTTGGCAGAGAAGAAAACCAAAATGAGTTAAGCTGCTGCAGTATTTACAAGACTTAGTACGATTTTCCACAGCTCAACCTTTCTTTTGATCCTGAGAGAGAGAGAGAGAGAGAGGGAGAGGGAGGGGCAGGGAGGGAGAGAGAGAGAGAGAGAGAGAGGGAGCTGAGAGATAATTCCATCTCTTGGGTATTTTTTCCTGCACTGCATTATCAGCCCAGTCTCATATTGGCTGGGCTCATAGCTCAAAGAGTATAGGACCAAGATCCAACAGTATCTCCACTTAAAGGATATCAGGCAGCACAGCCAGAAAACATATGTTCCTTAAGCAAGAGTGGGTAATCTTTCTTCAGCTTAGAATCATAGAACTGTAGAGTTGGAAGGCACCACAAGGATCATGTAGTCCAACTGTCTGCAATGCAGGAATTTTTCACTCAGTGTGGCGCTTGAACCCATAACCCTGAGATTAAGAGCCTCATGCTCTACCAATGGAGCTACATTTCTCCATGTAGAACCTCCCAGGGGGCATGTGCCAGTGGTGGGTGGGCTCAGAGGGCAAAAGAGGTCAGAAAAATGGATCTGAGGCTTGCATGGTAGGCTTCATTCCAGACACTAGCGGACAACATGGTGGGGTGGATTACCTGGCCTCCTGGCAGGTGTGTGACTGCTGCTTAGTGGGTGAAGGAGGAATGAGGTAGCAAGGAGGGTGTCATGTTGCAAACACAGCAGCCAACCTCCCTGCTTCCTTTTTACTTCCCTTCCTGGTAAGCAGCAGCAACCAAGCGGCTGGTAGGTCAGGTAAGTGCATGCTCCCCACTGTGCCATCTGCTACTGATCCCAGCCATGCAAAGCTCAAAGGTTTCTACAAGTATATTTTCCCATTTCCACTGAGGAAAGCATTATCACAGTTCATGTAATCTGTTTGGATTAACATAACATGCTGTACCTGGGGCTGCCTGTGGAAACCACTGCAGCCAGATTGCTGACCGCGGCCAGTTACAAGGAGTACAGAAATTCCTTCTTGCAACAGCTCCACTGGGTACCGTTCTGTTTCCAGGCACAATTCAAAGGGCTGGTTATGAGCTATAAAGCTCTATACTGCTTGATGACCTGAAGGTCTGGGTCTCCCTATATAAGCCTGCTCAGGTATTGAGATCTCCAGGGGAGGCCTTTCTCTTAGCCCTGCCACCCTCACAGGAACATTTGGGGCCTTTCATATGGCTGCACCCAGATTGTGGAACTTCAGTTCATGTAAGGCTAGGCTGACCCCCTTTCTGCTTTCCTTTCATCAGCAGGCAGAGACCTTTTTGTTCCAACAGGCCTTTGGCCCTTGGCTGTTGCATCAGACTCAAAGACTCAAAGAATTGTAGAGTTGAAGGGGACCACGAGGGTCATCGTCCAACCCCCTGCAATGCAGGAATCTTTTGCCCAACCTGGGGCTTGAACCCATAACCCTGAGATGAACAGCCTCACGCTCTTCCAACTGAGCTATCCCAGGGTCTTCTGAGAATGGGTATTGCATATTTTCCTCTCCTCCTGCTGTGCTCTTAGGGAGTTTCAAGATGTTTTGATTCAGCATGGTTTTTTTAATATGGTAACTTGTTATTATTTTAAAATATTTATGACTGTTTGCTGTGTTTTTTTAAAGCTGTGTCCATTTTCAGTTTCATGTTGTGAACCACCTTGGGTCCTACACTGGGTGAAACATGGGATATCAGACAAACAAACAAACAAACAAACAAACAAACAAACAAACAAACAAACAAACAAACTCTAGCATGCCCCTTCTCCTTCTGGCTATTTGTGTTTAAAAAACAACTACTGGCACTTGGAGACTTATGGTAGCTTAAGAGAAAAAGGATTTATTTCACCACAAGAATGGTAAACACACACACACCAGATGTCACAGGCTTCTCAATCAGATGGTAAGTGTAAAATTTTGATTTTCTTCAGTTACCAAAACTTATCACAGAGGTGTTACAGCTTAGGTTTCAATACCTTGTGGGTTATAAAACAGGGTGGTACTTTCTGTCTGGCTAGTATTAACCTGCCTATTGTGCTTCTTATTCCCAAGCTTTAGAAATCTCACATCTGAGGTTCCTCTATTGGACCCAGCACATCAGACCAGGGAATCAATGCACATTCCTCTTCTAACTGATTTGGGATTATTCTCCTCTCAGTAGATGATCTATCCCCTTCCTACTGAACTGGGCTGTAAGCAAAGCGCCTCTCCCAAAATTTAGCTTCCCAGTTCTCATACCCTTAACTGTCTTTCACTCTAACCCCCAGCTCAGAGACTGCCTTCCCTGACTGTATATATTCTCTCAGGGTAGATTTTACAGAGCTCAGAGGTATCACTGTTAACAAGCTCAATACCAGGACCAAAACTGCTTTCCTTTCTCCCTCTCAAAGTGCTCTCCCCCCCCCCCCATTATGGCTAGGTGTACCCACAGCCAATCAGAGTGAAGTTCCAGCCCAGCACACTGAGAGCACCACAACTCTGGTGGGACTTCACCTGCACTGCACAAGCAAACTCCACTTTACCTAGACACATTCTAGAAGGGCTGCAAAGGAAAGCCAGTGTGAGCAGTGATGGCTACTGCCCATGAGATTGAAGAAGTAGAAGGCAAGGAGTCCAACAGCAGGTAGAGTGGCAGCCAATGACAGACAAGAGCCAAACTGATTCTCATTTTGCCCTTATCTCCTCCCTGCTCCTTCCATTTCCTGGTTGGTTGCAAGGAAGACAGAAGGCAGGCAGGGACTGGATGAGGACAGACTGGGGTTGGAGAGGTAGTGCCCCATGTGCCCTAATGGACATGCCATCACTGAGTGAGCAATGTGGTAGTATGGAGAGGGCATGGCCAGGGAGAGTGCTGTACAGAGGCACCATCTTATAAGAACGTGGGGAGGCAATGCCACATATGTGATGCCACACACGACATCAGGCTTCAATGGTCGGTGGTTCCTCCTCCTCCTCCTCCTGGTGCCACCACTGGTGGGACCCGGCTGCTTTGACCCTCCTTCCCCCCTCTGTGGCAGGAGATGGAGGAGAAGGAGCTGGCCACTGGAACCACACTGCAGTCAGCTACGCACTTCGCCTCTGTACTTTGGGGTCATGGGGGGGGGGCAGCCCTGACCCAAACTCTTGGTGCCATAGGAAGTCCAATCAGACTGTCAAAGAAGAACAAAGGGGTCTCAGTCATAAGGATGAATTGTTGCTGCTGGTTTTTTGTTATTTCACAATTGCATTATGTATTGTATTGTTCTTTGTGACATGTTTAATTTTATTCCATTGCCTACTGTATACCATTCTGGTATCTGCATGACTGAAGGCTGGCTTACATATATATTATAATGAAATAAATAAAATAAGAAGGTTGTGTCCAATATTGGTCATGCTCAAAGTCAACCCATTGAATTTAATGGAAAGGATAACTTAGTACAATAATTTCAATAGCTGTGTGCCAGGGATGAGGAACTTCAGGCCTGAGGGCCAAATGAGATCCTCCATCCCTTGGGACTCTCCTCAGATCACAACTCCTCTCAAGTTCCACCAGGTATTTTTGCTTGGCTGAAATATGCCATAGAACTCCCATGATGCCACTTGTTTTCCTGGATAGAGAGGGGTGAGTTAGCATGTGCAGAAACTAGCCTGCCTCCACAAAAGTAAAATTTATATTCATTGCTCCGACCACTTTTGCCTCTGGCTACAACCACTATATGTGGCCCCTGGAAGTTTGGCCTACAATTAATAGAATATGAGAGTCCATAATATGTAAAAGCAATTATTGTGTGATCAGATATGTGATCAGGAACATTTCAACCGCAACTGTATGCTTGAAATTATAATATTGGCCCACCTAACAAGGATGCTGTCAGGAAGGATTACTATGAAAAGGCATGTGAAATGTTTTCAATACCAGAGGCAATCTAAACATTAAGCATTGGCTCATTTCTGTAGGTTTGAATAGGTCTGAATCTAGCTTTTGAAATGAACAGGTATCATTCCTTGTTCTTGCCTCTTTATTATTATATTTTTCTTTGCTGTATTTTGCAGAGAAAACTCCAGAGGGTGGGATCTCCCCCTTTCTCCTGCAGTGATAATTTAGGTGAAATCACTGTTCTGTTCTCGTGTATCCCAGGCAGTAACATGACACAAGGTCTTGTTTTTCAGACTTCTTTTTTTAAGTATAGGCTTCTGTGATAGAGCTGTTTATTAATGCTTTGCTAGCATAGATGGTACAGTAGCTAGAATGCTATTTGTGTACTACCTGCAGGTACTTTTCAACTTAGTTTCCCTCTATTTCCTTTGATAAGAATCATATTGTGACTTCAGAGTAAAAATGTGGCTTGCTGGATCAAGATTTGTACAGCTCTACTATTCTGTACACATCTTGCAGATGGTACACTCATTGAATGTTTTTTATTTATACCCCGCCCTCCCCAGCCAAGGCCGGGCTCAGAGCGGCTTACAAGCAATATGTACAACAGGTATACTCACTGAATGCAACATGTGAACTATAGGGTTGCTTACACATTAGAATGAACAGAATCATAAGCTGTCTCTGCACAAGTGTTTGAGTGAAATGCTTGCTGATTTGTGAAGCTTAGCTGTTCTGTACAGATGTGAAAACTGTTAGAATTCCTGCTCCATGATTGCAGTCATGGGATTGTTATCTATCACATGATGGTATATGTTTTCATTCCACAGAGTAGAAAGTGACGGAGACAGGATGTTTGTGTTACTGTGTTCCGTGAAGTGGGACTATTGTCCTTTGTTCTTTTTCTCTTTGCTGTCTGATGCTAGAGAGAGAGGGAGCCATGTTGCAGTGTGTTTATATGTAAATAAAGTAGATTAGCCAAAATGCTGAGTTGCTGAGGTCTTTTATGCAAGCTGCAAAGATTCTGTGGATCCCTAAGTGTGCCGATGTCTGTTGGCATCGGTCGCTGTGATGTTCAGGCAGGTTGTAAGCATGAAGCTCCCAAACGATCGACCAGGAGGGAGGGAACATGCCAGTCTGCCAGGGTCCTACTTGAGTGTAGGACGAGCTGTAGGACGATGAGTATACCATTCCTTTGTTGTGGACACTTGTTGAACATAACATACAAACATGCCATTGGTAAAAAAATGGGTAACCAAATTGCTAGAAAGACCAGATCCAGGATGGTGGTAGGTAGGCAACAATAAGCAACACATCTAGCATCACTTTAGTTTGGCCATGATGGGAGCTCAAAAACTTGAGTTTGCTATTAAAGAGAACAATTACCACATGTGTTCCACTTGGATCAATGTTTGTCTCTGCTTCCTGTTATGAAGGTTACAAATTCAAATTAAACATTTAATAGGGTGGCAATTTTATAATTTGTACTTCTGCTTCTATAGTTGAATTTTATGAAACTCGTATGAAACCTGCAACTATGTGAAAAATAATCTGGCTTTAGCTTTTATTACGAGTTGGCATTCAGCCCAGTTTTGTTAAAGATCCTTTGAAGTCTTTTTTTTATTATTAAAAAAAATATTTTCAGTGAACCAAACCCAACTGATTCTTTGGGGATTAGCAGTATAAAATTAATGGTTTCACCCAATATCAAATGAGCTGGTTGGCATTCAAGTCCCAATTAGACGTGTACAACAAATCCAGACCTTAGGATAAAATCTCATCTTTGTTCCATGTCAGTAGTTTTGGGTGGGGATCTACATCAGCGAGGAACAGTAGGTTTTAATAGGTTAGGCCCCCACAATGTGTGTCTTGCTGAGTCAAAAACAGCTTACTAGCTATGAATGATGATCTATCAGGAAAAGAGGGTGCTATAAATTTTTGCTGTCTTTTGCCCCCTACCAGTGCCTACCTCTACTCAGGGCTGGAGCCAGTCCTAAATTTATCTGTGCCACCTGCTCTGCTTTTCAGAGGATCTGAATTCTCCACTGAGTAACTGTGCACGTGTTGGGTTAAGGTGTAGGGGCCGGATCCAGCCCAGTTGCCTTCTAAATCCAGCCTGCGGATGGTTCGGGAATCAGCATGTTTTTATATGAGTAGAATGTGTCCTTTTATTTAAAATGCATCTCTGGGTTATTTGTAGGGCCTGCCTAGTGTTTTTACATGAGGAGAATGTGTGCTTTTACTTAAAATGCATCTCTGTGTTATTTTTGAGGCATAGGAATTTGTTCATCCCCCCCAAAAAAAAATATAGTCCAGCCCCCCACAAGGTTTGAGGGACAGTGGACCTGCTGAAAAAGTTTGCTGACCCCTGGTGTAGGGCTTTAATACTTTGTAGTTGACTTGGGTGCTTTCTTAAGAAATTAGTAGAGGTAAAGGGACCCCTGACTGTTAGGTCCAGTCACGGACGACTCTGGGGTTGCGGCTCTCATCTTGCTTTACTGGCCGAGGGAGCCAGCATTTGTCCGCAGACAGTTTTTCCAGGTAATAATAATAATAATAATAATAATAATAATAATAATAATAATAATTTATTTATACCCCGCACATCTGGCTGGTTTTCCCCAGCCACTCTGGGCAGCTTCCAACAAAGTATTAAAATACAGTAGGTCACGTGGCCAGCATGACTAAGCCGCTTCTGGCGAACCAGAGCAGTGCACGGAAACACCGTTTACCTTCCCGCCGGAGTGGTGCCTATTTATCTACTTGCACTTTGACGTGCTTTCGAACAGGTAGGTTGGCAGGAGCAGGGACCGAGCAACGGAGTTCACCTTGTCACGGGAATTCAAACCGCCAACCTTCTGAGGATTAGGAAATAAAATAAGCATTTCAAAATTTGAAATAGAAGAGTGGTTAAATCAACGTCAATATCATAAACATCAGAGCTCCAATGGATCTATCAAAATACCCACCTAGGCCAGCATTATGTCTCATGGTGGCCATCCAGATGTCTTTGGGAAGTTCACAAACAGTACATGAGCACATTATCCCTCTCCCCACTTGTGAGTCCTAGCACTACTTTCGAAACCAAGGATCCTATGATCACAGAAGCGGCATAGAGCCATCATAGCTGGCAGCCATTTCTAGTTTTATCTTCCATTACTTTATTCAACTCCATTTTAAACCATTTCAGTTGAGAGTCATCAAGATGTTTTATGGACGCAAATTCCAGTTGTGCACTGTTTGAAGAAGTACTTCCTTTTGTCGGTCCTAAATCTTTCATCCTTCTTCTCCATTGGACAGCACCAGGATCTAGTATGATGAGAGAGGGATAAAAACTTCTCTATATCCACTTTCTCAACACCATGAACAATTCTGTCATTGCCTCCCTTTTTTGTCTAGCAGTTTTTGAACTCTTTCTTTGTAAAGATGGATCTGGCCATAGTTGGCATGATCACCACTCAGTAGCTGAGCACGTTTCATTTGCAAAAGGTGCAAGGTCCAATCTTTTGGCATCTGTTAAAACAGAGGTAGGGAACCTCGTTGTCATGCTCCAGGTGCTGTTGGACTCTGGCTGTCATCAGCCACAGCAGGGGGGGGGAACTTGAAAAAAAATACAGAAGGCGGCAGGTAAGCCCCACCTTGACACATGACACAGTGCATGCACACCATTTGACTGGCAATGCCCATCAACTTTGGGGTGGTGGCCCCTGAAATATTTTATTGGGGGCCCTGAAGAACCACTCAGTCCCTAGAAGTTTGTTCCTATGAGCCACAGTTAGGATGGCCAATACTCAGGGATGGTGGGAGTTGCAGTACAACAACATCTAGAAGGCCACAGGTGAGTTAGCCCTTTAGTAAAAGGATGGAGTAGTAGAGATGAGAAAGATGTCTAACTTAAATCATGGGGAAATTAGGTAAAGGACCCACTGATTTGAGTTAGTGTCGGGCAGCCAAGTTCATACAGACCAGTGTTCAGAGTGTTCTGGGTAAGTCTAACGTGGGCTGCTGAACATTTCACTGGAACTTGGTTGCACTCTCACTACAGACTACTTTGGTGACACTTTACTTTGCCGGAGACAAAAATGTAAAGATTTTCTAATCCTCTTAGAAAAGTTTTATCTGCCAGTCAGCATGCTTACTTATGGTATGGGGAGATAAGTGCCTTTTTAAAGACATATGTTTTGGAAGGTGTGCAGGGGAGGAGATTTGGAGCCTGCAGGATTTCACTTGGAGAGGCGATGGAACAAGACTGATTTGCATAAATGCTTCCTTTCTTCCTCTTTTCTTTTCTTTTTGGGCCACCAGTGATTGTGGAAGTGAAGGAAGTGATAGGTTATGCCCTGGAGAAATGTGTGCATATTGGAAGCTGGCTAGAAATTAACACAAGGTTGGTAGGTGGAATGTCCTGATTGCAATGCATGCAGCATCGGAAAAGATTTACAGCCCTTATTAAAATAGAATAAAAATCCCAACAGGAGTCCAGCCCCATCTATTTGCATTTATTTTCATTGAGGGCTTAACAAACATAAACATCAACCAATGTTCTGACTTCATTTTAAAAACAAGTTGAGACATCTTTTTAAATTGTTATTATAATTATGAAGTCTCATTGGCCTTTTGGTCGGCTTAAACATGAAATTGATTGCCACTTTGCTGCTCAAAGTTTTGGAAGGCCCCTGGGCAACATGATCTCTTCAGGCATCTCTCCTTGAGTGGGTCTGTTACTAGGGATGATGGGGAAGAAATTTGATTCAGTTTGCATTTAAAGGCAAGTCTGCGCATTTTGCACTTCCTGAAACAGCCATGCTTAGAAATTGACTTTTTCAATACAGTTGTCCAGCCAAGTAATGTGTATAATAATGTGTCTACTAGGTAACTTGTATGTGAAAATGCATATGTTTGTGACAATTGCATATAAAAGAAGCATCTTGTTAGGGAAAGTTTCTTGCAAAAATATGTTATTGTATATAAAGATGGGTGTATTAGGATAAATTCACACTAAATGCTGATGATTTTTTATGAGGACTTTAAAAAGAGTAATAATTTGCAAACTGATGTGGAAATGTGGAAAAATTGAACTTAAGATTAGAAAAATAAGAAAGAAACCCTAAATTGGCAGGTTCACTCATCCCGTTCCACCCCTTAGTCTCCCACATTGCTATGGTTGTCCATTCACTTCTCTCATCCCTTGAGAATAATTCCTCCAGCCCTGGCCAGAGAGAAGGGAAAAAGTGAGCTGTAGCTGCTGACCCTTCTCCTGCCTATAAATGCTTTGCTTGGAGAACTTAGGGGAACAGGCAGCCAAAAGAGGGAGACAAGACTCTTGGGGCCACGAGACTCTTGGGGTCAGTGGCAAACACCCTGAACAATGCCAAGCCCTGCTGTTCAACACTCCCTGGAGCAGCCATAATTTCTAGGGGAAATCCTGCAGAGTTTTGCTTCTTCCTATTGGTTACTTCTGGCATTGTATGATACTCTTTTATTCACAAATGTACTATTGCTATGTTAATAGTTTCCAGTTGTAGCTTTTAAGTGACATTTGGGAGAGAGGGGAAGATGGGGGAAACAATATTTTTTACAGAAATGACTTTTAACCCTGCTGCCCCCATACTCTTTTATTTGAGCCATTGTGGGGGAAAAGATACATTGGAGCATTTTGGATTGGGCAGGGTGACCACTTGAACTCTGGACCTTTGCACATCTTGGCAGGGAGGGGACAGCTGGCTGGGCCAGGGAGGTGATTAATGCTTTCTTGTAAAAGGGGGTGGTTCCTGCCTGCTTTAATGAGGCAACGGTAAAACCATTCCTCAAGAAAACTTTGTTGGATTTGGAAAATCTAAGTAAGTACAAGTAAGTACCAGAGTTGCCAATCTCTCCTTCTTGGGCAAGTTTCTTGAGTGGGTGTTTGTGGACCAGATCAAGGCACTCTTGGAGGAAACTGATTTTCTAGACTCTGGTCTTAAACCAGCTAGGTTTTTGTGGTTTGTTTTGTTTGTTTTTGTTTTAAGAATCACTGAATAAATATGAAGGGTCAATATATATCATTTAACTGGACAATTGGTGGGAAAAACCTAGGATTTATTAGTGGTTCCAGAGTCAGCTTCCTGTGTGCATTTTGCTGACCACACAGAGATCTAACTGGAAGATGTTTCTGCAAACAAAAGAGCAATTGGGGTGATTAGCAATCTTCAATGACACCTCTCCCCAATCCTTAGAGCTCTCCAATCAGGCATTAAGCAACACACAAATGCACACATACAATGTGCAAGCAGATGGTGGGGCGATAATTGTTTCGTGAGGCAGATGGCAATATCTTGTCCCTGCTTCTTCATTTCTGTGTTCCTGAGCAGTTGCAGGGTCCAGTATTTCTGAGACTATGAAATACAGCACTCTTTAAATAACTCTTGGTATAGAGCGATTTGTTCAAAATGAAGCTGGTGCTGTTTAAAACAAGGCTTGCTAGGAGACTTATCAATGTTCAGCAAGGCTGTAATCTAGTGGAACAGTGGCTGACATTGAGCCTATATCCTTGCCAGTTGCAAAACAGCTTCTTTTCAGTGTAGCATGGCAGCAGGTAAAATGGCAGAAGGAAACTCTCCCCCGCCCCCCGTAATGGACAAACTCAGTGCTATAGTAAAGGCACCACAGGGATAAGGGTAGGGCTGGTGTGAGAGTCTGCAGTGATCGCATGTACAGACATGCCTGGAATTCCAAGTTAGTAGAAAGTGAGGCAAAGCACATGTGATTATAATCTCTAGCATAAAGGATCTTTTCTCCACTTAGGCAGCTTAAGATGTGAAAACAAATACTTATTTGCTGTTGAATCTGAGCTTTACTAGAATTATCTTTTAATCTTCTGTTTATTTATTTTTCCTGCCTGCGATGAGACCCATAAACCGCATGAAAGAAACAGTATGTTTAGCAAGGAGCTTGTGATTAAGAGTCGTGCCAAATATCCTCCAGTTTCAATTTTCAGATGGAAAGTAGCAGGTTTGGTCAACTAGAATTTCTGTCTGAAAAACACACTCAGGTCACATCTGCATGGCACATAATTCCCCCCAAAGAATCCTAAAAAGCCTGTAGTTTATGCCTTAACATAGCTACAATTTCTAGTATTCTTAACAAACTTAATACCCCCAAGACAAAGAAAAGATTGGCAGATTGATAGGTCTTTCTCTGTTTGAATCTGCTTTAAATGTATGGAGTGCCTTTAAGATTATGCAATTATCCTCTGCTCCTCAATGCTGTTGGGCACTGTTGTTTATTCTGACTGCTGCTGCTTCCTCTTTGCTTAGTGAGTCATGTGGGTAATGCCACCTAATCAAATATCCTGTAGTTCAGGGGTGGAGAACTTTTTTCAGCCCAAGGACCACATTACATCGTGGGTAACCTTCTGTGCACTGCATGTCAATGATGAGTGTGGCCACAAGCAAAAATGGACTTACGTCAATAACTGGAAAATTTCACAATGCTAAAAACAACAACACGGCCATGTGAAATGGGCCCTGTAGGTTGATTCAAATAGGTAGAACATTGTGACTTACCTTGTACATACAGCATCACTGTGCATTCATTTGAACCGGCTGAATGTAGGCTCTTAAAAAATGACAAAGTCCTTCAAATGTTAATCTTGTTCTTTACTTCTGTTGTCCTCTCTCTCTCTCTTAAAACCTCTAAAGCCCTCCTGTATAGCAAAGATTTGCAGCCCACATCAGCTGACATATTTTGAGTCACCTCTGTTGTAAACACCTAAGTATTCATTTAATGCTTGAATTATTTTACCATCTTTGGTGGCTGTATTTCTCATTCTGTTCTTAAATGGTCTTTCTTCATCCTTCACTGAACCTCCCTTTTCGCTGCTCAGAAAGCTTCTTGCTGTTAAGAATCTCCAGCTACATTCACTCTACATTTATTTCTATTTCCTCCATAGTTCTAACTTTTAAACACATAGCTCAGGTTTGTCCCAATTTTCAACCATTTTTAAAGGCACATGCACACACACTTGTACCACTCGTTCTCTCTTTATCCTTTTAAAGTAGCAGACCAGCTTTGTGAACAGCCACCCTTCACACTTATAGTCCCTGTGATCCACTTCAATTACTGAGATCCTCTAACGAGGCACTTGTAGTTTCCCAATCTTCTGTACATCAGTCAGCCTTTAGTAGGGACCAGGCCTTTATTGTGGCTTGTGAAACTCCTTGCTAGTAGAGGTTCACCATGGATTGAGGATTAAATCTGTAAATTATTTTTTAATATAATTAATGTTAGAATTTACCTCCAAAGCGTTAAGGAAGTGACCTCATGCAGTTCCTTCTGTATTGATTCAGGAACTCTATGAATGTCAGCCCTTCGTGTGCCTGTCTGGCAATCATGCATTTGTGGTTTTGACTGAAAATCTCAAACATCAGGCATCGCTCCTGCCATATCTATCTATCATCTATCTATCTATCTGTCTATCTATCTATCTATCTATCTATCTATCTATCTATCTATCTATCATCTCCCAATAATGGTGTTAAAAACAGGCCATTGCAATGTGAATTTCCTTTTCCTAACCAGAATTACTTGATGTTTTAGCTATGTTCTTATTTAAGTTTTTAATTGCTGTTTTCATTGATCTTTTGTATTTTTGTGTGCTGTTGTATACCAACTTGCCATATTTTAAAATGTAGGTACAGTGTATAAATATTTCGATACATAAATAAATATAGAAGAGGGAGAAACTGGGGAGAGGATGTGGTAAACCACAACTTGAAAATTAGTGGCCCACTTCCTGCAGAACCTGCTCTGTGAAGACAAACAGAAATGGCCACTGATTGTTTTATGTTGCTAGCACCCACTGCGTGCAGGACCTTTGACTGGGTAGCTCTGTCCTCCCTCTAAGCTCTGCAGGTATGCTTGGTATCAGGGATAAGGAACCTCCAGACCCCCAGATGTTGTTATAACCATGGGGCCAGATTCATCTTCAGAGTGTGAGGTCAAGAAGGGGATTTGCACACAAGGCTTACCCCACCGGCCCATGGTTCTTCTGCCTTTCTGGGCTGAGGATGTTGCATTGCCATCCTCTGATTCTTGCAGAGGTCCTGGAACAACCAGGCACTTCCCCACTCCATCAGATACCAATGGGTTGGACTGGCCATCTTTAACTGAAGCACCTTTTAATGAAGGTAGGATATGCAATTGGCCAGTGGGGAAATATTTCTGTTCCTTCATGCTCAGAAGCAGCTTGATATTTTAAGTTATGGGAGAAGGGGGCTTTCTCTACTGGTGTTGCTGCTCTTGCTATTTAATCAAAAGAAGATCAAGAAGAGAGGGGGTATTTTTCAAAATATATATATATATGCAAATGGGTAATGGTTGGGTGGGGAACCTCAGGCCAGATATGGCCACCACGCCTCTCTATCTGCCCCTCAAAACTCTCCATGGGCCACATCCTCAACTGGCCCTGCTTTTTGCCCTCTTTGCCCTTTGTCTGGCTGGAATGCGCCCTTGAACTTTTGTAATGCCTCTGGGTGGCGCTGTGGGTTAAACCACAGAGCCTAGGACTTGCCGATCAGAAGGTCGGTGGTTCGAACCCCGCGACGGGGTGAGCTCCCGTTGCTTGGTCCCTGCTCCTGCCAACCTAGCAGTTCGAAAGCAAGTCAAAGTGCAAGTAGATAAATAGGTACCGCTCCGGTGGGAAGGTAAACGGCGTTTCCGTGCGCTGCTCTGGTTTGCCAGAAGCGGCTTAGTCATGCTGGCCACATGACCCGGAATCTGTACGCCATCTCCCTTGGCCAATAAAGCAAGATGAGCGCCGCAACCCCAGAGTCGGTCACGACTGGACCTAATGGTCAGGGGTCTCTTTACCTTTACCTTTTATGAAGGTATATTAACTGCTTTCCCCACTAATCTCTGGTCCCAGACACCACTGGCATGTGGCCCTCAGAGGGCTTTTCTAGAAGGGCAATGGACCTTAGGCTGAAAAAAAGGTTCTTTGTCCCCAGAGTGATGCCATATACTCTACTTCCTTACTTTTCTGTAGGAAATCAAACCAGAGAGCTGCAGCCCCAAAGGTTTCCCAACTAGCTTCACAGCTGTGGTAAGATGCATTCATGCGAACATGACATCACTTCCCTTTGTGACTTTCCCCCTCCAAAATACCTTTGATTCCCACCCTGCTTCATGTACAACCATCTGCTACAAAGCAATTGGTTTGTCGAACCCTTAGGACATGGACAGTGTCTTTGTCATTCACCTCACCTTTTCCAACAATGCAAATATCTTCCATATTTGCGACAGTGAACGTGGGTTGGAAAAATCCTGCCAGAACAAAAACCAGCCACTTTTTTCTTTTAACAAAGGGTTCCTGAGTGTTGTTTCTGTGAATGTGTGAACTGTGTCGTTCATATCCTGCCGGGAGGCGGAAGAGAATCTGCTGCTGTCCCATCACCAGCAATCTTCTTCTTCTCCTCCACTCCCTCTGGGGTGTGTGATCACAAGTTACTCTCTTGTTTCCTTCCTCTCTAGGTGAACATATCCTAGGGGAGGGTGTGGGGTGGGTGAGAGTTCTTTCCCTACAGCAGACCTGAACAAGCCACTCCTCATTTCATCTTACCAGGCTGCCTTTCTTCTCTATTTGCATTCTTTGCTCTCTGTTAACTATTTCTCTCTCTCTTTCTCTCTTCACAGTTGCTATCACACCTGATGTCATCTCGTAGTTCATCTTCTGAAACTGATGAGCCATTTCCTCCTCCCTCCCCACCTCCCATTCCCCTCCACAGGCTCACTTCAATTAATTGCTCTTCTCTTTGGCAAGATTTGCTGGCATAGCTTTGCCTCTCCTCCTGTTCCTTGGGATACCTCTTGCGTTAAAACTAATTTGCTGCCTCCTGCTAGGATGTAGGTTTCTTGTTTGGAATAATAACTTCTTTGTTCTTCATAAAAATGAATGAGCAGGCTGAAGTGACACCTCACACAGGCTACCTCTGAACTGTAAACAGGCCTGGAACTGGCCTGTACATGGATGGAAAGTTGCCCTTCTCTTGAGTGCACATGTGGATTCAGCTTAAGCATCCCCTCCCTCACAAAAAAAGGGGGAAATGTCATACACACAGAGAGACAATATGCACATATTGCATAAAGTTTGCACAAGGTGATGCAAACCCAATTGTTGGGGAGCTATAGCAGGAGAGGGCTGTTGCATTCATGCTCTGCTTATTGTTAGGTGTTATGGTTTAATTCACACAGAAATGAAAAATAAATGTACATGTATTCACAAAGGTTTTAAATGGAAAATGGCTAAATGTGTATTGCTAACACTGGGTATTCAGCCAGATGGGCGGGGTACAAATAATAAATTATTTTTTTTATTTTCCACAAACTTGTTTTCTAAAGGACTCTGAGCTCTTACAGAGTTAATGATTAACTCACTGATTGTTGTTCTCTGGTACAAGTGAGAGTTGTAACCTGGGATCACGTGAGAGGTATTGGGTTGCCAATCTCCATTTTGAAGGGAGTTGCCTTTGAGTCTTTGTCTCCCAAACTCAGTGGAGTGGTTATGCAAATGGAGTCATCTCTCTGAGCACTGCAGGGAGAACAAGCAGCGGTGGAGGCCCTTCTTCATGTGCCTCTTCCACAAGACGTCTGGAGGGCGGCAACATGCGAACAGGCTCCCTGCTTGTACAATGCTCTGCCTGAAGAAGCTTGCCTGGCGCCTTCATTACATACGTATCTTTACGCACCAGATGAAAACATTCCTCTTCTCCCAGGCAAATTAAACAATCTATGGCCTGTGTGGCGGTGTTGCTGTTTTGGTTTGTTATTATGGTATGTATTCTTGTGTTCTAATATTGTAAACTGTCCTGTGATCCTTGGGTGAAGGGCAGTATAGGAATTCAATAAATAAATAATAATGAGGAGAAGGAGGACTCTGATGCAGAAGGGGAAGGCTGGGCAAGGCCAGTCTCAGAAGCTGCAGAGCCAGTGCTGGATCCCCCTCCAGGCCAAGGATTTGGCAATGCCATCCTCTAACTGAGAGGGCTCCACTGCAGAAAACCCAGGGAGATTCAAGGCCTCTCTGCTCTGCCACAGTAGAAGATTGCTGGAGAAGGCTTGACCTCTTTCAGCAAAGCATCCTCTTGCTTGTTCCTTGCTAGAGCAACAGCATAGCTCTGCATTTCCACAGCCTGTACCACCCACCCTGTTTTGCCGCAGCGCACGAGAGATTGGGACCATGCCCTTTTTATTTTATGGTGGGGGGGGGGACTTTCCCCTCCCATACACAGAGAGGAGAGCCCACCACTTTGCTAGGCACAATCTTACACAAGGTGGACAAATTCGTTTATCCAACAATTTGTTCCCCTGAAATATTCTGCCCTATTAGGCCCTAGTCAATATTTTATATGTTCTGTAACACAATTCATGGATCTTTTCTACAAGGGAGTTTTATGGGCTGTTGTTCTTACATTACAAATGCAATCAATACAGGACGTACATGCATATCGCTGGGTGAAGGATTTAAACCCATGAAATCAGTACGAAGCTTGGGTACACTTCTACTTTGTTTCCCAGCCTTCCCTACTGTTGTGGTTGTGTGTGTTTTAAATCATCAGCATCTAAGGTACTTGGATCTTAGACACTTAGGCCAAAAGGAAAAAGGGGAGAAGAAAATGTTATATCAGTAGAAGTATTGTGAAGAGCTTACACTGCTTCACTTGTATATATTCTACAGTTTGACGTGACTTCAGCAACAGAAGAACTGGATAATTTAAATTCTGAGAAGATGAGCTGTCATGCAAGGGCCAGGGTAGTGTAGGGATTAGAGTGTGCGACTCTGACCCGAGAGCTCCAGATTCAATTCTCTACTCAGCAGTGAAGGTCACTGAGTGACCACAGGTGCCACACAGTACAAGATTTAAGCATTTAATTCTTAATTTAAGCATTAGTAACTTTAAACTTCTAGTATCCATTAAATCGCTACATGAGTGAAGTATCTCATTTTGTCACAGCCTAGCCTACCTCACAGGGCTGTTGTGAGGATAAAATGTGACTGAGTCACTGCCTTGAAGACACTGGAGGAAAGGCCCTGGGAGAGTATTGAGGGGCCACATCTGGCCCCTGGCGCTGTGATTCCCATCCTCATAATAAGATGTCACTGAGAATGTCATCCTAGCCATTATGTTATCTCATCGCCAGCCCTCCTGCCATAGGTATTTATTTTTGTAGGCAAAGGCGCTCATTGTGCTTCCATCAATGCTGTTGGTGAGCCCAATTCAAGTGTTAATGGAGTAGCATGACAGCACTTTGCTTAATGGTACAGTATTTAGGGTCACATTTGTCTCCTTTACTCCATCCATTTCCTTTCTTCTGTGGAGTTCAGTATAACATAATGTAACAGCGTTGGCTGTTATATTATTTTAGCATCTGTCTTTGAATGAGGCTGTCAGTCACGAGAGCTGTCCAAACCACACTTCTGTTCGGAGTGACTGGAGTTTCTTTGATCCTTCACAGTGGAGCAATTAGGGTGTTTTAGGCTCTGGACTTAATGTTTAGATGATAATGTGAGTTAGTCCAATTAACTCCCAAATGTAGAAAGCCAGCTTTGCTGCATCTGGGGGTCCTCTTGTGTGGGGCCTGGGACCTTTGCTCCCAAAGTCCTACCCAGATGATACCACTACATTTACATCGGGTACACCTGCAGGGGGGAAAACAAAGCCCAGGACCCTGGAAGATCCCAACACTTTTTCTCTTCTAAATTATTTTCAGTTCTGATCCTCTCCTGCAAATACAGCTTTCTCTGTGCTGTTATTTCTATCCAAGTTTTGCATTCCCGCCGGGAGTGGATCTCTGCAGCATGCCATAAGAAATAATTTCATGCACTGCTGCAGTCTCTTGAAACTAATTTAACATTCTATTTTTCTGCTGCCCATTTCTCTCTCTCCCCCCCCCCCGCCCCGGCTTCACTTTGTGTCAGTAACGGTTTACAATCTGCCTCACCCAGTGGTTGCATAGACCATTTTTTCCCAACCGTCAGCACTTTCACTGTTTATATTAGCAACGCCACTAATTAATGAGCTCTAATTTAAACTTGTAATCACTTCCTTTCCCCTATGTGTTTAACTGAGCCCCTCCTCTCTTTCCATTAGTATCCACCAAGGACAAGAGCAAAGTATACTTTTATTAACCCACATTAAGTCATGCTCCAGGGTGCCCTTATGACAAGGCGAAAGACCAAAATGTACCTGAAGCTCACAATACCAATGCCAAGTGGGCTGGGTGGTCCTTAGGTAATTTGCATCATTTAAAATTCCATTAACCTTGAATAAACACAGATACTGAGATAACACTAGTCTGGAAAGAGAAGCCTGAGCACATCCTTAAGGAGTGAACTCATTAAAAGGTGGCATAAGCCTCATTATTATTACTGGTGCAACTGTGTGTACCAACATGGCAGGTAATGGATCAGTGTGCTGGATCTGTGTGCAGCTGCCCCATGTGGTGAATCTTGGAACTGCAAGTAGCAGCTTTTCTCCTGGAGAAAAGCCTTCCAGGTGACTCCTTTCACTCAGGCTGCCCAATGGATCCTCCTGGACAGGAAGGAACACAACAGGCTTCCTGTTCCATCTCAAGACTTGTTTGAAGTCTTCTTGAGCTTGAGAGTATCTTGCATTTCTGGCCTTGCTCCTTGGTCTGAATCTTTAACTCTGGTTTGCCCTTTGATCCTTACTGTTCAATTGTCCAGTCTCCAGACTCATTCTTTGCTTCTGCCTCCTGGCTTCTTCTTTGGTCCTGCTCTGCTAATCTATACTGATCACTGGCTTGTGTCCTGGCTGTAGACTCATCTTAAATTGTGCAGCCTTGTGTAGGAATGGAGGATAAATTTGGGTCAGTTTGTGTTTAAATTTACCCTTGCCTAATATGCGCGTTCCAAATCAGCCATAGTTCAAAATTCACACTTTTTCAAATTTTGCAGTGCCATTCTACAGCCATTTAATGTGTACAAAAATACTAGTTCATGATCCCTCAGGAGCCCAGAATTCATTCTGGAGGGACTCAGTGCTGATATCAAGATCTGCTGCTTCTCCCGACCCACTTCTCCCAAATACATTTGTTATCTGTGGAATAATATGTGTTTTGTAGGGTTTGCTTTGACAAACCTTTCTTTGGTATGTTAGTTGATAGGTAGTTATTCATGTTGTTACATGCACATGCTAGTGGAAAAAAAGATAAATGCATCTTATTAGTTAAAAATGATAAATGTGAAGGACTGAATTTAAATTTGGAATAATAAGAAACCAAGAGAAACTGAAATTGACTGATTTGCCCATTGCTAGCCTTGACATTTGCTCTGTCCACTTATGCCAGTGTAGTGATTAGTTAGCTACTAGCCAGGTTAGACAAAACTTCTCACCTGATCTGGCCCAATAGCATGGATGGTGCGGGGGGGGGGGCTGGGGGACAAGTACCCCCTCCCAAAAATGAGGATCACTCCCCCCACTCTGCCCATTGCTGGTTTCCTGTCATTAACATATCCTCTTACTTTTGTCTTTCATAGATTTAACTCTCCCACTTAGAAATATACTGTGCCCCCCTCCCTGCATTTTTTTCTGGCATCATCACAACACAAAAAAGGGACAGGAATGGAAAGAAATAAGTGTGATAATAGAGCAAACACATTCTTGACTATTCCAGAAAGCTTCAAGGATTCTGCGGAGCTACAAAAGCTTAACTGTTAATTCAGATTTTTTTAAATATAAAAAACACCTTAAATTTCACTGGATGCTTGCCTGTGTTCCCTGAAGCCAGAACAGACTATATTGCTGTCATTTCCTAGCATTCAAGTGATTAAACACAGTGACAGAGCATTTTCACATTCTAATTAGTGTAGCACAGAATCCAGGAGGCAGCTTACGGATAGTGTCCATCACAAGAAACGTTCAACTGTTCTATGGATGCTAATCCACAGAAGTGAGAAGGAAGAAATTGTATTGAATATGACTTCCCCATTCATAACTTTCTTGGCCTTGACTGGTGTGTTACTCTGCTGCCTGCTGCTCCTTGATTGTGGAACCCGGGTTCCACAGAGCTGTTAGTAACTCAGCCTTCCTTACTGCAACAAGTTGTGCACTAAGAGCTCTCTGTGGTGCTGCAACAAGCAACCAACCTGCCTTGCTCCTTGGACTCTTTGATAGGACCGGAACAGGACATCATGGGTATTTGTACAATTGTCATCTCATGCAGCAGGCAGAAGCAGCTCACCAGGTGGCATGGAGCTGCTAGGCTACTTTCCTGGCAGCTGGGTCACTACAAGGTTAGTGCAGTAGAAATGCACTAGTGGAGACCATTTGACAATCCTGCTTGTGCATTTGTACCACACCAACCTTCCCTCCACCTTGACCTTCCTTTGATTGGCTCTTGGTAAGCAATAGCAACCTACCTGTCTGAAAGCTAGAGGAGTAGCTCCAGCTCAGCCAATGAGCTGGAGGCAGGGGAGCTACTTTCTCAATCATGGAATCAGCCCTAAAGCCACCTCATACGTACTCTGAAAATATCATCATCATCATCATCATCATCATAAAAATGTTACTGGATTTGTGCAGTGAGGTCTGTTTCCTAAAGATCTGCACAAAGACAAGATAAGTAGAATGGATCCACCAGAGGACACATGAAAAAGTGATATGAGCGAGTCTCATATGTGCTGTGCATTCCACACAGTTTTCATTTCATTTCCACTTAATTTCCAAATAAATTTCCTTTTTTAAAAATAAAAAAATTGCATAACGCCTTTCTACATTGCAGCCCTCAAGGCAGCTTGCAACCCATAGAAATGACAAGTGTGCATCAAAAGTCACGATGCCAGCCTATATAAGAATTCAAAGTATAACAAGAGAAACCAAGCTTGTCAAAATGCAAGACTCTATTTCACAAATAGCGCTGTGAGATAAATGTCAGTGAACAACGAAACAACATCTTCCTCATCAAATGCAACTAATTAAACCATTATGAATAACAAAAACAATGGCAGCAAAAATACAACACAGAAATTGCCAGAGGCTAACTGAAAAGCTATGTCCAATCTCTCAGTTCCTGGGGAAGGGCCATAGCTCAGTGATACAGCATCTGATTTGCATCCAGAAGGTCCCAGGTTTAATCTTCAGTTAGGGCTGAGAGTGTCTCCTACCTGAAACCCTGGAACCATTGCTAGCCATTGTAGATAAGACTGAGCCAAATTGACCAGTGTTCTGACTCAGTGTAAGGCAGCCTCCAATGAAGTCCTGTGAGCTTCATCAAACAAATGTGAGGTGACCATGATTCCACAAACCACTTCTGAGAATGCAGTAATGTCCTCTCTATAGATCCTGGCATCGGATTATTTCTGAAGTCTTTAAAGAGCAGCTGAACAAGGTAGTGGTTAAGTGTATTCATTAGGACTAGGAAGGACAAATGTGCTTCAGTTTAATTGGACTACATGTTGAATGAGATGAAAGAATTATATGAATGTAATGGGCTGTATAGTGACTAAGGATTTACTCATTTTATTGGTATATTATTCATTACCATGAGACACATCACATGGGAACAAAAGTACACACTCATTTTTACAATGTGTTTTATTTTCTCTTTTCACTGCTTTGTCTTATTTAATGCCACCTGATGGTACATTTGCAGGCCTATATTTCAAATTAAAAATGAAGTTGCCT
The DNA here is from genome assembly GCF_965112155.1 of Podarcis liolepis. Lineage (NCBI taxonomy): Eukaryota > Metazoa > Chordata > Lepidosauria > Squamata > Lacertidae > Podarcis > Podarcis liolepis. Next base: position 11,514,610 of record NC_139570.1, read on the forward strand.
GCCAGTTCCTAATAGGCTTTGGGGTCTTTTGATGATTTTTTAAAAGTAGAATTATCTGTGCCTCCTTACAGATTTATTGGGTGTATCACAATTTGGAAGAGCAGCTGAAAAGCTATGTTTTTAAGTCTTAGCATTTGGCAGCTCACCTCTGTGTAGTTTACTGGTTAATTCTAATAATAATAATAACAATTTTAAAATTTGTATACCGTCCTATACCCATAGATCTCAGGGCAGTTCACAACATAAAATTACAATATAAAAACAATAAATAATAATACCTTATTTACTCGAGTCTCATGCACCACCAAATCTAATGCGCACCTCAATTTTCAAAACCTTGAAATCCAAAAAGTATATGCTGGCAAATGTAGATGTGCTGTTGAATCTAATGTGCACCCTAATTCTCTCAACATATTGTACTTTTCCATGTACAGTGGTACCTCAGGTTAAGTACTTAATTCATTCCGGAGGTCTGTACTTAACCTGAAATTGTTCTTAACCTGAAGCACCACTTTAGCTAATAGGGCCTTCTGCTGCCACCGCGCCGCCAGAGCACAATTTCTGTTCTCATCCTGAAGCAAAGTTCTTAACCTGAAGCACTCTTTATGGGTTAGCGGAGTCTGTAACCTGAAGGGTATGTAACCTGAAGCCTATGTAACCCAAGGTACCACTGTATAAGCCAAGGGGTTTTTTTACTTTAAAATAATGTTTAAAAATGGGGGCGTCTTATACATGAATAGTGCATTGGGGGGGGGACGGGTGATTGGTTGCAGCAGCGAGCAGGAGCTTGTCAGCAGTGATTTGGTGGTTGATTGGTGGCTGCTGCAAGGGCTGCTGTGGATTGGCTGCTGCTGTGGTAATTGGGTGGGTGTTTGGTTGCTACGGAAAGGGCTGTTGTGGATTTGCTGCTGCTGCGGCATATGGGCATGTGATTGCTGTTGATGAGCGGGCACACGCTTGTTGGATTTGTTGACGTGAGCGATTGTAAGCGTTTTCATTCTGGTTAGTAATTTTCGGGATCTCCCCCCCCCCCCAAAAGCTCAACATCTCTGGGCCATCTCCCCCCATTTTCTTAAATCTGAGTCCCCCAAAATAGGGGTCGTCTTATACAGGGGGGGGCATGTCATACATGGAAAAATACGGTAAAAAGTGTGCATTAGACTTGAGTAGAAATGGTAAATAGAATGAATAATAAAAACAAAGACAATCCAATAACCTCGCTTTCCACACCACAAAGGACTGATTGAAGAGGAACGTTTTCACCTGGCGCCTAAAGGTGTATAATGATGGCGTTAGCCGAACCTCCCTGGGGAGAGCCTTGCACAAATGGAGAGCTGCTGCAGAAATGGCAGCCCCCCAGACTTCTCATGGAGGAGGCACACAAAGGAGGGCCTCAGAGGATATCAGGGACAAGATGGGTTCATGATAATATCAGTTAATTAAGATAACAGTTCCAAGTCCAGTTTGGAGCCTGTCACACACTTGGCGCACACACACACACACACACACACACACACACACACACACACACACACCACATAAAATACAAAGCTGAAATTTGTGTTAAACTATCTGAAATTTTATAAACAAAAATCAAATTATTGTGTATAAAATAATTATCAAAATTAAGCAGATATAATCAGCAGAATTTAAAAGTCTGTATACATACCGGTAACTGAATTATGTTGACATTGGCTGTATGACTTTGTCCTAATCCCTTACCCCAGTCTAGGAAATTTTACTGAGGAACTGTCTCATTCTACACTTCCCAAAGCAAACCAAACCAAACCAAAACAAATATACCCTTTGAAATCAGTTCTCTGAATGTTGCAATGCAGTTTTCCAATGTGTACAAAACTGGGTCTATTAGGGCAAATATACATAAAAATGCATTCAAAAATGTTTTCTTCCTTCTCTTCCTTCTCCTCTTTAGCTTCTCACACCCATCTTTGTATATACACCTCTTCAAGTTTTCTCCATCAGTCTCTGTTGGTTGCTTCCTGCATCTATATAAGCCCTGCCGTTCATTTCAGATCGTCAATCCATCACATAGGTTGTTGTCCTCATGGTCTTTTCAAATTGTAGGGTCTCTAACACTACTTTATTCCATTGGCCTGAATTGCCTCATGCCACACGCCCTGCTTATGTCTATTTTAACTCTGCAGCCTTTCCTGCTACACCCGTGACCTTCAATCTTTATTGCATCCAGTTATTAGTTTTTCTATCTTTTAATGATATTCATAACACTGTATGTTCTGTGGCGAACTCTGAGCGGTGTGAGATTCCAAGGGTTCCAAGCATTTGTCCAGAATTGGTGTTTCATTTGGAATGAGGGACAGAGGAGGCTGTGGTGTCTTTCTGATATATGGTTTATTTTCACACATATACAACCTGAGGCTATGATGGAGGGGTTCCCAGCATTAACAACTCAAAGGGGTCTAGCTTCTCCCATATCTGCAGCCTTGAATTCAAAACCAAGCCTAGCTAGCTTCTAGCTCACACAACTCCACTCAGCAAGTTGATTGGAGGGGGCCCACCTATTTTTTTTGTCTGCAACAGATCCACTTCCTTTGTTAACTTAATGACCTTCCCAGGAAGCTAGCCTGGCTATTCCAGAAATTTGAATCATTCCTTCGATTTTAATGTTTGCTGGATCCAGGAATTAGAAGCCTATCGCCCGCACCCCCACCCCATACAATTCAAAACAATAGCTTATATTATTCTCAAGGTTATTCCAAACAGTAAAATTACAGCAAACATTAAACAAACAAACACAAGATTTCGACTGCACTGAACAATGTTGAAGAGAGAATTTATTTTTTTAACTGTGGCTTTGAATTTTTAAGCCACTTTTATTTAAATCTTGTGCCTTGGTACAAAGCATTAATTCTATGTACAATCCTCCCAGTGCAGCCTTCTCAGTGGATTAAAGTTTTTTCCAATGCATCTTTGCTTGAAAGATTAGCAGGTGAATACATTATTTTATAAACCCATATTCAAGAACCAAGAAGCGAAAGGATCCAGTAGGGATTTGGGGCTATTGTAAGGTTGTTAATAACTTAGGCTGTTCTCTACCCCCCACCCCCACCCCGCCACAAACAACACATCATTAAAATATATATTTACTAGAAAATAGCCAAGAGCTTTGTAACTGGAGAGTTCCTTATTTCCTTTATCTTTCAAATCTTGCTTGCAAGGATTAATGAGCCAAAGATTGGAGCTTTATGTTGCAAGCACTGGAAGCATCTCATAGTCTTTGTAGCAAACTTTTATATTGATTTAGCAGAAATTGTGTTTCATTAGCAAGATCATTCATCAGCTACAAGAGCTATTGCCATTGTAGAGCTTTAGAACAACCGATTGTCGATCTTCTCTTGGATCAAGGCAAGAAGAGTCAAGTTGATTGTACCAAAATAAACCAGTTAAACCTGCATCCTGGGATGCCATTTAATAAATCATTGCAGGTAGGGAGCAGGGAAATAGATTCAGGAAGCTGCAATGTAGAGGAAGTCATATAGTGTTATAGGCTTAGAACCTAAGATAAGGGAACTAGCACTATGGTTCATTGGACAGTGTATTAGGGGCCATACAGAGTGTTTCCTATGTAGAGAGTCGCAGGTTCAATCCCCAGCATACCCAGGTAGGACTGGTAGGGACCGCTGTATGAAATCCTGGAGCATCACTGATAGTGGAGGCAATACTGAGCTCGATGGAACACTAGCCTGAGATGACTGTCTGTAATCACCAAAGAATTGATGCTTTTGAATTATGGTGTTGGAGGAGACTCTTGAGAGTCCCATGGACTGCAAGAAGATCAAACCTACCCATTCTTAAGGAAATCAGCCCTGAGTGCTCACTGGAAGGACAGATCCTGAAGCTGAGGCTCCAATACTTTGGCCACCTCATGAGAAGAAAAGACTCCCTGGAAAAGACCCTGATGTTGGGAAGGATGGAAGGCACAAGGAGAAGGGGACGACAGAGGACGAGATGGTTGGACAGTGTTCTCGAAGCCATAATCATGAGTTTGACCAAACTGCGGGAGGCAGTGGAAGACAGGAGTGCCTGGCGTGCTCTGGTCCTTGGGGTCACATAGAGATGGACACGACTAAACAACAGCATTCTCCTTTAAACCAGCCCATTCTTCAGGATGGTGAGGGATCTTTCTTTTTAAAGCAAGGACCTGAGATCAATGGCACAGCACTTGCCTTGCACACAAAAGGCCCCAGTTTCAAATCTAGGCATCTCCTGGTTGGGCTGAGAGAGACTCCTGCCTGAAACCCTGGAATACTGCTGCCCAGCAATGCAGACAATGCTAAGATGCATGGACCAATGGACTGGCTTCCTTTGTTTCCATTGACTCTCCTCTGCCTGATGCCTTCTCACTGTCACACAACATTGCTTACTAATGTTGGAGCTCTGACATTACTGAGGTGTAGCAGTCCCTCCACCCTCTCTCACACAGAGAGGTGGGGAGAAAACATTACCAACCTGGATCTAGAATAATTCATTTCCCACCCATTGTTGCCAATATGAGGGGAAAGAAGTGGTGCTGGTCGTGAAACCCACAGATAGGACAGAAGAAATGCAAGAGGTCTGGTCCTTCATTGTTCATGCCCTGCCAGTTCAAGGCCACTGTATGTAATGATTTGACTATCTCCTCTCCCCTCACCCCAGGATTTCAGCCTTAAGCCCACCCATGAGGCAGATGGAGGTAGCTGCCATGGGTGCCCTGCCCATCAGTGATGATGACGAACAAGGAGAAGCAGTTGAAGCAGTGGCTTCCAGTGGGATCCTGCAAGAGCCCCATGAAATCTCATGAGAGCTCAATGAGATCTCACCAGAAGCTGCCAACACTTCTTGCCTCTCCAGTGCTGCCACAGGCACACCCCTGTCGTCCAGCTGCCATCAGAGAAGGGAGGAGAAACAGCTTGGGCAGCAGCTTCCAGATTCCAGCAAGATCTTGTGGGGTTATCATGAGATCTTGATGGAAAATGCAAGCCACAACTGTGGTAGTCATGGGCAACACCTCCCGCTTTGCCTCAGAGGGCGAAATAGGATGGAGTGCCTCTGCCTTAAGGTCATCCTTATTTTTTAAAATTCAGGCATCACTTCCTACTCTCTATGGAATACTTTATGGTGGTAGCTTTTGCAGCATATGGATGGGCCTCCTCTGTCAGTTAGTTGGACGACCTAGGTCCAGTATACCTGAAGGAGCATCTTCACCTCCATCGTTCTGCCCGGTTATTGTATTTTAGTATTTTGTTGGAAGCTGCCCAGACAAGATGGGAAACCCAGCCAGATGGGCGCGGTATAAATAATAAATTATTGTTATATTATTATTATAGTTGTGCAGAACAGGCAGCCCGATTATGATCCTATTCCCAAGAAATTGAGCTTTCTTCTTCCCACCCAACCCCCCCCCCCACATACTACCTAAAACTGGACCTGCAAAGTCCATGACCCCAGCTCAAAGATGAGCATGATCCCCACAACATGTTTGGCTGTTTGGCAAACGCTTGATAAACCATCCATGTCTGCCTACCTTGTGACTACAAATATGAGGCTGCTTGGCATTGATAGGAAGCTGCTTTGCATTGAATCAGACCATTGTTTACTATTTTCTGCACTGACTGGCTGCAGCTCTTTTGGGTTTCAGATGGCAGACAACCCCGGCCCTACCTCGAGATGCTGGGAATTGAACCCGGGAACCATTTGCATGCAAGGCAGATGTTCTACCACTGAGCTAGTCCTCAGTAGGCTTCTATACACATGCAAACTTATACAACCTTGCTTCTGCCATTTGTCTTGAATTTTTGTCTTGAACATTTAAATAACCACCCTGGATCAACCGTACATCTAAACTGCCATCCTGTTTCCTGCAATTACCATCCATCCTTTGGGGAGGCCACAGTCAGAGCAGACTGCCTGCTCTGACTCACAAAGTTTCCATGTAACCATCATGGCTAACACACCTTGATAGATCTACCCTCCATTAAGATTGTGCCTTCTCTCCTTTCCATGCACAGAGAAGCCAATGAACCCGGTATAATAATAATAATAATAATAATAATAATAATAATAATAATAATAATAATAATAATAATAATAATTTATTACTTGTACCTCGCCCATCTGGCTGAGTTTCCCCAGCCACCCTGGGCAGCTTCCAAATTAAAATATCACACATTAAAAACTTCCCTAAACAGGGCTGCCTTCAGGTGTCTTCTAAATGTCAGGTTGTTGTTTTTCTCTTTGACATCTGGTGGGAGGGCGTTCCACAGGGCGGGTGCCACTCCCGAGAAGGCCCTCTGCCTGGTTCCCTGTAACTTGGCTTCTTGCAGTGAGGGAATCACCAGAAGGCCCTCGGCGCTGGACCTCAGTGTCCAGGCGGAATGATGGGGGTGGAGACGCTCCTTTAGGTATACTGGGCCGAGGCCGTTTAGGGCTTTAAAGGTCAGCACCAACACTTTAAAGGTAGTTGAACCTTGCTTCAACATTTGTGGTAGGTTAACATACTCCACTGCAACAAGGTGCAGGATGATTGTTTAGAGTGGCTGGACTGTCTGTGTACCAGGCAGAGCTCTGTCCTCCAACAGAGGGGAATGTCTTTGGAGGAACAGCCGGGGGACCACTGCTGTGCTGCTCTCCACAGCATCTGCCGCTTGAGGTGGACAAGTCACTGTGCCAAATAGTAGGGTCGGCCCTGCTTTATCTAATACCCCTTTAAAGATATCTATAAGGGCATCACCACATTCTGAGGCAGTGAATTCCAGTGATATAAGAAGCCAACTCTACAGAAACCCAGAGCAAGGCTTCCAGTGTGACTGCCCCGTTCTGTGGAACAGCATTCTTATCAAGATGCAATAGGTCATGGGTAGGCAAACTAAAGGGACGCAGGTGGCGCTGTGGTCTAAACTACTGGGCCTCTTGGGCTTGCCGATCGGAAGGTTGGCGGTTCGAATCCCAGTGACGGGGTGAGCTCCCATTGTTTGGTCCCAGCTGCTGCCAACCTAGCAGTTTGAAAGCACACCAAAAAGTGCAAGTAGATAAATAGGTACTGCTCTAGTGGAAAGGTAAATGGCATTTCCGTGCGCTGCTCTCATTTCACCAGAAGCGGCTTAGTCATGCTGGCCACATGACCCGGAAAAACTGTCTGCAGACAAACGTCGGCACCCTCGGTCAGTAAAGCGAGATGAGCACCACAACCCCAGAGTCATTTGCGACTGGACTTAACTGTCAGGGGTCCTTTACCTTTTAAGGCAAACTAAGGCCCGGGGGCTGGATCCAGCCCAATCACCTTCTAAATCCGGTCTGCAGACGGTCCGGGAATCAGCATGTTTTTACATGAGTAGAATGTGTGCTTTTAATTAAAATGCATCTCTGGGTTATTTGTGGGGCATAGGAATTCGCTCACCCCCCCCAATAATATAGTTCAGCCCCCCACAAGGTCTGAGGGACAGTGGACTGGCCCCCTGCTGAAATTTTTTGCTGACCCCTGCAATAGGTGCTTACCACCTACACCTTCTGGAAACAACTGAAGGCACTTTTATTCTTCTCTAGCTGAATTAATAGATCTCTGCCATGGATATCTACTTTGTATTGTTTTTTAAAATGCATTTGCTATTATTTTCTCTTTATTAGTTGCTTCTTAGCTGCTTTTTATTGTATTGTGCATATCACCTTGAGAAATGACATAATACTAATAATAAATCAACTCTTTCATCTATTTTAAATTTGTTGCCAAACAAATTTAAATGGGGTGGCTTCCAATTCTCATATTCTAAAAGAGAAATGAAAACTCTTCTCTCTCTCTCTCTCTCTTTCTCTCCACACACTGCATAATTTCAGTGGCGTAGGGTGGGTTGTCAGCACCCGGGGCAAGGCAAGTAATTTGCGCCCCCTAACCCGTGGATTTGCGCCCCCTAACCCGTGGATTTGCGCCCCCTAACCCTAACTCCCAGATGTTGCGCCCGGTGCAGCCGGCCCCCCTGCACCCCCCACGCTACGCCACTGCATAATTTTATAATCATGACCTAACCTAGCACTTGTTACGCATTTTGTTTTAGAAACAACAACTAAAATGCCTCACAAACACTTCGGCCTTTGCTTGTAGGGGAGATGCTCCAAGCTTTTGGTCATTTTCATCACCCTTAATTTGGTAGCACACTTAATGCTGCCTTAACGTTCTATAGAGAGCAAAGCCCCCTTTCTCATCACTTGTCATCCCCATCTGACAATAGCATATTATGTTTTCAACATATATGTCTGTAAGCAAACAATGACTGACATAAATGATTGTGTCTTTCTGACATCAGCTGTTTGACTTATCAAATGGAGAAGAACAAGGAATATGTTTCCGACATGGCCAAAATATTCAGCATTAAACGGTTCAAATCCTAATGAGAAATTTTAAACAAAGTCAAAGCTGTCAGATTTGACAGTTCTAAATTCCAGTTTCCTGTCTGGAAACCTAGGGCATTTGACTTCTCATCAACTTGCAGCAGGAGGCCAGTAGTAAATCCACTACCATCCTAAGCAGTGATCTCTGATTGTCCTGTTAAAATTTAAGGCTAGTGTGGTGCCTGAACCTCTCTCCAATTTCTTCCCTATGATTTACCCATTTTTCTATCTCTTTCCTGGTACAGAATTTCAGGAGGTGATGCCTAAGAATGGGGGAGACATTAGATTTTAAACGGTATAACACCATACACATAAACAACCCAAAAACAATAAAGAACACCATCACCAAAATGAGAAAGTACATACAAAAAAAGAAAAATCAACAAACAAAAAATCATAAAAAGACATAAAAAATAGTTCAATTTCATAGATCAAATTTCCATGACCCTCTTTTCTGACTCCCTCACATCTCCCTTTTCTATGTTCCCATTTACAAAATCTTGTTCAGCAATATTTCACCTTCTCTCCAAGCTTGTTTTAAGTTGTACGTTTCAACTATTATGTCTCCTATTTTACCCTTTGTTGTCAAATATTTAAATATTTAATCTTGACATAATATTATTCAAGTTTCACCTTTGTTCTTATAGTTAGGTTATTTTCATACTCCTCTCAGCTAAGTCACTAAGGCCATATTATCTTTATATCCTGCATCATTCTAGCATTCATACAATTTACAATACTTTTGCAAATAGTCCTTAAATTTCTTCCAGTCCTCTTCCACTGTCTCTTCTCCCAGGTCTCGGATTCTGCCAGTCATTTCTGCCAATTCCATATAGTCTATCAGTTGCATCTTAAAGACCCCTTTTTATGCCAACATGACTTTGCAGCTTTTATTTATTTTTTCTTGTTTATTAGCCAGCCACTTTAATGATTAACTGCTTGTTTGTAATGGTGCTTTATGTTTCATAACTGTCCACCACCCTGATACAGAAAAAGATCCATAAATAAATAAATCATGTTCCCCATCCACCATTGCACCATTGCACTTCCAAGATGCCATGGGCTTAAGCATGTAGCATTTGCTTATTCAGTCACCTCCCTCCCTGAGATCCCGTTATAATATTCCCAAACCTACTGACTGACCAGGACACTCATCTGTATGAGCAAATATACCTTCTTGTTCCCTACCAGACAACCAAGGATATTTGTAGCATTCCAAATCTTCCCCTACCCCACAACCCCATATGAAAACATGGATAGCACATATGATTAGAAGACTTTCAGCAGGATGCTTCTTATACAATAATTGGATTGGATCAGCAAATTGATCAAAAAGGCAAATGTTCTCTAGAGCAATCACATTAGATGCCACCAGCGCTTCCTTTTTTGCCTATACTATTTGACAGTTGTTGGACCCAGAATGTCCAGTGGGATAACAGAACAAAAGTAACAAGGTTAGCAAAAAATGCAATTAAGCAAGAGACAATAATTGCTATTCTTTGCTATTATCAACTGACAATTATGGGAACAGTCCACTGGATGACAGTGTTTCTCAGAAGATATACAACTTCCAGGGCAATTTTCATGTTATACCTCAGACTCTTTTTAGAGTAACGGTTGGGAAGAGGAACTAGCATAGGGTATTGCTGTTTATCTGCTGTCTGGATTATGCTCAGAACTGGAGATGGACTGTTCCCATTGGGACATGCTGTATAGGAAATCCAGCCCACAACCAGCAGGATTGCATGAATTATCTTGTAAGGTGTGCATATGAGATAAAGAAACATGCCGTCAAATATTATATAGGTGGCTAGAGAGAGGAGGGTTTGCTAGAGCAAGGAAGAGAGGTAAGGCCAAACAATTCTGTTTCCGTAGTCCAAATGGATGTATATGAAAGGTCAGAAGCAAACAGAGGGAGTCTTCCATCAGCAATGAAGTGAGAGGAATGTCAGGAAAGGGAAGTAATGAAAAAATGAAAGAACCGACAGACTCGCTGGGTCAGCCCAATGATCCATCCCACCTGATATTCAGACTTTGTCAGTGGCTAGTCAAGTGTGTGAGAGAAAGATCTTTCCCCCGCACTCTCTTTTTAAAGGCATTGCTTGCCTAGGGAAGAAAATTGTTAGGGGAAGTTGGTCATCAGAAAAAAGAAAAGAAAATGATAGCTTTGAAAATAAACAGTTCTCCTTTTTTTTTGCTCTTTTTGATCATAGCAGCAGGAAGAAGTATAAATGCTTTTGGAAACACTGAGAGGTTGGGCTATCACAAATAATTCAATCAACCTGATTCTTTCTTTCTTTCTTTCTTTCTTTCTTTCTTTCTTTCTTTCTTTCTTTCTTTCTTTCTTTCGCAACATGCAGCATTAAGGGTGTGGGAGAAAATTGATTATGTTTGCATTTAAAGGGAAGCCTACTTAATTCACACTTCCTGGAAACAGCCATCCTTGGAAATTTTCATGTCTCCAAATCCTGCACTGCAGTTCTCCAGTCATGCAAAGTGTACAAAAATAAGTATGCTAAGCTAAAATGGATCCCTGACCCACCCAGTTCAAGGCCAATTGCTAGCTAGCTTTCATCCAACCCATGGCCTTCTTGCAGCACAGACAAGGAAAATCTGCCTGCATGTTTGCTCCTTTGGCATTGCAGCTTTGGATTGATGAGTTAGCAAGTCCAAGTGGAGATCCTGTCTCTATCAATTCTACCCTCACAGCCTTGTTAGGACAGTTCTGAAGAAGCCTCCCTCTGCCATAAAATATACCTCAAGATACTCTCCAAATGTTTGTTTTGTATTGTAGTTTCCTGAAACCAGCACTTCTCTTGAACATTTTCTCATGCAAGCCATGGCTTCAAAGGGGAAATGTTCCTTTGCATCCCAAACTTGAGCCGCAACTGCAAGTGATGCAAAGATCCTTTGCGTCCCTGACTTGAATTTCAATAAGCCTAGTGCTGGTTGGTGACCATTGTGATTGGTAAGGCAGGGAGCCCAACAGTGGGTGGAACCAGAACCAGTGACAGGCAGGGCCAATTAATCCTAATTTTGTCTCCATCTTCCTGCCTGCAGAATTCTACAAGGCCAGGACTAGCACTAAGCAGGAGGAGGCTTGACAGCTAGGGCCACCCCCTAGAATTGGTTGTATGTCAGAAGGCAGACAAGTGGGAGCTGGCTGAGGGTGTGCTGAAATTAGTGCGGCAGTGTGCTACTTGCCCTAATGGAGCAGCCTTCACTGGATAAACAGCAAAACTATGGTTAATTAGAGCTTTTGTGATTGAATCAGACCTCACCCAAACAGAAGAGTGAAAGAATTCCATGAATGAGTAAACACATGTACTTAATAAGCTGAGATAGAAACAACTGAATTGAGCCTGGGTCTCTGTGTGTGCCTGTGAAGTATATATCGGAGATTTGCTTTGACAAGTTTGAAATTAAACATTCTTGCCAATTTAAGTCATGGCAGTGTCTGAGAGGCGGCAAAAGATTAATTTTTCATCAGCGTAACAAAAACCAAAACATTTCAGCTGAGGCTTGCTTGCTTTACAAAAGCAGAAATGACTAGAGATTAATTGTAAAAGATAAAAAAGGATTTATTCTACTGAAATACCTTTACAGTGGAAACTACTTTCCCTTTTTCTTTTGTGTAATGACTATGTAAGTACCTAAAATGTGACCTGGTCCAAATGCCTATTGTGCCCATCTGAACTCTGATGTGCTTATAGAATCCTGAGACATTCAAGAGCAGAGAACCACCTCGCACACACCAAGATTCTAGTGGGTGCTAGAAGGGTGAATGGATTCCAATGGATTCCAATGTCCAATAGGCCATTGAGTCCAGCATTGTGTTCTCAGTGTCCAACCAGATACCCATGGGAAGCTCAAAAGCAGGACTTGAGCACTGTACTCTGGCCTCCTTCAGTTCCCAGAAACTGATATTCCAAGGCATACTACCTCTAATGGTGGAGCCAGAGCATAGCCATCAAAGCTGCGTTGTGTAGGGGAGGGGAGGTGCTGCCATCACCTGCCCCTCCATGCTGAAGGCTATTCCATTAAAGGAATCCGGGAGTGTGGATCTCGTTCGAAGCCCGGGGAGGGGCTAGGGCCATACCATAACCCCATCCGGAACCCAAGGGATGCTCGAGTTGATCCGCATCGGCGGGGCCCCCCCTACTGGTGCAAGGCAGGCAGGAGTCAGATATAGTCTGTTGTTGGCAATGCCTAAGCCAATACCACTCACATTCTGTAACCTATAAAGTTGTGGCCTAAATTTGCCCATTAACATTAACCTAAAATTCTGTGTCCTTGTTCTGCTGGGAGTGGCTTAGGGGCCTTGACACGCAAACTGATATTTCAAGGCATACTACCTCTGATGGTGGAGCCAGGGCATAGCCATCATAGCTAGCCACTGATAGCCTTCTCTTCCATGAATTTGTCCAATCCTCTGCTAAAGTCATTCAAGTTGATGGCCATCACTACCTCCTTTGGGAGCAAGTTCCGTAGTTGTGCTGCATGAAGACGCCCTTTCTTTTATCTTTCCTGTACCTTCCAACATTCAGAAATCCCTACAGTTTCTCTGTGTTATTGTTCTGGCATTGTGACATTTCTTGGGCTTAGACCTCTAGCAGGAACAGCAGATTTTGGGATGTTGGCATAGGATACTTGTGCACCTGCAGGAAGAAATAAATGAGCAAACACAATTAAAATTAATCTCTAGATAAGCCTTCACCAACCTTGTTCCCTCCAGGTGTTTTGGACTACAACTCCCATCAGCTCCAGCCATATGCTTATATAAATCCAATCTGAACCTGATCACTATGCCAGCTCCAACTTTTGTTCCCACTTTCCACTCCAGATGGCATGAGGACTGAGACTGCAGGTGAAGCAGTGGCTGTACCACTCTTTAATGCCCTGCTGCTGCCCAGTTGGGGTTTGGAATTCTCTGTAACTCCTTATATTTCCATTTAGATATTTGCTGTCAAAAATTGCCTGAGTTATTTATAAAAGTGGGGGGACGGGACCCATAATCCATTCCTTGTGGACACTATAATAAAATTACAGAATGCTGCCATTACCTATAAATGTGCCTCACACACCTATTTTTATATACATTTAGCTTCTGATGAGCTTGATAATTCCTGACATTTGTTCCCCCAGATCTGCTGCTTTTATTTAAATACTCTCTAATCAGCTAAATAAAGACGTATATGATAAAGCGAAGGAAAAAATAATAATAGCAAAAGCACAGACAATGCCTTGCAGCAGTTCTCTGGCATTTTGAAAGAGACGGAGGGGGGTTGAATTCTAAAGTATCTCCATATTCATGATGACTTGGAGCAAAAATCAGAATGCGGAATTTTATCTTTAGACTTTCTATAGGTTTGCTGTTATCTTTGAATGTTGATTATAAGAGGGGGGGGGGAACAGTAGTGGCTTGTGCCCATTGGGGCTGGTAGGGTGGAAGGCAAGGGGTCTAACAGTAGGTGGAGCCACAGCCAATGACAAGCAGAGCCAATGAATGCTAGTTTTCTTTTTCCCTACAAGGGCAATATAAAGACTATGGAGGTGGGAGCTGACTGCCAGGACCATCTGCTGGGCTGTTTATAAGAAGGAAGGAAGACAAGAGGTGGCTGGCTGAAGGTAGAATGAGGTTGTTGGGCTAGTGCCCTGTTTACCCTTATAGACCAGCTTCCACTGCTGGAGGATAGAAGGGAAGGGCAACAAATTTGTGAACTTGGCCCTAACAACCGCCCACAGTATTATGTGAAGGACAGTGGGTGGTAACATGGCACATGAGTTTGCAGGAAGAAGACATTGAGAAGCTAATATTAAAGAGGTTAAATGGAAGAATGGGCATGGGGGAATATGACTATGACATATCTTTCCGGAGGCTAATTCTTACCAGCATTGGGGTCCCAATCCTCAATGGCAGCAGATAATGATCACAGCATGGAGAGATGCTGTCTGTGAGATCCTCTCGTCTTGCCTCTGACCACCATTAGCCCACATGCTTATTTAGGGGGTTATAGACTTTCTGATTCTTCCATCCATCCTCAAATTTTCTATTTAACCCCAAGACTGAGAAGATCACTTATGTAAGTTCACTTTGGAGAACAAAACTCTGTTTTAAAATTGTGTTCCAATTGCACTTACCAGAAAATCAAAGCATGTTTGCTCTCTAGAATAAATTGGCATACAAATTGGTGTTCAGTGTGTACAGAAATGCATAAACTGGGGCAAAGTGTGCCTAACAATGCATTTGTTTGTGAAATTAACATACAACGTTGCATTAAATTAGGGGCTTTGCAAAAGCGAGCATAGCAGAGAAATTAGCACTAAAATACTGGTGAAAAACTTTAAATATGTTTTTGCAAACTACTGTGGAAATATGGAGAACGAAGTGTATTTCAGATTAGGAGGTGGGGAGATCAGATTTGTCCATTCCTAACTACAGCTCCTATAATCTCTGACCATTGGTCATGCTGGATGTACATGATGGAGTTGGAGCCCAACAATATATGAAAGGCTACAGGTTCCCCACCCCTGCCTGACAGCATCTGTGCAGATGCCCTGTGTTATGCTTAATAAAGCTGTGGTCCCACTGAATCCAACCCAACAGTATTTCACCTCTTATTTCCAGGTGTGTGCATAGTTTCTAATCCTCCCTTCCTGCACCCCCACCCACCCTGCAAAACTATTGCATGCTGCAGAAGAGCTTGGATATATGGTGTCATGTGTTTTCTACAGTCTTCCGATGAAAGCTAATTCATTGCAGTTTGATGCTGCACTGCTCTGACCTTTGCAGTATTTTATATGTTGAGCAGCTGGCCGCTCTTCGCTTTCCCAGAGGCTAGCAAGGCTGTAAACAGGAAGGAAAGTGGAATAGCAGCCAATCTAATTACAGAATATTGAAAAGGTCAAAGGAGTGCAGTGTGTGCCACTCTGATTTACAGAATGCACGAGTGGTCCAAAGCCCCAGTGATAAAAAGGAATTGTTATCAGGAATAATAACATACTTACCCGGTGGGAACCATAGTAACTCCACGCATTCGGTGAGGTTTCTGAATAGACCTTTTTGGATTTTGAACAATAGATGTACAGAAACCTCACGCATCTAAAAGAGTGTCACCTGCATTATACAGCAAGGCAATATCACAGTGCCTAGCTGTATGGTTGCCAAACAATTTTGGCAGTGGGTGGGGAATTGGATTGGTTCTGCTTTGGGCCAGACTACCGTGAGTGGAAGAAAATCTTCCCCATACTTTTTTTTTAAGCCCTAGATTAGTTTCAGGGAACCTGTGGCCCTCTAGATGTTGTTGGACCATGGCTCCCATCAGTCCCAGGCATGAGGGATGATGGGATTTGTAGTCCATCAGATTGTGGAGAGTAACATATTTTCTATTCTGGCCTTAGATGAATAGTTTTGTATAAGGCTTGGCCAGGATTACTAAAAAACCCCCCACTGTGCTTATGGAACCACAGATTGGATCCATCACTGGTTCCATCTCCAGACCCAGTTTGGCTGTGCCCAAATGTCCTGACCAGATGCCAGCATTTATTCTGCAAGAGCTGGCTAGATGGACATATAATAGTTCAGACAATCACCCTATATGGGGAACTAATGTTGATCAGGTTTTCAATCTGTTTACCACTTTTTCACAAATAAGATTTAGTGTTTTGGCATTTGGCTTCTTTGATATTAAAGGTATTTCACTAGAATTTTATTTCTCTGGGATGTCTTTCTATGATTTTCCCCATGTGCTAGACTGCATGGTTGTTAAGGATAGTTCTAAGAGTATTTCACGAGCTTCTGTAAGATCTGGTGCCCTCTGGGTTTTGAAAAAGAAAACCCAAAGGTTTTTACTGTTTAATATTTCCACATGGAACTTGCTCGCACAGCTGATGCTTTGGTTAAAGACAAAGCCTGAGGCACTTTGAAGCACCATGCAGGGATTTTTGCCAGTGCTGCACAGTGCTTTGAAGTCCCAGCTTCCAGACTTCAAAGCTCCCAGTCAGCTGATGTCATTGTGATCTCAGGTGACTGACATGTGCGTAGCTACACCCACCTGTCAAATGTGGCCCATAGATCTAGAATTGGTAAGAATGTGGCCCGTGGAGTCAGTCTTCCCTGCCCTATAACAAAATTATTGCAGAGCATGCAAAAGTTATTGGGCAATTCCTTCTCACCCCTGGATAAATTTGGAGAAATGGTATTCACAAATTCTCTGCTGTTGAAAACAGGACAAGGAACCATGAGAGGCCATTTGTGCCCAAGTCTAGTTTAACCAAAGTGCTGCATACTTCCAGGGGACCATTTTCTCCTCTTGGCCTCTGGGGGCAGCAGAGTTACATGCATCTCTTAACACGTTTGTTCCTTACAGCTCTCAAGGTGCAGAGAGCAAAAACACACAACAAGATTGGGGTTAATGAAGGTTCAAGAAAACCCAAGATCCGAAATAGAGACTCCGTGTGTGCGGATGAGTACCAATTATTCACTGTGGCGATAATTGAATACAGACCTCCTTGCCCTGGAGGGCTCATTGCATTAAACAGAACATAAGGAATTTCCCAGGTATTACTTGTAAGCTGTTCTTTGTCCAGAAAGAGGCATTTCTGTTCACATCCAATTCTCAGCTAAGTTCATCATTATATGGTTGTTTGCAGGTCATATCGGTGGCTCCTAGGGAGATCTCTTTTCCTTGATGACTCAAATAATCAAAGTCAGTTTGTGTGACAAGACTACCAAATACAAACAATGAAGCACCTGTGATAATAACATCAGAGGGAGAATTTCATCAGTGGCTCTTTTTCTTCTCCTTTTCATGGCAAGTCTGGTCTGTTGAATATCCTTTTTCCACAGAACTGTCCTCCCTAATCCCTCCCATATCTACCTCTCTCCCTCCCTCCTTTTATTACATTTCTATCTTACCTTCCCTCTAAGGAGTTGCATGGCACTCTTTTCCACTTCAACCCCCAAAGCAGCCCTGTGAGGTAAGTCAGGCTGAAGGAGAGTAACTGCTGTAAGGTCAACTGTTGAGCTTCATGGCTAGGTGAGAATATGAATCAGGGTCTC
This sequence comes from Podarcis liolepis, assembly GCF_965112155.1. Lineage (NCBI taxonomy): Eukaryota > Metazoa > Chordata > Lepidosauria > Squamata > Lacertidae > Podarcis > Podarcis liolepis. The sequence goes on from NC_139570.1 coordinate 11,532,071, forward strand.
TCCCAGTCCTAAGCTGGAAATCTAAACACTGTGCCATATTGGTCCCCAATATTTATCAAGGTTAAAACCCTGCAGATATGGCTTTTTCCCCTTAGAGTGTTTAATTTTGTACAGAACTGGAGGTATAAGAGCTAATGTGTTGTTCCAGTCAAGTCCATTTTGGGGGAGGGGGAGGGGAAATGTTTTATATGATTTTAACGTATTGTTTTGAAATATTGCTTCTTTGTGCACTTCTATGGGTTGCATCCAGTCCACGTGCTCACCAGAGTAGACCCGTTGAAACTAATGAGCATGACATATGTCCATTATTGTCAACGGGCCTTCTCTAACCTGGATACAACCCCGTGAATTTTCAGATTGCCCCTGAAAGAGGAATTCCTTGCTTCTGAAATGAGCTGGGTACCAAGAAACATCTTAGGGACTTTCTCTCCCCATGATGTTTGTTATGACTACTAAACCTTATCCCTTTTTTAATCAGTTCATGGAACAATAAATTCACTGAACAAAGTGAATACTTATTTAGATAACACATAAATAAGTTATGAAATTTATGGCCGTAAGATGCATGATTAGCAAGTATATTCAAAACATTTTCTCAGAAAATTATCTTGTAATATTTTTTTGAATACTTGATATTGAAATATAGACCACCATAGAAAGAAAGCAATAGGCTACCACAGGAGAGCTAGAAAGACTAAAGGGGCCAAACTCATTACTTTTTCCAACAATATGAAGAGGAAATTCAATCATAATTAACTCTGGATCATCAGCTGAGCCACTTTATTCAGTGGCAGAGATGTTGGGGGAACATTTCACTGAATATTCCTCAGCAGAGGTGTACACCAATCCAATCTGAAGCCCATTCCAGCTCCTTGGAGTGACCTCCATTTGACCCAGGATGATCAGGGGCTGACCTAACCCAGCTCTGGGCCCTGAACTGATTTGGGGGATCTTGCACTGGCATGGAGTTGAGGGGAAGGAGATATGCTTCTCCTCCTCCCCCACCCGACCTGCATGTTTATTTTTTTAAAAAATAATATTTATTAAAAGTTTAAAGATTACAGAAAGAAGTAAAAGAAAGAAAAAAAGTAAACAATACAAATCAATACATTACAATACATAAAAAACAAAAACAAAAGACACAATACATAAAAACAAAAACAAAAGCAAAAACAATTAAAAACACATCCAATATTTCCATATCTTTGTCTTTCATTAACTTGTTTCATCGACATCCTCACCCTTTTTTGTATTCTAGTTATTAATTATTTCAGCAAATCCTTTCCATCTTTCACTGTTTTCTGTCATTTGATTGTCTTAATTTATTTTAACCTTATCTTACCATTAAAACCCTAAAACTTATTTGTACTTAACTCCTTATAACGTTTCTACTAAAGCCATGTAATTTCATTCCAACATTTTTCTAACACATTAATTTTACAATATTTCTCTAAATAAATTTTTAAAACTTTTTTCCAATCTTCTTTCACCGTCTCTTCTCCCTGGTCTCAGATTCTGTCAGTCCTTTCTATCAATCCCATATGGTCCATCAACCTGGTGATCTTCTGTCCGAGGCTCTTAACTCTTTTCCATGTACCTTCTGCAGATCTTCTTCATATTTATACATGCATTTAACTTTATCTTCTGCTGATCTTGTTCTTAATTTCCTTCCTTTGGCGCTGAGGAGTAGATCTCGGGGAAACTCCAACCTAACAATGTCTTTATTCCTTCTCGACAGGACAGCCCATTCTCCATAGTCAAAACTAAAGTCCAAAAGATATTTCAGAGCGTGTTTCAAAATCCCTCCAAAGCTAAAGGCCCCCACAACTCCAATCTCCCCCTGACCCAAATCCAGATCCCAAAAGCCAGAACATCCCTGCATAAGAGGATCTATCCAACTTTCCTTCTCCAATCCAAGCGGGACTCCATCCCTCCAAATCTGGCTTTCTCTAAATTCAATTGTAGAAGGCAACCACTTATATTCATCAAATTGCCTCTGTACGGCTGGGGCTCTCTCCACTTGTATTACTTGAGGTTCAACAACAGCTTTCTCCCTCGTCTTCTCCACAACTTGCCATGTCAAAGTGGATTCCTGAATCGATTCCTGAGTAGTTTCTGTATAAGTATTCACTTTTTGTCCCAAATCAGTCATTTTTTGTCCCAAATTATCAATTTTAGTAGTCATCACATCCGTCTTGTCATGAAGCTGTTCCAATAAAGCACTTATCTTGCAAAATGCAGTCACTAAGGCTTCTTCTGTTGACATTCTTGTCCAAGGTCACTCTCTGATTCTCACGGTCTTTAATCTCTGCAGCTGGAAAATTCCCCAGCTCCACTCCTGCAACAGTTTCAAAAGCTCCCTCTAGAGGAAACAATTTCTATTTGTATCCGTCCTTTTAAATGCAGATCCAGCAACAAATTTAGTTTCAATTTTCCACTACTTTTGCTCCTTTTTAAGTGCAAAAGGAAACAATGGAAACAATATATTTCTCTTATATAACTGTCTGTCAACATACGTTTTATTCACAGTCAATGAACTTTCCCAAAACGTCGATCTTACTGGCAGCCCGTTCCCAGGTTCAAAACGGTGGTAATTTATCTTTCTTCACTCTCTCTCCTGCAGGCTTAGGCGATCTAAAATTTCCCCCCTCTTCTCCTGCTTCCAAGGGGGGTTTAGTAGTTTTAACGGATGGAAATTTAATCCTTCAGAAGAGGCTTTCCAAGACTTTAGCTTGCAACGTCTTTGCTTCAATCTATTTACAAAAGAGGAAGGCGGACTTCCTGTTTGAAACCTTCCCGTTTTGGTGCCAAATTAAGGTGTTTAAAGATCCAATTTTCCGTTCTACTCACGGGTAGTTGTTTAAAGTCCAATTTTCCACAGGAAAAAGCCAGCGCTCTCTGGCAACAGCAATGCAGCTTCACTCCGTGAAAGAAGCAGTCGATTCGAAGCACCACGCTGCTCACCCCACGTCGCTCCGGATCCCCGAAACCGGGTTTCCCCGCGAGTAGGGGAGGCGCAAAAGGTGCCAGCCGAATCCCACGTCCACAGGCTTCTCCCGCCTGTGGTTTTTAGTGGGTTTCCGCCTTGCCGTGGCGGCCAGACTCTGGTTTCCTCCCGATCAGAGGAAATCCACCATTGCCAGAGGCGCTAACCCGGAAGTCTCCCGACCTGCATGTTTAATCAGGATCTAAAACACTAATTAACTCTGTGGTAGGGAGGAAGCAGGAGACACAGGTCTCTTCTCCCCTCAACTGCATGTTGAACAAGGGTTTTAGAACTGCTTTAGAACCAATGCTATTGTAGCAAGTGAAGGTTTTTAGGGGAGGTACTTCTTTTATTAAGGGCTGTAGGTTCAGTGAACAATGCAGGAGCTGCTGCCATTTTGCTCCTAATCTAGCTGCTTTGCCATTTTAACTCAAAGGAAAATAATAATATAAAAAAGCTAAGCATGTGCTTTGAATAATTGAAATGCAATCCAAGAGGTCAGCAGATTCAGTAATTTGGACAAAGAAGACACTGTAGTGTTTGCAATGTGCTCAATATTCTAGAGCAGGCTTAATTGATCACGTGGATATGGCTTTATGTGTTGGTATTTGTCTGGCAATTTTTCATCCTCCTGAAGGGCTGTGCAGCAAAAATGGCATTATGTAATCTCTGTTCACAGGTGGTTACGCTGTGGTACATATAGCTAGAAATAGTTTTTCAGAGCATCATAACCAAATCTCCCTCTGAGGTGACATTTATTATTGCTGGTTTATTTATATTGCAGAAAGCTCTGAGCACATCAGAAGATGACCAGAGAGAGAGGTCAAGGGACTAGGGAGTGGGTAGGGCACTGGCCCAATGGAAGGACTGCATGCCTTCCTCAGAACCTAACATTTCTACCCAGAGCCATTCTTATGAGCTGAGTTGCCAGGCAAAGCACACTGGTTAGGCTGGTGTCATTATGATGATAGTGCTATCAGTGTGCAAGGCACTTTACAAGCCATTGGAGGACAAGTTCTTGTGCTGAGCATCTTGCAACTTAAAAAGAGGAACTGTTCCTGATAAATAGGGACATATGGAATATATGGCTTGGGGTTACCTCTGTTCAATCTCTTTTTGCCACCATTTGAAGCTTTCTTGAATACCTAGAGGAGGGCCACAAATGGTAACTGTAGGGTTTGGATATGTTCATGTCAGGATGGTGTCCCATTAGATACTCAGGTTTTATGCCATATGTCTTCATAAATGCATGAATGTTACCAACACACAAAGAAAGTCTTTGGACCACTGTTTGCCACTTCAAAAAATTACTGATTGGATATAAGGTGCTTTAGAGGTTGTCCAAATTGGCTCAGTGTCTAAATCTAAATCACATTTTAATGCTATATTGTGGTAACCTGCCCTGGAATCTTCTATTAAATAAAGCTTTTTGCCCCTACTTCCAATCCTTATTATAAGTGGGGTATATCTGCTTTTTGACAGAATTGGAAGAAATTTGCAGGTACAGTAGCCCCTCCTAAGCAGATAAAACCTAATAATAACAGACAAATAGTTTGTGTTGTTGTTTTTTAAGGGGTGGATTTTAAAGCCCCCCCCCCTAGTATAACTCTCCCCTTAGTTTTTGGTACAAACATGTGAAATTTGCAGACAAGATGACCTCTTCTAAGGAAATTAATCCTACCAAATTTCAGAAAGATTAAAAACTTTATTGAAAGGGCGGATTTTGCAGTTTTGGGGTGGTTTCAAAAAAGATTCACTTAATCTCCTGTTTTATGGGTGATTTGTATGGAGGAAGCATATTTCAGAGGTACACCTAGACAAGAAGCCTGCCAAATTCCTGACTAATAAGCCCAGCAAGGGATTTTGTGCTAGGCACATCTACATTTTACTTTTTCCCAGTGATATAGTGGAGAACTAAAAGCATTTTGCTTTTCTCCACCAGACTTTGTGGACAATGATTATTGGCATGTACCCTAGATGGTGCCCCTCAGAAAGTAACCTGCAAAATTTCAGAAAGATGGGTGCTGGGGACAAGGTTGCTGAATGAAGAAAAAGTTTCAGGCTTGTGTTTTCTTCAAATGGCATCAGACATCACAAAAACTAAGTGCAGAGCTGATCTGACAGGAGTGGGTGTGTGGGCATTTGCCAAAAAGCCAAAAGGACTTGTACACCCAGCATTTTCCAAGCACTAGCAGGACTAGTAAATAACAGAGAAGAGTTAACAAGGTGATATATTACTTCAATACCCTTTCCCCAAAGCCATGTGGTTGGACAACCCTAGCAAAATTCTTCCCGTTGATTAAAAGCTAAAGCTATCAGTCACAAAACAGCTGTCCCTCTCCCTTCTATCCTGACATTTTCCTTATATGACAATTCCATTTTCAGATTTTGCAGACATGCTGATAGGGTGTTTAACAACAAAAGCAACAAAAACATCAGAGTCTCTGACTCATGTAGGAGATCCTGTTTTTGATTTGGGGTGCTTTGGAGAGGTGCTACATTGGCTCAGACAAACCCCAAATCTGTCTGAAGTGGCCTACTTCATTTTGGGATGTGGAATTCATACACATTAAATTCATTTTCAATCTACGAGTGGAATCCTGTTTTCTTCTCTGCCACTGCAGAGTGATTTTTTTTAAAAAAGATAAATAATAATAATAATAATAATAGTAATAAAGCATTGCCTCGTGCATTAGCAGCAACACAGTCACCTTGCCTCAGGCTCATGGGAATTCTCCCTTTGGTTTCCTTGGAAATGTGGCTTTCTCTTAAGTGCAAGCTGATGAGATGTGTCACATGAAATTACAAGCCATGTTAGAAGAGGTCAAGAGTTATCTGTCACAAACATCATTTTAAATAATGCTAAAAACATTCTGTTTGGATGACCGGGTTACCTCTTATCACAAGCTTGATATAATTTCTACTGTGATCCATCCAGGCAAGCAAGAGGCATTATTAGAGTCAAGGACACTTTCCACTCAGGCAAAAACACTCACCAAGCAAAAGCAGGGGGAAATTCTGTAGGAAAATAATCTTAAAGGGACAAAGAAACCTAAATCATATATACTAATAGCAAACGTCAGTGATGAGTCATGATTAGGGATGGGGTGAAATCCAATTCAGTTCAGATTTAAAGGTGAACCTGCCTAGTTCGCACTTTCTAAAACTATTTGAGAACTGAAACACAGCTATTCTTGGAAATTCAAACGCCTCTGCCTTTTGCAGTGAAGTTCTCTGCTCATGTCATGTGTGCATATACTGAGGTAAAGTGTGCACAAAAAATGTATATATAAGGGGTGGGTGGGAAACAAACAAAAATGCATTATATTAGCAAAAAAAAAATGCTTTGCAAATATATACAGTACGGTAGTATCTTAGGCATCTTAGTTCAGTTCCAGTGGTTCCATGTATACACAAAAATCACATATGCCCAAACCCTTGGAGTCACCCCTGAAGCTTACCCAGTGGGTAAGAGGGGGAGGAGAGAGAATCCCAAGCACTCCTAGACCCCACATGCCAAGTGGGTCTTGGCCAGCAAACAAGATGGAAGCTTTGTGCTGGGTAACCCAAGCAGACACGGAGCATAAAGCGGTTTTAAGCTCTTTGCTTTGCTTTTGGTAGGGATGCAAGGATTGGTCAATGCACTGGCTCTGGGTAGCTGGCACGAGATCTTGTGGGACACTGGGATGCTCATGCAACATCCCATGTGAACTCAGATGGCCCTGTGAAGCTTTCCAGAGCCAGCACACTGAGCAGGACTTGTCCCCCACAAGCAAGGCAGAGAGTTTAAAATCTCTTTATGCATCAGGTAACCCAAGTGGATCTGGTGTGCAAATAGCTTTTAAACTTCTGCCTTTTTTAAAAAATACAGCTGGAAGGGACCCTGAGGGTCTTCTAGTCCAACACTCTACAATGCAGAAATCCTGCCCACAGCCATCCCTGGGTGGGCTTGAACCACCAACCTTCTGTTTAACAGCCATACGCACTGACCTATTGGGCCTTGCTTAGATTCAACTAGTGCAGTTTCAACTATACTGCTTTCAGCTGTGTATGTTTGAAACTGCACAGATTAAATGTGCTCCCTGGTGGAGGAACAGGGGGGCAGGGGGAGCGCACCACCCCCGGCACCATCAGGGAGGGGGGTACCATCACAGCCCCCCCCAGACATGCACCGCCCCCCCCACTGTGCCGGGCACCATGCCCCGCAGACGGCCTGCCACCCCCCTGTGTGGCATGCCACGCCCCCGGGGCACACACCATGCCCTGCAAGGTAGCAATCCATGCCCCCGGGATGCACACCACGCCCCAGGACGCGCGCCAGCCACACACACCCTGCTCTCCACCCCCGGAATATGCCTAAGATGTGACTGTACCGCATATTGGGAAAAAATGCATATGAAAATGTGTGTGTTAAGAGAACTTTGCACTAAAACGCAGATGAATCATCATGAGGACGTTAATAATATAATAACATCATGAGGACATTAATAATATATATTGTGGAAATGTGAAGGACTGAACAAGAGTTGAAAAATAAGAAACCAAAACTGACAGACTCTCCCATCCCTAGTTACAATTGCCATGCAGCCAATACCGCAACATTACTTAGAAACTAGAGTTAGGTATCAATGTGCTTGCTGGAATTCCAAGCTTTGTAGAAGTAGAAACAGTCTCTAGATAAATAACCCTTAAGAGTAGGGCCGTCTTAAGCATATCCGGCACCGTGGTGCAAAGCTCCCTCCACCCCGCCCCCCGTTTCCCAATGTTGTCCACCTTTTTTTAGGGAGGACGGCGCTGCCGGTGGGGCTGGAGGAGGCAGGCAGTGGCTGGAGGGCGGTTCCTCCGGCAGGGAAGAGGCGGAAGCTGGATGTGGTGCCTCCCGGCTCAGCTGGCTGCTTCATGCCGCAGTGGCCACAGCAGATGGAGGCTCTGGGCGCAGCGCTGCTTTGGCGTGGCATAGCGGAGGCGGGCAAGGGCGGCTAGCTGATGCTGGGAGGTGCCACATCCAGCCTCTGCCTCTTCCCTGGCACCCTCCAGAACTTGTCACCCTGGCTCCTCACACCATTAGCCTCTATGGGTAAGATGCCCCTGCTCAAGAGGGCAACTCTTCCAAGCAACCTAATAAGGACTGAACAAGCTCACTGGCCACATAGCACTTAGTGTCTCTTCTTAGGAAGGAGGGGGCACAGAAAATCCAGGTGTGGATTATCTTTAAAAGGCACAGCTCACTGGTTGGAACATCAAACAGCGGGTCTCCACATTGCAACATTTTGTTACAGATCCCACTTGTAACCCAAACAATTACTTACATTTTTGTCATACATCTCCTGCTGCCCTTATGAAACATCCAGTTTCCTAAATTTGCAACATATGAAAGCTCTGCATTTTCCAGTAATGCACAGCAGCTGAGACATGCTTATCCACTTAAATCTCTGATGTGCCATTGCCGTTTCACAGCCTATTTGATTAAGTTGTGAAGAAAACAGCCCCAAAATTCAACTGGCGTCTTTAGCAGCATCAAGTAAATGCTCGTATTTAGTTCAACAGCTGATGCCCTTTGGAAGGAAAAGTGTTCCTGAAAGAGAGAATCTTGGGCAACTGGGTTTCACTTGCAGTTGCTATAAGTTGACTTGGTTTCTTTCTTAAATTGCTGCATGACAGAGAAATTTAGAGAATGAAATAAAGCCACTTAGAATTATTTGCCTGGCTGGACAATGTCCTTGAACTCTGATCATGGCTTTTACTTGCCTGGAAGGAGAATAGAGAGGGATTGTGTGTGTGTGGTGTGTGTGTGTGTGTGGTGTGTGTGTGTGTGTGTGTGTGTGGTGTGTGTGTGTGTGGGTGTGTAGGAACTAGCTTATTGTACAAAAGTGAAGATTTATTACTCTGCCCATTTTTGCCTCTCACCCTGCCCACTATTAGCATGTGCCTCTGGAAGGTTGCCAAGATGGGTGATTGTCTGTCCGAAAAAGACAGACCTCTGTTTTAGACAATACTGAGTTAGGTGGACCATTGGTTTAACTTGGTATAAGACAGCTCCCTATTTTCTATGTGGAGAAGAGAGCCTCAGCAGGGCTTAAGTGATAGATTTTTCTCTACTTCAGTGCCATCATTAAAGAGAATGAAGTAGCAGATCTATGCTCCCAGGCTTTCTGTTTCCACTAGCTATGCTCTAGAGTGCTTGTGCTACTTGACAGCTGCTTTCATGGGAATGGACCCATTGAAAAGAGTGGGGTTTACTCCTTAGATCACATGCACAAGATTGTGCTGAAGATCACCTAGAGTTCTGTAATGGCTCTGTGGGTATAGTGACACCACACAATGGAATGAATGCTTGGTGAATTGACTGAATGCTTCCCTAGGTGGCAAACTCCTTGCAAGTCAAAATATAGTACAACAGAGAAAGATAGGCTAGAGCTTTTCTCCCTGAAAAGCTTTTTTATTTTACCTACAGGTTTTTGTTTTCCCACCTGTACATCATTCTGCACTACTATCTAATTTTATTTAAATCATTGTTGAAAATTTATAAATAGAAGTCAGGTAAAGGTCATAAAATGAATGATAAAGAAAAGGGTAAATTTAAATGCGAAAGGAAAAAGAAGAGAATAACCCTTATAGTTATTTACACAGCAGAATTGATTGCTGTGTTTTTAGTACTCAGACTTTACTCATGGGAAAAAGAAATGTCTCAAGAATGGGCTTGGAAGCATATAATGTGAATTCATTACACTAAAAATTATTAATGCATACTGTGTTACTAAAATTTATTTCAAGGTCAACAAGGTTAACACTGGTTTCTATGGTACTCTATATTTTCCCTAGCAAATCCTGTTTTTGAAGGGACATCCGAAGTACAACCATACAGAAAAATGAAATAATTGAAAATAATTTGGAATGGTGGCAACTCTCCCCCCCCCCTTTTAAAAAGGGAGGCAATAGCTTTATGGTCGTCCTCAAATCTGATGGCTGAATGTAGCCCTACAACCTTCTCTACCTAGCTCTTGGCAGTCTCCATAGGCCATACTGTCAGAGATTTCCCATCAAACATACCATGCATTATTTGCTAGTTAGAATATGAAGGGGTTAAGGACCACAGAGTTCTTATTGCTAGAGTAGGCTCAGCCAGACCATGCCCATTCACCTCTGTGAGGGAGGAAGTGATGTGTTCCTTCCCTTCCTTTCCTTGCGGCTCTTCCTCACAATGCAAGCAATGGAGGAGGATGTGCCTCATGATACATGTCTGAAGCAATCCTTCAATCTCTTGATTGTCTGGATGATGAATCGATAGAGTGTGTAAGTGCATGCAGGAAATAGCCAGCTGTGAAAAGGTAAAATTTACATTTGTTGCTTCATCCATCTTTGCCTCTGGCCCCTCCCACCAATGGCATGTGGCCCCAAGAAGGTTTCAGCAGATCAGCATGTGGCTTTCAGGCTGAAAATGTTTCCCACCCCTAGAAGAGAGTTTTTTTTTCCATTCAAAGTTCTTTCTTGGAGGATCTCTCTAGAGGTGCAGCAGTTAGGGATGGACTGAGAAGTCTAATTCCATTCCATTTCAGGCCCCATCTGCACTATGTATTTAAAGCAGTACCATACTGCTTTAAAAAGGCATGGTCTTCATCAAAGAATCATGGGAACTCTAGGAGATCCTCCTCCCTATCATAGAACTACAGTTACCAGAGTTCTGTGGAAGAGGTTAAACCATCCTGGGAATTGTATCTTTGTGAGGTTAATAGGGGTCTCCTAATAACTCCAAGAACCCTTAACAAAGTTTGAAAGATCCTACAAGGGAAGCCACGACAAATTTTTAAAAAGGCATGATACTGCTTTAAATACAATGCAAATGGGGCCTCAGATCCACTGGCGCTCAATCATAGTTCCATTTCCCTTTGTGCAGGTTCTTTGAAAGAATGCATGAAAAATTTGCATTTAGATAGTACACATCTTACATGCATTTTATACACTTTCCCTGCAAGGTACACATTTTTCAATGCATTTGCTATGAAATATTGTTGTTATTATTATTTATAGCCAAGAGTGAACATAAAACTTGATTGAAGTAAAACATCTAAGTGGTTTTTAAGAAATATTAATGGTATCATCAAAACTCTTAAAATCAATTAAAAACATTTAAACATTTTTTAGATAATTAACATTAACATCACAATAACAACAACAATAACAACAACATCAACACTTATGTTTCTGGATAATGTTTTAAGTAGGCACTGGGAATGGCATTCTCAACCTCAAGCCAGTTTGGGAGCATCAGACCGGATTCACCCACTGTGAGAAGCAGGAGTAATGAACCTCTTCTCTATTCCTCTATCAGCAGTCAGGATGATTTCCTTTGCAGTGCAGGGTTCCCTCCATCAACGTGGCATAATGCAACTTCATGGACTTTCTGTGACTGATAATTGTGGAGAATCCCACCCCATTTCCACTGATCTGTCAGGACGGCTTTCCTGCATGCCATCAAAGGCGCCAACAGCTTTGAAAGTGCATTCCAGCTGTCCGGCACTCCGCCTTTGTTAACACTAATGAGATTTCATCATCAAACCATGCCTGACTCAGCATTTGGTTGCTGACAGGCTAAGCCCTGCTCCGCATGCCAGTAGAAATCACTTTGTTCAAGCTAATTTAATAAGCTGCGGCTTTTGAACTTGCAGCCAAGCTGGGATCCAAAAGGAAGCATGTTCCTAAGAAGTATCCCAAACACGTTTTGTTGTTGTTGTTGTTGTTTTCCAACAAGCTTTTTTAGTCTCTCCAAAAAAGCCTTTCTATTCGGGATTGCTACTGATGGATAAGGATCAATCCATAAAGCCTTTGCTTAATTTATACATATTTCCTTTCCAGAGCCGGCCCACCCATGAGGCATGCTGAGGCAGCTGCCTTAGGTGTGGAAGCCAAGAGGCAGCGCCTCTGTGGTCACCCCAGTGCTTCCACCACTGGTGAAGAAGTGGTGCCAGCAGTGAGGTCTGCTGCCTTGGCCCTGCGACCTTGGGTACCCCGGTGGTGCTGACATCACGGCGGCGTGCACGAGTGACAGCAGCACACCTGTGGCATGTGCGTGCCACATTCTGCAGAGTGTTGACATCAGTGATGCACGTCATGGAGGCATTCCAACCTGACACATGCACATCCTGTGGTGTGCCAAGTGGAACCTTGGGGAGGGGGGCACCTTTGATTAAAATTTGTGGGTGCCCGGGCACCCAAGTCCCTGCATAGTTGGTGCCTATGCCAGCAGTGGTGGTGCTTTCCAGCAATAGCTTGCCAAAACTTTGCAAGATCTCACCAAAATCTTGTGAGATCTCACCAGAAGCTGCCGGTGACACTGCTACTTCACTACTGCACAGCTCAGTCATGGTAGGGTGGTGGCAGGGTTGGGTGGCATCTTCCTGTTTTGCCTCAGGAGGTGAAACGGGACACAGCACCACTGTTACATTCCCATGGCTCTGGGAGGGGAAAGGGGTAGGGCTACATTTACACCACTGATTTAAAGCACTGTGGCACCACTTTAAACAGTGTGGCACCCCAAAAGGATTCTGGGAGCTGTAGTTTGTTCAAGGGTGCTGAGAGTTGTTAGGAGACCTCTATTCCTCTCCCAGAACTACAGTTCCCAGAGTTCCCTGTGGAGAGGGATTGACTGTTGGACCACTCTGAGAACTGTAGTTCTGTGAGGGGAAATGGGATCTGCTGAAAACTCTCAGCACATTTAACAAACTGTAGCTCCTAGAATTCTTGGTGATATTGCAGTGCTTTAAATGTGTAGTGCCAATGTGGAACCGCAGGCCTGGGGGCAAAATGTGACTCTCCAGTCCTCTCTTTCAGCCCTTGGGATTCTCCTCAGGCCACACGCTTCCCCAAGACACACCCATCACTTGAGAGTTTTTGCCTCACTGGAATGTATCCTTGAATTTGACTGGGAGGCTGAAGGATAGACAGAGGGCTCCTGTGCTTTTTGAGGTAAATATAAGGTACTAGTGTATTGATAAAAGTGCCATGGGTGCCAACATAAAATGGCTGCCATGGCAGCAAACAGACAGACAGACACATACACACACGTTGTTGTTGTTTAGTCGTTTAGTCGTGTCCGACTCTTCGTGACCCCATGGACCAGAGCACGCCAGGCACTCCTGTCTTCCACTGCCTCCCGCAGTTTGGTCAAACTCATGCTGGTAGCTTCGAGAACACTGTCCAGCCATCTTGTCCTCTGTCGTCCCCTTCTCCTTGTGCCCTCCATCTTTCCCAACATCAGGGTCTTTTCCAGGGCGTCTTCTCTTCTCATGAGGTGGCCAAAGTATTGGAGCCTCAGCTTCAGGATCTGTCCTTCCAGTGAGCTCTCAGGGCTGGTTTCCTTAAGAATGGATAGGTTTGATCTTCTTGCAGTCCATGGGACTCTCAAGAGTCTCCTCCAGCACCATAATTCAAAAGCATCAATTCTTCGGCGATCAGCCTTCTTTATGGTCCAGCTCTTACTTCCATACATCACTACTGGGAAAACCATGGCTTTAACTATACGGACCTTTGTTGGTAAGGTGATGTCTCTCCTTTTTAAGATGCTGTCTAGGTTTGCCATCGCCTTTCTCCCAAGGAGCAGGCGTCTTTTAATTTCGTGACTGCTGTCACCATCTGCAGTGACACACACACACAAACACAAAATGCCAGTGAACACTCACGAAAAGGCCTCCTAGGAGTGGTGTGTATCAGAAGCTTACTAACTCTTCAAAGGTAAAATTTACATTTGTTTTCCTTCCTGTTTTTGCCTTTGGTACTTGCCCACAGACAATATTGCTTGCAGTGCAAGGGTTTCCAGAATGGTTACAATGTGTCTGATCTTTCCTCTAGAACTAAAAAAAAATGAGCTTCAGGATCATTTGAGGAGAATCCTGAGGATTATGAGTGGATGCCTAAAGATGTTGTGTTTTCCCCAGGTGAACTAAGCGGCGAAATGCAATGTCAATAGATTTGTGCAAGGTAGGATACCATACCTCTTTAGTCTTTACTAATTCATTGCAGTGAATTTAATTTAGGCTTTAATGAGAATTCTTGTGTCACATTCCTGCATCATGGGACAGGCACTAGTGAGAGACTGTAGTTAAAAGAAAAGAAATTTCAAATCTATTTGTTGCCCTTAGGCAAGTTTTGTCCCATTCATCTTCATTTCTTCCCACTTTGTCACTCTCAATGCTTCATTTAGTTGCTCTGATTAAATCCAACTTTACTGAACAATCCTTCCCAATCCTCAAATTCCACCCCTCCAATTCCACCCCCCCAAAAAAACACACACACATAAAATGTTGACTTCTGGGGAGAATTTGTGGCTGGTTTCTTGGAATGTCTCATCACTGACAACGGAGGGGTTGGATTGGATAATACATCCCCCTGATTCAGCCCCCATGCATGGTGGGGAGTCAGAGATCATTGTCTGTTCCTGTTCACCTCCAAAATTCTAGGATTTGTCACATTAGAATATAGCCTATGTCAGGGGTCTGCAACCTTTAAGACTAAAAGAGCCACTTGGACCCGTTTCCAAAGGAAAAAAACTGGGAGCCGCAAAACGGGAAGGTGACATCGGGACGGTGCATGACTAACGCACGCACCGCCCCCATGCGACGTCACAGCCAGTACAGCGCCCGCCACAGTGGGGAGTGTCGGGGCGCACAATGCGCCTCCTCCCCTCGCTAGTATCCACCCCGGAGCCACAGCAAAGGTGTAAAAGAGCCACATGCGGCTCCGGAGCCGCGGGTTGCAGACCCCTGGCCTATGTGCATATCATCGAACATGTGTAAACTATGATCACATCCATTGTTGTTGGCTTTCATCTGTATCGGGAGACAATGGAAGAGTGTGCCTTTGGGGCACTCAAACAACAGCTATGCCCAAGGAAATGGCTTTGACTGGATGGCTCACCTAGGTGAGTGTAGCCTGATCGGTCTTAAACCCTTGGTTAGTCAGGTGAGTTAGGGGCTTGTCTATCCCCTACATGAGAAGATAGATTCCAGCAGATTAAGCGGACAAGATCAATAGTGGGTACAATGGTAAAGAAGGTGATTTCTGCATGAGTTGTTGAGGGAAAAGAGGGGCAGATGTGGCTCATCAATCTGGGAAGGTAGCCCATCTAGGAGAAGGAAACCTAGGAGAAGAAAGCCTTGCATGTGCAAGGATTCAGGAGTAAACCCCGAGGAACAATGCATACTCACTATCTTGTGGGACATCTTCAGAAAAGGCCCAGGAGAAAACCTTACACAAATCCAGGATGAGGGTCCCTAAGGCATTTGGATGGCATCTTGTGTGTTTCCTTCTGGCAATCCCTGCAGCCAAGCTGGTGTCAAATGCATTGCTTTCCTTTCCTTTGATCCACAGCAGTGAGTTTGAGGGCAACTGGGCAGCCCAGGATCTCCAGGATCGGTGGGAGAGATCACAGCCACAGCCACCAGTCAATAAAGTGCTGACCAGCCACTGTCTGCCTTCTTCATTCAGTGGGTGCTTGGAGCACAGAGCATCACTTGCCAATTGGACTAAACTTCTGCACCAGGCAAAAAATAAAAGAAACTGCCCTACACCTAGCAGGCTGGAATGTCAGGAGCGTGTGTCCTGGCTTGTCCACTGACCTGCTGCAGGTCAACAACTCATGGAAGATGGTCATCATTGACCATTAGCTGAAAACCTTCAACATTGACATGGCTGCTCTACAGGAGACTAAACTTGCTTTGAATGGCAGCCTCCAAAAGAAGAACTACCGGTACATCTTTTTCTGGCAAGGAGGGCACCCAAAAGAATCCCATATTCACGATGTAGGTATCGCAGTGAGGAACTCTTTTCTGTTGTTGATACTTCTGAACAAGGGCTCAGAATGCTTGCTTTGCCTCCACCTCTCAGTTACCTCCAGTCAGGTTAAATTTTTGAGCATTTACACTCCCAGTATGTGCTCTGATATACAAACCAAGGACCAGTTCTACAAGGAACTGGACCCGTCTGTCAAGAGAGTCCCAGCCAGTGAACACCAATTCCTGCTGGGAGATTCCAGTGCCAGAGTTGGGGATGATAATCACACATGAGACAACTGTATAGGCCACTTTCGTATTGGCAGCATGAACGAGAATGGACAAAAGCTGTTCAAGTTGTGCCAGTATCACAGCCTCTACATCATGAACACTATACACATGGTGCATGTATCTCATCTGTGAACATACAATTGTAATCATTTGTTTAAAATGATGCTTCTTTTAATGGAACTAGGGAAGCTGAGAACATGAGTCAAACCAAGGTCAAGGAGCAAGATGGGAATTAGAAACAAAAAACAAAAAACCCAACATTGATTAGAGTGATATCAATATTTTTTAGAATAGCCCACCCCTAAGGGAAAGCCATAGCACCCTAACATCATGACACATGTAAGAATGGGTGGATCTGTTTATTTCTCATCCATGCTACTTTTGCAAGTATTCACTCATAAACCAGTTTCATTTTGTTTCCACATTAACCTGCAAATTTTTAAAATCTAGATTGCAATTGGATCATTTAAATATGTTTTTTTTTAATGCGTTCTCTTTTAAAAACACACATTTTAAAATACCTTGTTATATGTTTTTTAAGCTGAGAATTGTCTGTCACAACATCTGGAGAAAGACTAAATCAAATTAACAGCTATCTCCTGACTTTTGGCCATGCTGACTGGGGGTTATGGGATTTTGGATTCCAACACCGTATAGAGGGCCACATGTGTTCTATCTCCGTGTTATTGAGAAGAGAGGAGGGATAGAAAGAGATATCTGCAGGACTCCTGGTTGGGATAGCAGCCATGCTGCTCCTAAAACAACTGATTCCATCCTCAGCCAGAAAGCTCACTGGGCCACCTTGGGCTAGTCACTCTTTACCCCCTGACCCCTATTCCAGATGTTCATGTGTAGTAACCACTACTCCTACTTCAGCTCTTTGCTTGTATCGTCATTTATGCAGAGAACTCCAAAGCAGAAACCATGGATTGAATCTTCCTAAATTATATTCAGAGTAGACCCACTGAAATTAATGCACCTGCGGTAAGTTAGTTAATATCAGTGGGTCTCTTCTGAGTATGATTAACACTGGATACAGCCCCATATGTGAAACTTGATTCACATTTTTAAGAAGCATGCAAGATTGTCACAGACCATGTGTCATCCCTGCTATTTTCTATGACTAACAAACTGCTGGAGATTTTTCCCCCATTAGAACATTTCTATTTTTGCACTTTCTACGTGGAAGCTTCAATTATTGTGCTTATGTAAGTAAAAGGACAAGCTGACACTTACATAGTTGCACTGTTGTCCTTTGGCTACATCTCAGATGGTTGCCTGTTTTGAAATATATGTTTTCCTCTGTCTCTCTTTTGAATATCTTGTTTGTACTTTTATTCAGCACCGGAAGAAATATCAACAACCTCAGATATGCAGATGACACAGCCTTGATGGCAGAAAGTGAGGAGGAATTAAAGAACCTTTTAATGAGGGTAAAAGAGGAGAGCGCAAAATATGGTCTGAAGCTCAACATCAAAAAAACGAAGATCATGGCCACTGGTCCCATCACCTCCTGGCAAATAGAAGGGGAAGAAATGGAGGCAGTGAGAGATTTTACTTTCTTGGGCTCCCTGATCACTGCAGATGGTGACAGCAGTCACGAAATTAAAAGACGCCTGCTCCTTGGGAGAAAGGCGATGGCAAACCTAGAAAAAAGCAGAGACATCACCTTGCCAACAAAGGTCCGTATAGTTAAAGCCATGGTTTTCCCAGTAGTGATGTATGGAAGTGAGAGTTGGACCATAAAGAAGGCTGATCGCCAAAGAATTGATGCTTTTGAATTATGGTGCTGGAGGAGACTCTTGAGAGTCCCATGGACTGCAAGAAGATCAAACGCATCCATTCTTAAGGAAATTAGCCCTGAGTACTCACTTGAAGGACAGATCGTGAAGCTGAGGCTCCAATACTTTGGCCACCTTATGAGAAGAGAAGACTCCCTGGAAATGATCCTGATGTTGGGAAAGATGGAGGGCACAAGGAGAAGGGGATGACAGAGGACGAGATGGCTGGACAGTGTTCTCGAAGCTACCAGCATGAGTCTGACCAAACTGCGGGAGGCAGTAGAAGACAGGAGTGCCTGGCGTGCTCTGGTCCATGGGGTCACAAAGAGTCGGACACAACTAAACGACTAAACAACAACAACAACAACAACTTTTATTCAGAGAGACAAATCTAGAATTTCACTGTGTTCCAGACATCAAACCTACGGTCAAACCAGGCAGGTAGCATGAGGAGAGACCTTCTTTTCAGCAAGAAGTTGTAACTTCATGAAGCCTCACTTCATGAATTGCATATGTATTGTTAGTGGTAGGGCAGATCCCACAAAGCTCATGGAAAGCCAAGTGAACAAGGAGCAATCTTGCAATTCTCAGAAGTGGGATCTGAACGATGTGGTTACTTAGGCTAGAAAAGAGCTTAGGATATTTCCTCCACCATTTTAAATGCCATAAGTATATAGCATTGTTCCATGAAGTCTCTGATGATGCATTTCCTGTGCATAAAACAGACTGATATGGGCCTAAGGATTCAAAAATAATCTTGCTGGATCCGGCCCAAGGGCCTTCTGGTCAAGCAACCTATATCTTGCAGTGGCCAACCAGATGCCTCCAGGCAATTCACATGTAGGACATGAAGGCAGCACTCTTCTCCTGCTAGCTATTAGATCTCCCTGAGCAGGAAGGAGTATTAAAGGCTTCCTGCTTGACATGTTTCATGAGTTCTGGCATGTTCCTGCATTTCTGGTGGTTCTCTGGTTCTAACTTCCAGTCTACCCTTCACCCTGCCTTCTGGTTTGTTCTCTGTTTTTGACCTGCTTTCCAGTTCTGATTCCTGGTTTACTGCTCAGTCTGACCCACTGTTTTGGTCATTGGTCCTGGCTTATTCTTTAGCCCCAGCTACTGGCTTTTCCCATGGCTTTAGGTCCTCAGCTCCTGGCCAGGCCCTGATAGCTCTCAATCTGTTTAACAAGTTCCCATGCTTGATAGCCAATACTTAGTTATTTATCACACTGGCTTTAGATCAGGACTGGCAGACTGGAAGCAAGCTGGGAGGAGCATGTAGGCTGTCAAGCTGATAGACAATCTGAGAACACTTCAGACTAAAAAGCCAGGCCAGAGTCAGTAGCATTTTAGGATGAGCTGGAACATTACTGGCCTCTTGTGTTAAAACACACAGGCGTGCGCGCGCGCGTGCGCGCGCACACACACACACACACACAGCTCTTCCAGATAACCTCCATTAATATCTCCCTTTTCAGTCATCAGGTCCTCAAAAAAACTAATAAAATTCTAAAGCAAAATATTAACTTCTTGATAAATAATACGTCGGACTCCACTATATAAAGCCTTTTTGTGTTGCTGCACACCTCTTTTCAAAAACCTCCACCTCCATCACTGTCTAATGATCAGTCAAAGAATGCCGAATGCCCACAACTTTGTTATCTCTGCTCCAAAGCACCATTTCCAAATATAACTCTCAAGGGCCAATTCTCTTAGGAATCAGCCTTTGGCAGCTAATCATGGCTGCTATCCACCAGATTTGAAGAGTTCATTTAATGTCACAGGGACCACAGCAGAAAGGGGCTGAGAGCATTCATCCTGATTTGCTTGCACAAGGCTTACACAGAGGTTAGACTGTGAAATTAAGTGGATTTGATATCACTTTCCTAACCACAAAAGCCAAGTCCTCCACCCACCCCTTTCTAAACAGAGTTTTTTGCTTTTGGGTGACAAGAGTGCTTTAATCCACTTCAGTTGTATTTATTTTAATGTCCAGTATGCACCTGGATTGTCATGCAGACTGTGGGTGACCACCCAAAGCAGCTACATTTGTAGATGCAGTACCATCTGTTTGTCATTTGCAGTGGGGGTGCTGAAATGCAGCTAAGAGAAGAGACAGAAGCTTCTTCTGCCAGTAAGGAACTGCAGTGGTTGATATGATGCTGGAGTCCCCAGTCTGAGACCCCTGTCATCTCATAGCATGATGCAGGAAAGGGAAGCTTAACCACACTTTCTCTTTCAAGGTGGAAAGAGCAGTATATTTTTAGAAAGGGAGACACATTTTCAATCACTAAAGCAGGACATCTATTTAAAATTTTCATTCCCAAGGTCTTCAATTTACCCAAATGACTGTTCTCATTAAAAATTTTCAAGCCATTGAACTTTACTGTCTGATTTAACAAAATGGAGTATGCATGGATAGTTTCGACATTATATGCGAAGAGTTTATTTTTGAAAAATTGCCCTTTGGAAGGATGATCCCCTTATATAAGATCATTTATTTATTTTTTAAGAACCTACCATTTTTAGTTTTAGTTTTCATATCATTTTATGAAAAGATATAATCTCTTTGGGGTCCTAACAGAGAGAGGGGGGGCACACTTCATGAGAGTTTCTGGTAAGAAATGTTTCATGCTCAACAACTTATTTGCCAGCTTTTGGATTCATTAAAAAGTCTGACATTTTATTTCGAAGGTCAATCAACAATAAGCAGCTGAACATGAAATGATTAGAAATGTTGGCCCTACCTGGACATGTATGTGTCCATTTCCTCTGAAGACCATTTAAACTGCATCTAAAATAACCATTTAACCTTTTCCTCCTCTTAGCAATGGACTAAGAGTGCATTTAAATGCTGAGCTCCTGCTAGTCTAGATGGAAATAAAAGGATTTAGAAATTTCTGTGACAGTCTCCATCCTTTTCAAACATAAATGCCAATAGCCTTAAGGAAAGCTATTCCTGAACATGAAAGCACATTAATGCTTTCAGTCACCTTCCCTTCTATAATACTTAAGGGAAAATTGTGACCTGTTGGCCCAGCATACTGATGTGTTTGTATGTGATGTTTTTTAAAACCATCAAACAACACTTCAGACAAGTTTGTTCTGGGTATTGAAAGGATATTGTTAATCATTATCAGTGGAATTCTAACCATGGCCACTTCTACTGAATTCAAGTTGGGTTTTCTCCCAGGTAAATGGCATTAGGATTGAAGCCTTATATTTATTAGTGACTAACAAGGGGGATATTGAAGACTTATATCTATATTGTGTTAGTCATTGTGTGTGTGTGTGTGTGTGTGTGTGCATGCATGCATATTGAGGGTGGGCGGTGACTGTTTTGAATCAGCTTAATAGGACTTACATTGAGTAGACATTGTTAAAAAAGGTAAAAGGTAAAGGACCCCTGGATGGTTAAGTCCAGTTGAATTTGACAATGGGGTGTGGTACTCATCTCTGCTTTCAGGCCGATGGAGCTGACTTTTATGCACAGACAGCTTTTCTGGGTCATGTGGCCAGCATGGTTAGGATTGTGCCATTAGTGCTTTCTTCTTTCCCTCTGTCAATTTTGACTTGACTTCTCTTTCCTCCCCTCCAGCCCCCTCCCACATTTTCCCTTTCACACAAAGCCATGGTGGTCCCAGCCAGAATTTACTATCGAAGCTTGTGATTTGGGGTATTTTGTTAAGTTTTTCAGAAACTTTCACAGAGTGTCATAGTGATAAGTTCTCAGGAGAGCATTTAGTTGCTTGTTGTCTGGTCAGAAAGTGATGGAAGTAATTCTCCAGGTAGTGCAATTCATGTCTTTTGCCATTTCAAGGTCATATTAGGGTTTTCATTTAAAAAATAAAAATAAATTCTGCATAAACCTTATCTCTAGTTGGAGCCCGGAGGTTATGCAGGACAAAGCAGGATAAAGCAGCCTGTCTGCAGGATCGAACAGAAGGATACTAGAGTTTTGGAGCTTCTGAGTGAACTGCTAAGGTGCTAGTTTTGAGTCATAAAGCACTAAATAGCACGGACAGTACCTGCTGAGACACTGCTGATTTCCATAAGCACTTTTGCTTATGCTTGCAGTCAGCTACTCGGGCCAAACTCTCCCAGGGCTGATGGATTGTCTTCTGGTGCAGTCAGTGGTTGTTTGGGGTTTGTTTTCTTTTTGGCCCTGCAGTTCGTGCTGTAAGATAGAACAGTCAATATTATGCAGTGATAATATGCAAGTAACATAGGGAACTGTTTCATGCCACATCAAATGTTTTCTCCATCTAGCCCAGTATTGTTTACTTTTACAGGTGGCATCTAACAGAATCTTTCCATCATCTGCTACCTAGTCTTCCTTGACTGGGAAAAATAGCCAGTGGTCGAAACTACTATATGCAAAACATGTGCCCAGCCAGAAAGCCAGTATAGTGTTGTGGCTAGAGTGTTGGACTAGGACCTGGGAGACTAGCGTTCAAATCCCCACTCAGCCACAAAGCTCACCCAATAGGATTAATGACTGTCTCTCGGCTTAACCAATCTCACAGGGTTGTTGCCAGGATAGCATGGGGAAGAGGAGAAGCCTGTATGCCATCTTGAGCTCCTTGAGGCAAGGTGTGGTATAAATGGTACATCAAGGTAGTGCTTATCTCCAGCTTTTGTCCAGTTTCCCCCCCAATGATAATAATTTTTAATAGTTTTCAATTACAATCCAATAACAGCCTCAGTGGGTGGTGCTGTGGGTTAAACCACAGAGCCTAGGTCGCCGGTTCGAATCCCCACGATGGGGTGAGCTCCCGTTGCCAACCTAGCAGTTCGAAAGCACGTCAAGTGCAAGTAGATAAATAGGTACCGCTCTGGCGGGAAGGTAAACGGCATTTCCGTGCACTGCTCTGGTTCACCAGAAGCAGCTTAGTCATGCTGGCCACATGACCTGGAAGCTGTAGGCCGGCTCCCTCGGCCAATAAAGCGAGATGAGCGCCGCAACCCCAGAGTCAATCACGACTGGACCTAATGGTCAGGTGTCCCTTTACCTTTACCTTTAATAGCCTCATTACAACAATACCAATTTATAATACAATTATTAATACCAATAGTTCAAATACTGAATTATATAATTTAGATAATGTTGACCCCCCACATGCTAGAATTGATGGCTTGATTATTTGCTTTATTTCTGTGTTCCAGCATCTTATTCATTTCCATTACATTCCAGTCATAATAATAATCCCTTATACAACAACTGCAAGATTAATAACTTCTATTTGTGTTGACAAATTAAATGATTTATAAAACTACAAGTGAGGAACTCAAATTATATCCTTGTTCTTCCTGTGTGTGGCAGCTATTCTGTTTGTGGTATTTCTTCCTGTCCTTGTAAGATGATATGTCTTTCTTTCCCCCCGTTGTTGCTGTTATCCACCATGCCTTGGGCAAAGCTGATATCCCATTGTTGTTTCAGAAATTTCTCCATTGCTCCTTCCCATGCTTCATTATTTTGCAACAGCTGCAAAAATCACTCTTTCCCAATAAATAACCTGTTTTCACCATTTCCCCTCTCAGCCTGGGAAGAAGAGTGGTCTGTCGAACTGCAGATGACTCAGTAATTAACCTCATCAGTTCCTTAGCAAGTTCACACAGTTCTGTTTAATGTTATATTCCATATCTATAATCCAATTTCTTCCATCCTCGTTTGTACAAATATAATTTGAACTAAACATTCAGAGGAGGATTGCCAAATCATAAATGTAGAGAAGAAAACTTTAAATAAAGAAACCATAGGCTCCCCTCCCCCACATTGTCTTTTTCAACAATTGAAGTTTTATCTCAATTTCAAACCTTTAAGTTTGAATATTAAGTCCTTGTAGTTGTTTATGTTCTGCAGTTTGTGATCGCATCTTTTCTAGCATGTGCCTTTATTTTACTCCAATTAAACTGTAATTAATAGGAGAAACTCTGCTTCTTAATGGTGGCGTTGGAGGGTTTTTGGCAGGCAAAGTGCTTTTGCACTCAGTGCCTCCCTGCCTCCCGCAATCCATGCTGGAGCAAGAGCCAGGTACCAAAACAAACTGCGTGGGGGGGGGGGATTTGCAAGGATAATTATCCTCAATCATCCTTGTTTTTCCTTCTCCAATGAACTCCTGCTGTTGTGGGAGCTGCCTCCGTTATAAGGCAGACTGGAACCGAAAGCTGCTTTTGTCAAGCCAAGAAGCTGTGATGCCACAGAACTTTTGAGCGTGCCTTTTAAGAACAAAAAAACCAACGGCACCCCCAACTGAAGTGTGGTAAAATGAAACAGAGTTATGATTCAGCACAAGCGAAGCCCTTCTAAGGGAACAGCATCCTTATCTGCTTCTCCAGGATTCTGTTTGGAGCTGTCAGTGATCCTGTACTCCACCTGTTGTCCCTCATATAGATTTCCTGATTCTTGGGCAGGTTAGGGGCAGGGGGCACATTTAAACTATTCCCACATGCTGTTTTCTAGATCAGAGTTATTCAGCCTGAGGCAGTTCCCATCAGCCCCAGACCACTTAGTCAATGGTCAGGGATGAATGTAGTTTTAATCCAACAACATCTGGGGATGTAAGGTTGAAAAAGACTACTCTCCAAGCTGCTGTTTGCCCCATGAGGGACATATACAAGCACCACCCCCACCACCCCCATACGGCCCACGTCATGTCTTAAATACACCTTCCTTTTTCATGGATGGATGGGCTGTTTTTATATATATAAATGGTAGTTTGTGTGTATTTTCATTTACTGCCATGAATGTAAGTTTCAGCTGATGTTCAGCATCAAGATCAGCATATTTTCCCATCAGGTAAATCAAAGGAATATTTAAGTTCGAACATATTGATAAGAAGAAGCTCTGCAAACTCACACTTATGAGCCTGAGAGAAAAGTTATTATTGGCCACAATTTATTGCGCATGCGCATGCGCACGCACCCACCCACCCCAATATATGCTTCTTCCATGGTTGCGTCTGGAGTTGTAGTAAATTATTAATATTTGTTCAATGGGAGCATTAAAGCTTTCTCCTTTTCTAATATATGACATTTCTTCTGGCCCTGCATGTCCGAATTTAGCTTACTGCTAGGCTTAGATGACAAATTAATACAGACAGATAAACACATATCAAACCTTGAAGGGACTCAAAAGCACATTTACTAGCAATCTGCCTCCAGAATGGATTGTTTGTCAGTCACACGATCTTCATCACCTCCCACTAACAGAGCTACACTACTCAGCATGATCAGGCAGTGGCTGCAAGGGGAGCTGTATTTCAGTCAAGAACCACTGGGTTTCAGTTCCAATTGGGAATGTATTCCCAAAAAAATATTTGGTATCCTCTTCCAGATACAGTATGCACGGAGCCCTGGAAGAGCAGAGCAAGAGTTCAGACAATGAAACAGAACTGCAGACAGCTTCAAGCTCACAGCTTGTAGGACGGTGGGATTTTTTGGCTGGATACAAACTGGGTTATTGTCCCTGAAGAAAGACACGGTCCATCTGACTCAGTATTGTCTGCATTTACTGATTGGCATTTACTGATTGGCAGCAACTTCCCAATATTTCAGACAGGAGTTTTCCCCAGGTCTCTCTGAAGATGCAAAGGACTGAACTTGCTGCCTGCCTTTGTGCTCTGCCTCTGTGAAAGGGCACTTGTCCAGTTCAAGGCTCCCTGACAGCCTTTTTTTGAAGAAGAAAAGCTGCTCTGAAAAGGTTTGATTGGGAGTGGAGTGGGATAGAGATACTTAACCTCTCTCCCCTCACCTTTCTCCCACTCCAGATAGACCCCCTATCACAGTGGCTCCCCCCCCCCGCAAGGTTTCAAATGTAAGAATGAGATAAATGTGTTTGTGATGGTAAATATGCATCTGAAACTTTTCAGGGATCTATGCAACATGGAGAAGATTATTTGCAGTAGCGTAGAAGGAAAGGATTAAGCATTGCCACCGGGGACAGGAGAGAAATTTGATTTGAAGGCAAAAACATCTAATTCACACTTTCTGGAACAATATGCCAACCATAACACAGCCATCCTTTGAAATTCACACTGCTCCAAATATTGCACTGCACTTCTCCAGCAAAGTAATGCGTGCAAAACACATATACTAGGGTAAAATGTGCATTAAGAATGGTTTTGCAAAAGTGTGTATATTAGGTAAAATTGAAAACAAACCTGTATATTGGAATAATATTGCATCTAAATGCTGAGGAAGTGTCATAAGGACTTTAAAAAAAACCACATACCATACTTTTTGTGTATAAGAATAGGGTTTTTTTTTTACTTTAAAATATGGTTAAAAATCTGGGGGCATCTTATACACGGATAGTGCATATGCCCATTTTCTAAATTTGAGGTCCCCAAAAGTAGGTGGCGTCTAATACACAGAAAAATACGGTAATTGCAAAGTGACATGGAAATGTGAAGAACTTCACTTACGATTGGGGGGAAAATGTGTTTCCTCTGTCCCTAATTCCCACCTCATCCTCTACTCCTTTGCTCCAGGTTATCCCCTTTGAAAGCAGTTTTCCCTCTTCAAAAAGGGCTATTGTGTTCAACTCACACACATTTGTGTGTGCACAGTGTAATTTGCAGAAAATTCACCCTGGATGTCTCAGACCATGTTCTTGACAAATTTGGAACAAGTACATGTTAAAGGCAAGGCAATGCAGACCCCTCATTGCTGTGCTGAGATTTATTAAAATATACTGAGGGATGTATCTGCTTATTTAGCATATGAAAGTAAAAAAAGAAATTCTCGACATAAACCCTTTATGAATTTAAAATTCGTATCCCTATTTTAAAAAAAACCCTTGTACCATTTAATTTCTTCAGAGTCCTGAGGGTAAAAAAGATAGTACAGATTCCTATAATCGCATGCATTATCCAAACCCATGATGAATAGTATCTTAAAAAATAAATCTCTATATGATACTTGTTTCACCATTCCACAAGCTCAGTGGCAAGGCAGAAAGTTCCAGGTTCAATTCCTGGCATGTGTGTGTGTGAAAAACTCCGTCTGAAACCCTAGAGCACTGGTATCAGCCAGTGTAGACAATAATTATATGGACCAAGTGTTGACTCAGCATAGCATTCAGTGTAAGGCAGATCCTAAGAAGGACTCTGTTGGATCAGGCCAAAAGGTTTACGAAGTCCAGAAGCCTGTTTTCTACATTGCCAACCAGATGACCGAGAGACATTGCAATCCCTTAGGACTGACTGGGTGACTTTTAAAGCTAGATTGGTGGCCGTAATTTCATTTCGTAGGGGCAAATTCCGTAGTTTAACTAAATACTGTGTGAAGAAGTCCCCAAAAGGTTCTGTTCCAATCGTCCCCGTAATCAGCTTCATTGGATGACCCTAGGTTATAGACAATTTCTTTCTATTTAATTTCTCCAACATAGTGGTTAATAATGCAAATGTAACCAGACGTCCCTGGCTAAATTTGTCTCCCAGCCATGAATGAACTCACAATCTTTTTTTATCTGATGAGAGGCGAAACACTATCTCTCAATTGTTGCTTCCAGGGAACTTAACATATTGTACACATATTGTTGTTGGTGATTATGGGGAGTAAATGATACAGTACAATCCTATGCAGGTTTACTCAGAAGTAAGTCCCACTGTGTACATTGAGGCAGGCTGACTCCCAACTGAACATGTACAGGATTAAAGCAGCCTTGATGTATTTCTTAATATTTGACTCATAATTACACAGTGTTGAACCAGTTACTTAAATGAATGCCAACCCTTGTTTGAAATGTTGGCCAACTGCTGATTTGGAAGTATCAAATTACTACCAGTTCATGGCAGAAAACAACTGGGAACATAAATGTTGTTGGCAAATATGCAGTGCCAGTGCTTTGTACCTCAATGGTGACAAAGAATTGACTTAGATCCTTTTGATAACTCTGAAAATTAAGGGCCAAACTAGAAATTGCAGCAAACACAGGGCTACCACTGAAAATGGCAGCCATGCATTTGGTGACTGCTCTTCTTCTGTAACACAGTTCTTCTACTCTAAGTTTGCATGATGATGTCATGACATTGTGCCTGAGCTAATTTTACTAGATGCTATGGAAGGGAAATCTAGACATGAGGCCTCAATTTTTTGGTCACTTTAAACATTTACCATAGCATCTAGTTGACCTTGATTTTCTACATCCCAGCAGTGGCATTCCCCCCCCCCCCATTTTTAAAATTAATTTTCCAAAAATTTAAAACATACATACATACATACATACATACATCCTGTTTGAATCTTGGTAACATTATTTAAGTGATTTCCTCAAATCCCCTTGGTTGAATTTCATTATATATCATTTTAACAGTTTTCCAAAATCAATTTTCTCAAAAAATTAACTTGATCACTTAACATCTTTCATTCTTTCTAATTTAGCTTTAAACATCTTAAATCCTATCCTTACATATTTAAATCCTAAGCCTATCTAATATTTGCAAGCTTTTCCAGTTAAGTTATCTTAACATATTTAGCTAAATACAGTGGTGCCTCGCAAGACGAAATTAATCCGTTCCGCGAGTCTCTTCATCTTGCGGTTTTTTCGTCTTGCAAAGCACAGCTATTAGCGGCTTAGTGGCTATTAGCGGCTTAGTGACTATTAACGGCTTAGTGGCTTAGCGGCTATTAACGGCTTAGCGGCTTTAAGAAAAAGGAAACAAACTCGCAAGAACTCGCAAGACGTTTCGTCTTGCGAATCAAGCCCATAGGGAAATTAGTCTTGCGGAACGACTCAAAAAATGGAAAACTCTTTTGTCTTGAGCGTTTTTCGTCTTGCGAGGTACCACTGTAGTCTTTAAATTTCAAGCATTCTTCCTGGTACTCCTCCTCCTTCTGGTCACGGACTCTTTCAGTCAGGTTGGCCAGTTCCAAAAAATCCATCATCTTCATCTGCCAATCTTCCACTGTTGGTACTTCTTGTGTTTTCCAATTCTTCGCTAACAAAATTCTTGCTGCAGTTCTGGCATACAAAAATAGTTTAACATCTTTCTTGGGCAATTCCAAACCTGTTATTCCAAGAAGAAAGGCCTCTGTTTTCTTAATAAATGTATATTTCAACATTTTTTTCAATTCATTATAAATCTTCTCCCAGAAGGGGACAGGTCCACCACATATGATAAAAGGTACCTTCTTTTTCTTTACATTTCCTTTACCAGCAGCAGTGGCATATTGAGGAGCAGACCTGGGCTGCAGATTGGCTTAAAAAAAAACAACAACTTAGAAATATAGAAGGAGGTCACCCAGTCCATTGCTCAGGGGACGGACTATTTGCAACAACAGCTCGGTCATCAACACTCTGCTTTAATACTTGCATCAAAGGAGTAGCCACTACTTCAGTGGGCAGCCTGTTCTTTACCTAACATTTATCTGAAATCTACTTCCTTGCAATTTTCACCTCTTGGTTCTAATCCTGCACTCTGGGTGAGAACATGCCTGCTTCATCTCCTGCAAGACATCCCTTCAGATATCCGAAAACAGCTACCAAATCTTCCATTAAGTATTTTTATTTTCCAAGCTAAATGCACCCAGTTCTTTCAACTATTCCTGGTGACCAGACCCCATACCATCTTAGCTATTCTCTTCTGTACATGATGCAGTTTGTCAAAGTGTGTTTTTTTTTTAAGAAAATGTGGCATCCAGAACTGGGCAAGCCTTCTCCAACCTGGTGCCCTGCATATGTTTGGACTACAGCTCCCATAACTCCTGACCATTGGTTATGATGGCTGGAGTTGATAGGAGCTGGATCCAAAACATCTAGAGGGTACCAAGTAGCAGGAAGGCTAACCCATGACTTTGGCTTCATTAAGATGTGCATTAGACATTCTCCATTCAATAATAATAATAATAATAATAATAATAATAATAATAATAATAATTTATTATTTATACCCCGCCCATCTGGCTGGGTTTCCCCAGCCACTCTGGGCGGCTTCCAAAAGAATATTAAAATACTGTGATACATCAAACATTAAAAGCTTCCCTAAACAGGGCAGCCTTCAGATGTCTTCTAAAAGTCTGGTAGTTGTTGTTCTCTTTCACATCTGGTGGGAGGGCGTTCCACAGGGAGGGCGCCACTACCGAGAAGGCCCTCTGCCTGGTTCCCTGTAACTTGGCATCTCGCAGTGAGGGAACCGCCAGAAGGCCCTCGGTGCTGGACCTCAGTGTCCGGGTAGAACGATGGAGGTGGAGACGCTCCTTCAGGTATACTGGACCGAGGCTGTTTAGGGCTTTAAAGGTCAGCACCAACACTTTGAATTGTGCTCGGAAACGTACTGGGAGCCAATGTAGGTCTTTCAAGACCGGTGTTATATGGTCTCGGCGGCCGTTCCCAGTCACCAGTCTGGCTGCTGCATTCTGGATTAGTTGTAGTTTCTGGGTCACCTTCAAAGGTAGCCCCACGTAGAGGGCATTGCAGTAGTCCAAGCGGGAGATAACCAGAGCATGCACCACTCTGGCGAGGCAGTCCGCGGGCAGATAGGGTCTCAGCCTACGTACCAGATGGAGCTGGTACACAGCTGCCCTGGACACGGATTTAACCTGTGCCTCCATGGACAGCTGTGAGTCCAAAATGACTCCCAGGCTGCGCACCTGGTCCTTCAGGGGCACGGTTACCCCATTCAGGACCAGGGAATCCTCCACACCTGCCCGCCTCCTGTCCCCCAGAAATAGTACTTCTGTCTTGTCAGGATTCAATCTCAATCTGTTTGCCGCCATCCATCCTCCAACCGCCTCCAGACACTCACACAGGACCGTCATTCCATGGATGTAAATAGATTGAAATGGTATTTGGCTGAATGGTGCCATGGATTTTATTATTATTATAGTAAGAATAACACTGGATGCAACCCAGCACCCCATGTGATGCCTGTATTAAGGAATCAGGTGCCATGGGAAAACTACATTTCCAGGGTCACCCACTCATCTGGTGCGGCCAATGCTTCCTAATGTCCCGAAGCCAGCTTTTTATGAGGTTAAAGGGGCTAATTGTCAGAGGAGAAAATGCAGATTCCTAACACACCACTGACTCTCTGATCTTCAGAGTAGCTTCTGGCCTGCTGGATGGGATTAATAACATGATCAAAGTGAAAGATGGTTCCCTCCCACTCTGCTCTGCAGATTCTGAGCCAGGGAATGTCATATATTTCCCCTTGTAGTTACGCTAGCTGCATGTTGTTAGTGATTTCCCACTTGGACCTGTAGTGAATTTAGCACAAAACGTGATATATTCCTTGTTTGATAAACAACACTTTAAGGCAATTCATCTTGTTGAATCACCCAGGTCTGCTGACTGCCACTCTTGGGATTTGAGCCTAAGTAAAGAGGGAACATTCTGGTGGCGGAATTTGCGTTCTGCAGCAGTATTGTCTTTGCAGTCATATCAGCAGGTTGATGCATCCGATTTGGAGAGCCGTAAAGCCTTTGATTGCCTGGCGCATGCCACAGTCCTCTGGCTCAAAGTTATGCCTCCGATCAAGCCAAAAAAGTAATTTGGTTTATGGTTTGCTTTTAAGTATTCAGCATTTGTAATGGAATGCAGCAGTGTATATTTCATTAGGACCTGGCCTCCAGAAAGCTTTGGTATAATCCTCTGAGTTGGGAATTGCTCATAAAAAAAATGTGAGGTTCCCCACTTCTTTCTTCTTAAAAAAAAAATGTCCTTAAAAAACACATACCTGCCCCTGTTTATAAACATCTAGACTCCAATACTATTCCTACTTACTTGAGAGTCAGCCCTATTCATTTCAGTGGGACTTCCTTCTGAGTCAACCTGTAAAGGATCACCTAGTGCTTCAGGAGTTTCCATTTTGACTCATCTACCTCATACGTATCCTAGTTCACCTCTGACAACCCAAAAAATCCTCCAGGTTACCCCACTTCACCTCTGGACTGGGGAGTTGTCCATTTCCAATGCACAACTCCTGATATCTGTATATCTGAATAAATGTTTATAATCACTTTTGGAAGAGGCAAGAAAAAGAAGGGGAGCTACTTCTTCTAAGGTGGTTCCCAACCACACATTTTGCAAATTCTTCTAATAAAACAATTGACAATGATTTCAGGTGGTTAAAGAAAGCTATCTGGTTAAATTGGTCAGCATGTTAGACATCCAAAATGTTTTTAATTAATATATCTAGCCGGTTATATCATGTGGCATATCCAGACTCACTGACAGATGCCTTTCTGAGCAGCCTTAATTCCCCTCACTTATCCCCTATCCTGGTGCCTTAAATGATATTGCAGTGGCTGCACCAAATGAGTGGGTGACCCTGGAAATGTAGTTTTCCCATGGCACCTGGTTCCTTAATATAGGCATTATATGGGGCGCTGGGTTGCATCCAGTGTTCTTCCTACTCAAAGTAGACCCATTGAAATTGGTGGGCTTGGCTAACTTCATTAGTCATTAGTTAGATATAGCCCACTGTCATTACAGCATTCAAGGTGCCATGATAGATGGGGCGGAACCACAGCAGACTGCAGTCCATGACAAGAAACAAGGTCTGGAAGAATGAAGCTTGCTCATAATGCAGAATATGAGCTGAACAAATTCATATTCTGGACAAGATAATTAAGAACTCTAACAACACTGTTAAATATGCCATGTGATGGATTGTGAACATGTCAAAGACATCTACTGGGTTTAGAATGAGGTTGCAATAAACTGAATGGGTTTATGTGAATGGAAATGAGTAAGGAATAGGGCTGGTTATTTAGTTGCTGTCCTGTTCAAAACACAGTAGGATGGGAGCCAACAACGCTCCTGCCCCCTGCCCATCTCCTCATGATTTTTCATTGTGGGGCCTTGCTTGTACTGCATAATTCCAAACAGTGCATCACCAAAATGACTTCTCTCTGTGTCGGTAAATTGTGTGAGCAGCTTTTCTTTTTACTTAATCAGCTATTGATTTATAATGCAGTGTCATAAAAGCCATCTGCTCACCAACCTGAAATATCC
This sequence comes from Podarcis liolepis, assembly GCF_965112155.1. Taxonomy (NCBI): domain Eukaryota; kingdom Metazoa; phylum Chordata; class Lepidosauria; order Squamata; family Lacertidae; genus Podarcis; species Podarcis liolepis. Next base: position 11,564,849 of record NC_139570.1, read on the forward strand.
CCTTTAGCATTTAAAGATGTATACATTGCTTTTTCCTGACAAAGTCCCCTGTGTTTTCTAACTCTTTTCAGTCAGCACATTTGCTTTCCTGGGCTGCCCGGTAACAATAATGAGTCCAAACTGCAGGCTGGCATCCAAGATGGGTCTACTAAAATGAGGCAGGAGAGAGCTATAACAAGGGTAGGGGGAACACTGCTTCTCAAGAACGTAAGACTATAAAGAGAGCCCAACTGACTTAAAGCAAAGGCCCATCTAGACCAGAATCCTATTCTCAAAGGATGCAACCAGATGTCCATGAGAAGCCTGGAGGCAGAACCTGATCACAAGAGCAGCCCCAACAACTGGTATTCAGAGGCACGATGTCTCTGACAGTGGAGGTAGAGCATAGCCGTTGTGCTTAGTAGCTTTATCTTCCATGAATTTGTCTACAGTGGTGCCTCGGTTTATGAACTTAATACATTCCAGAAGTCCATTCTTAAACCGAAACCCTTCTTAAACCGAGGTGCGCTTTCCCTAATGAGGCCTCCCACCACCAGTGGCCTCCCTTCCACCGTTCGGATTCCATACTTAGACCGAGGTAAATTTTGCAAACCGGACATTAATTCTGGTTTTGCGGACTTCATAAACAGGGCTGTTCTTAAACCGAGGTGCCACTGTAATCATATTTTAAAGCCATCCAAGTGAGTGGTCATCACAACATCCTGCAGGATCACATTCCATAGTTGAGCTATGCTCCTTTCTCCTTTTGTCTATCCTGAACCTTCCAACATTCAGCTTCATTGAATGGCCCCAAGTTTTATTTTCTAGGGTGATGGGGGTTACCTGTTACTCCCCCCACCCCAGTCAGTGTTCCAGGCATGAGTTGGTTGTGTCATGGTGAAAAGCAACTGCAGGAGGAAAGTTAAGTACCTTCCCATTGCTGACAAGCATGAACAGGACTGGAGTGGGGCAAGAGGGGTGGTGAAATTGGTGCTGACACACTAGTGGGAATGCAAGTTTGGCTACACCAGTTTATCCACACAGCCCTAAAACTGACACTGCCCTGCCCTGCCCTGTCCCATCCAGATAGGATTCAGCAACCCCATGGAAACATTAGAAGGCCCAGTTGGATCATGCTGGTGGTCCATTTAGTTCAGCATTCTGTTCTCACAGTAGCCAACCAGATGCTTATGGGAAGCCTGAAAGCAGTTTCTGAGAAAAAGAGCACTTTCCCCTTTTGCAGTTTTCAGCAGGTGTTCCCAACAGTGGATAGGATCCATTGATAGGCTTATTCTCCATGAATTTGCCTAATCCTTTTTAAAGCCTTCCAAACCCAATGTCAGGAGGGTGGCTTCACAGTGCTAAAGCTCATTTTGCATGACTCAGATTCAACAACCTTCATGCTGCCTTTGGGGGGAAAAGCAAGCTGAGCAGTTATCCCATTCCTTCGTACCCAAGAACTCCCCCATGCAAACAAATGCAAAGCTCTCAAATCTTTTCTTGTTTTCTTATCCGGACTACACCTCTGTGGTCTGCATTTATCCATGTTTGTGCTTGTGAAGTAGAGGGCTTCTGGCCCATATGATATTATCTCTGCAAAAACTTCTAGCATAGGAAAGATCAGGAAATAACAAGCTCAATGCTGTCTTCTGATATCCTGAAAATGCCAGTCTCTGAAGTCCACCTGCAAGTAATGATTTCCTGGGCTCTGCTTGCATTTTCCTAGGTGATAAGATAAAAGGTTAGCAGTATACGCTTCCCAGAGGGCAGTGAGCATGACTTGGCAGAACAAGTAATAGCCGACTGAGCGGATTTGTATGATAATGCTATCTGGTTAGGTATAGAAATGTTTTGTGCCCACCCCACTTTGGAAACTGCCTTGTGGCAGTTCTTGTGAGTTTAAGATTTCATCTTCTAATGAGATGAAATAAAGGTGCACATAAATTTGGTGTCACACATATATGCCAAGTGCCTCTTGTTCTTCCTTAGCTTCCGCCTCCTTTTTGACATTTTAATCAGGGTTTCTTTGGGGAGGGGTATAGTTGAACTGCATTTTTATTTGTCTTGCTATTTCTGAGCAAGTTGATATATTCAAAGCAAGAAAGGAGATCAACTCACATCCTTTGCTGATTTGAGATGGGGGGGGAGCAGCTTGTAATGTCAGCGTTAAGTTCTAATAAGGAAGTGTCATTCATGATGAATTTTAAAACACAGAGACTTTTTCCACGCTTTTAAGTCCAAAGTCTTTATTTCTGACAAAAAGGAAAGAGAGAAGTGGGTGGACTCCTTAAGTCATGCATTGATTTGGGCTACTTTAGTGGCAGCTGCCCATCAACATGACAAGCTCTTTCAAGGTGTTTAAAATGCTGAAAATTAATTCATGATGCACGTTCAGTAGAACATCTGTGGATTACTTCCTACCAGCATTATAATCCAGCCTTCCTCAACCTGTTATCCTCCAAATGTTATATGCGCTACAACTCCCACCTTCTCTGACCATTGGCTATGTTGGCTGGGGCTGCTAGAAGTTCTAGTCCTAGATATTGCGTGCCCAGGCACAGACCCCTCCCCCCACTCCTTAGGATCAAGGAATAGACATGACAAGATATTTGGAATTAAAATGGTGACAACTTCATTAAATTTCAGGTGCAGGAAACCTTGGTTTAGGCATTGGGGGTACAGTCTATCCCTCTCAGCCCCCTGCTGGGGGTCTGAGGCAAGACAGGGTCAATCAGGAATATGGGACCACTGCAAAACATGTGTTTACACAGCTGGCCCCTTTCTGTGTCGCTGAGGGGAGATCTACGGCCCGCTGCTGTGACCTTGTGGACAGAGACTCACTTCAAGACCCCTCTAACAGGAAACCCTGATATCACCGCTGCAAAAGGAGTGAGTCACCACATCACCCCTTCTTTGATTGTTAGACTAAAGGATTTTAGGCCAAGGCCTAAAACCACCAAAGTTGTAACAATTGCTATGGGGAAGGCAAAACCAGCAGAACAGGGAAAATTCCTTCCTGGTTCTGAGAAAAACAGCAACGACCATCCAACCGTAGCAACACCTATGGATTTGGAAAGGAGAAAGGTTAGCCTGTAAGGAAGGGGGGAGAAAGAGGGAGGGCTAGGTGGGTGATGCTCTGGGGTCGACTGCACTTCCAGCATCTGTTCCGACACCTTTTCTACTTTTGGAGCAGACCAGAGTGAAGCCTGCTCAAACGTGGTCCACTCCTCTTGCCCCGCCCCCCCAGGCCGCCGCGGATAGGTTGAATTTGAATTTGGGTTTGCGGGAACCCAGCAAGCATTGTGGTGACCAAAGGGACTGAGCAACGGCCAGCAGAGCAGCATAGCTTCAAGAGGACAGTGGGGCCTTGTGTCAGGTCGCAAACATCTCCCACTGCTGGGCCTAGTGCGCAAGTCATTTTGAGCACACCAGGTTGAGGAACGACAAATAAACTCCAGCTGCCTGCACATGGAGGTCTTAGTTTCAATTCTTGTGGTTCTAAGTGGAGCTAAGAATGACTCCTGTCTGAAACTCTGGAGAGCTGCTGCCAGTCAGTACACCGAATTCATTACCAGCATTTTGAACACGTGGGAAGTGTATGTTGGGGTGATGAGCAGGTGTCACTAAAGTAGCCCAAATCAATGCATCAAAGTAATGGAATAAGTCCCATATGAAAAAAAGACACAGCATTTCGAACTTTTTAGTTTAGGGAAAAGGTGAGTAAGGGGTGACATGATAGGTGCATATCATGAGAAAGCAGACTGAGAAAAGTTTCTCTCTGTGTCACAACACTAGAACTCATAAACACCCAATGGAGCTTAATGCTGGAAGAGTCAGGACAAACAAATGAATTACTTCTTCACTCAGGGTGTACTTAAACTATGAAACTTGCTCCCACAGGAGGCAATGGTGGCCACCAGCTTGGATAGCTTTAAAATGGAATTAGACAAATTCATGGAAGATAAGGCTATCAGTAGATGCTGGCCACAATGGCTATGTTCTGTTTCCACTGTCAGAGGCAGTATGCCTGTGAATACAAGTTGCATGAAATTGCAAGTGGAAAGAGTGGTGTTGCGCTCATGCAGCCTTTCCATAGGCATCTGGTTGGCCGCTGTGAGAAGAACGTGCTGGACTAGATGGGCCATTAGACTGATTCAGCAGACTGTACTTACATTCTTCATTCAAAATGACTGCTTGCTTGCTGTAACCTCATTCTCTTCTTGTGATGCTCTATGGTGCAAGGAGGTAAGGCCCAACTGGGGTGTAAGGCAAGGCAAGTTCTTAACATAGGACAAGGTTCAAGCAGAGGGCAGATCTCAAGCTGGATGCAAGGCAGGGCTCAAGGGAAGACAGAGCCCTGAAGTTGTTCCTGCAAGGAACAAACTGAAAGGAGCCTTTGTATATTAGTAGTAGCAGTGACAGTACCTCCTCTGCTGCAAGATGATGCTCTATTTAAACACCCTAGCCTTTTCCAGTAACCTCCTGCTACAATTGAGGTCTTTCTGGGTCTTCAGCAGTGGAGTCAGAGGATGGCAGTGCAACAGCCTTGGGTTGGGGATGGGATACTGGGTCCACAAGTTAGACTGGTTCTGCACGCCCTTCCCTTTTTTTGTTTCAGAATTCTTGCCCTCATCCACTGAATATGATGAGTCTCCAGGGTCATACCTCTCAGCTCCACCATACTGCCCATGTCACAGCTACTAAAGTACATATTGAAACAACATTAACCAATGGAGTTTACACTACTCCAGATGTTGCAATGAAGTTTTGGATAGTTTAAACACATCGAAACAGACCTTTAAATACTGGAGATGTGCACAGGCACCAAGATTCACCCTGTATCTGTTTGTTTGTTTGTTTGTTTGTTTGTTTGTTTTTAATCCAATGTGTTTTTGAGTCACTCTGGACTCTCTCTGCTTCAATAGGTGGTTAGAGTTCTGAGCAACTCTGTATAAATGAAGTTGTGTGTTTCCTATAATGGGAAATCTATAATGGGGAATCTAAAAATGATTATAACTTTCATCCACTTTGTTTTGGTCAAAGTGGATGAAATTTACAGACGTATGAGCCAGTCCAGATTGTGAGCCAAATTGTACAAAAATAGGCCCCAGAGCCATTTTTGGAGGAAATAAAAGGCATTCACTTTTGTCCATAATTCTTAATAAGAAGGGAAAGTGTGTGTGTGTGTGTGTGTGTGTGTGTGTGTGTGTGTGTGTGTCTTTTGGTCTTTCTTCCCTTAAAATGATTAAGAAGTATTTGTGCTTGTACATTTTTTAAAAAATATTTGCTGCTTCACACAAACCTTTCCTTTCTGGTGCTTATGTCCTCCAATAGGCCCCATTGTCTTCTGATAGGCCGGACAGTGTGAGATTCTATGACTGCCTCTGGAGTTCTGAAAACAATTTTGTTAAAGTCTTCAGAATATATAGTAATATTTTGATTACTTTTGGGTGGTGCTAACAACTGCTTTGCTTTTAAATGCAGTGTGCATTAAAACACTTGCATCTACAGGTCACAAACAATGTTCCAAGCAATGGCCTCAGCAGTATGGAGTTCCAACTCAGCCAGGGGGTTATAGGCAAAAATTTGGGTTTTGCAAAGGAGAAGAGAAGTACAGTGGTACCTCAGGTTACATACGCTTCAGGTTACATATGCTTCAGGTTACATACGCTTCAGGTTACAGACTCTGCTAACCCAGAAATAGTACCTCAGGTTAATAACTTTGCTTCAGGATGAGAACAGAAATTGTGCTCCAGTGGCATGGCGGCAGCACAAGACCCCATTAGCTAAAGTGGTGCTTCAGGTTAAGAACAGTTTCAGGTTAAGAACGGACCTCCGGAACGAATTAAGTACTTAACCCGAGGTACCACTGAGGAGCCAGGGAAAACTCTGGGATTCAGATAGCACCCTGGACAGCTCCATATGGAACCCAGATTAATAAGAGAAAGGCTCGAACATTCTTTCAGCCACAGTCAACCCCAAACTGAGCCTTAAATAGAGCACACTTCAATGAATCCTGTAAAGCTCTAATTGCTCAGTTTCTGCAGAGATACCCTATCAAGTTATCAGTGTTAATGCAGCAAAAAAGCAAGCTCCCCTGTGCCTCAACAAAAGCAATTTAAAAATTTTCCAGAATGCACTTTTTGGAATTATTTCCCCTCCTTCATGTTATGGCAGATAACTTTTTGATTTAAATAATATTGCCTGAGGTACATTGTAGTTTGATCTCAAATTGCTTCATGACTCTATCAGCTAATTCCATGACATAGTAATAAATTATTATTTTGTGGTTCCTTCATTTGAAGTATGTAGGGCACCGTCTAACTAAAGTTAATCACATTTAGTCCCTCTGAAGTCCCATTGATTACAATGGAAGAGATTTTATCTCATGTTTAATCGTTCGCTCTTTGAAATCAATATAATTTTAAATGCTTAAGTTTGGTTGGCTCATGCCCTAATAACCAACATGAAAATGTGCTACTGAAAAAAGAGGTTATGCAGTCACCTCTAAAATAGGAGCAGCTATCCATATTCAGGCCAGGGGTCACGTTGACCCATGGGCAATCCTTCGTGTCAAAGTGGATGTCACAGTCCTGTAAGGCATTGCTGTCCAGAGTGAGGAATTAGCTCTTTATTGTCAAAAGTACACTTACATGTTAGGGAACGGCAGTTCCATCAGTCTTACGTCTCTCAGCTTCTCCTTGGTGTGCACCCAATGAGGCAGTTGCCACGGCAGAAAGGCCCTGCCCCAATCTCAGCTTATGAGCTGCAAGTAAGTAGGTGAAGACTGCAACTGCCTGCAGCCTGCTTCTGCTCCTACCACTTCAATTGTCTTCTGGTCCTGGGAAACAATGGAACAAGAGAAGAAGGAGGTGTGAGAGCCCTTGACTCCACAACAGCCTGACCTATCTCTCCTTCCTCATGTACCTGTTCTTCACTCTCTAATCCTGCATCTTCTCCTGCCTCTGACTGTTGTATCCTGGGTGTTACAAGCTCCCTCAGATCACCAAGTCGAGCCAGTCTCTGGCAGTGGATGTGGTAAAGTGCAAAAGTTTCATGGGCTGGCTGGACACACCATGTTCTTCATACGCAAGGAGAGAGTTGTAGACCCCTCCTGGTGAGATACAGGGAAAATCCAAAGCTTAGAAGGACAATAATTAAATATTATAGTCAACTAAATTCTTCTCAGAGTATACTAATTGAAATTAATGCACCTAGGTTAGTCGTGTTCATTCATTTCTGTGGATCTACTCTTGGGTATGACTAGCACTGGATACAATCCATATTATGCTTTTTTGTTGTTGTTGAAATGGGGGAGTTGTTGTTTTTTTGTAAGTTCAAAGCAAAAGATTCAAATTTTGTTCTAGTCTGTAAGAACTGACAAAAAAAGAGGAAAGAAAATGATGATTTGACTCTTCTTTAGGCAGGAAAGAAGATTATAAGAGTTAGGTACGTGTTTGTTATATAGAAGGAACAACTGACCTGCTATAGTCAGATGAAAGCAGCTCTCTGCCGTGCAAAAAACTTCAGATAAATGCTAATCTCCTGGCCATGTCCTTGAAAGAATTCACTGTGACCCTCTCCTGCATGCCTCTACTGCTCTTTATACAGTTCCCTTGCTTTGAAATAGGATGCTAAATTCTTTGGCACTTGCAATTACAGAAATATGGGCACTGCTTTTCTTCACTGAAACACCGTATTTGCCATACAAAGATGTTCTTTAAATAGGCACTTTTATTAGAAAAGGTGGGGGGGGCAGAAGGCAAAAGTATTAAGCAGGCAGAAAAATCTTTTCTTCTTCTAAAGCCTATGTGCACTTCTACAAGCCTGTAATTATAGAGGCTGACATTGGAGGGGGGGGGGGCATATACAAGGATGAAATTTGGCATCGTTTTGTCTCATTGTGCCCTTTGGAATTGCTGTCGCTTTGCAATGAAATGTGTGTGTGTGTTTTATGTGGCTCTCCAGTGGATTGAAACAATTGTTTCTACTTCTTTGGCTGTGATCTGGGTTATTTGCAAAATGGACAGGTGTGGAACAAACTTTACTGGTATAGGAATTTAATTTTAGGAGACTTTAATTAGGTACCAGAGTTTGGTATGGAAGGTCCTGGAAAACTTCCCTATCACATTTTTACTGGTCCATGGAGCTTGGTTACCTGCTGGACTTTAAGTGCAAGTAGAGCAAATAAAGCTATGGTCTAAACAAGTGTTTAATTTTGGCTCACCCAAGGACTGGGAGAAATTTGCCAGGAATTTATTGCCACCTACAAACTTGGTGGAGATGGAGGTTTTTAATATTAAGACAGGGCAAATGGTCCCCTTCCTCTGTTTGTGTTGGGGCTAACATTCCAAAGAAGGTCAAGGGGAATCTGGCAACATCCATGGGGTGGGGGAAGAAAGTCATTTGAATTTTAGCAGGTGATGGTTACTTAGTAAACCTATGAAGTAGTCCAGTGGCTTTTTATCCACTGATAAAATGTCCTTAAACCATCTACCAGCTGGTTGTACAAGTTGTCATGCTTTCAAATGGGTGGAATCTTCTTAGGATCTAACATTTAACCATCTAATATTTGTCTAAGCAGAACCTTCAGATCAGCCCCGACTTCTTAGGAAGCAATCTTAACTGCAGTGGGGCTTTATCACCACAGCCTGATGCTGTCATACAATAGCAATAGGATTTGGCATGGCTTGGCACCCCAGATGGACCATGAGAAGGAAGAGGAGGAGAAATAAGCAGCAGATGGTGGGGGGTTGGGTTGGAAGGGATGTAGAAATGAGGTCCTACTTTTGTGGCTCTAGAAGTTAGAGAGAAAGAAGCAGGTCTGCCGGCTCTCTCCCAACATCCCATCAAAGGAGCACAGAGCCAGCCAGCCAAAGGGGCTGAAAAGCAGGAGATAGGGGCAGAGTTAGGGGCAGAGGGAGAGGACATAGCCACTTTTGTGGGTGGGATCAGACACAACTGCCCAGATGGACCATAATCAGCAGACTTATAAGGCCAGAGTGCCCCATGAAAGAGCTCACTCTGCCTCATGTTTAACAATTGTCGGGACATCTTCATAGCTTCCATTTGGTTGCCTTGGTCATGTACCTTGAAATCTTGACTTCTGGACCTTGGGCTTACTACTGAGTCTATACAGCTATTGACCTGAATAAATATCTATCCCTGACTTTCAAGTAAGAGTCACTGTTTTATTTTGGGAAGGGAGCCTGATAACAAAGGCACTGCCACCCAGTGTAAATGATATTGAATTAGATTGACTGCCTGACTTTCAGGCATTGTGGGTTTGCCTCAGCTGGTGTGGGAACACCTCATATGGGTCTAGCAAGTAAGCCAAGTCATGTGCATTAGCAATGGTAGCCTTAAAAATACACATATATATTACTAGGTACCATGCTCATTTTGAACACCCCTGAAGAATGAATATGGCAAGGTTTCTGGTTGTCCCTCTACCACTATCCACAAAAAATTGATGCTGAAATAGGGAAAATTCAGTCTACAACTGAAATTATAGAACAGCAAGCTTCCAGCAGAAGCTCTTATGAAATGCTCATTCCACCAAGTGTCAAAGGGCCGTTCAGATAGCGGTGCTTCAATTAGCAGAAGTGATATTGATTGCCACACTCTTTGTATTATGCTTCTAATGTAGGCTACATCATTGCAAACATAAAATGTGGCCAAGTTTCATTTATCACAGTCACACGGTGCTATCAAAGGACACCGCTGCTTTCAAAACAAATGAAACCAGAATGACGGATAATTAAGGAATAATATAGATCATTCAAATATCTCTTTAATTAAGAAGGAAGCACTTTCCCCAAGATAGCTCCAAGCGTTATTCAAGACAGAGCCCTTATCCAACCCCTCTGAGCTTTGGAAAGGTTTGATTCGGTTAGAATTTTGATTGTGGCTTCAGGGGTTGAGAAGTAGGATTGGAAAGAGAGCTTGCAGAATGTACAAATGGATCCATCCCTCATTGTTTAATGATGGGTAATATTTCAAAATTGTGCCAGCCTCAAAATTGAGCCAGTGTGGTGTAGTGGTTAAGAGCGGTAGTCTCGTAATCTGGGGAACTGGGTTCGCGTCTCCGCTCCTCCACATGCAGCTGCTGGGTGACCTTGGGCCAGTCACACTTCTCTGAAGTCTCTCCGCCCCACTCACCTCACAGAGTGTTTGTTGTGGGGGAGGAAGAGAAAGGAGAATGTTAGTCGCTTTGTGACTCCTGAAGGGGAGTGAAAGGCGGGATATCAAATCCAAACTCCTCCTCCTCCTCCTCCTCCTCCTCCTCCTCCTCCTCCTCCTCCTCCTCCTCCTCTTCTTTTGCAGAATATAGAGCAGGGGCAATGAACCTCAGGCCCATGGGCTGGAGAATCTGTGATATGTCGTGGAACAACCCCATTGAAGAAGATAACAATGGTTACCAGACCTCACTGCTGGTTACAAAAGGACCCCTATAACAGTTCAAGCTTCAGGGCTCCATAAATGTAAGCAGGCCACTGTGGTAGTTTGCCTACCTCATGGACCAGGAAACCACCAGTCCCCAGTGCCTCCATCTTATCAGGATTCATTTTCAATTGATTAGCCCTCATCCAGTCCATTACTAATGCAAAGCACCAGTCTAGCACCTAAACAGTCTCTCCTGATTCACTTGGAATGGAGGGAGAGATTTGGGTGTCATCAGCATAGTGATAGCACTTCATCCCCAAACTCCAGAGGACAGATCCCAGCAATTTCTTATTGGGGTTAAACAGAATGGGAACAGGACTGAATCACACGAAACCCCACAGCTTAAAACCAATACAGTACTTAAGTACTTAATTCGTTCCAGAGGTCCGTTCTTAACCTGAAACTGTTCTTAACCTGAAGCACCACTTTAGCTAATGGGGCTTCCTGCTGCCACCACGCCGCCAGAGCATGATTTCTGTTCTCATCCTAAAGCAAAGTTCTTAACCCGAGGTACTATTTCTGGGTTAGCAGAGTCTGTAACCTGAAGCATATGTAACTCGAGGCACCACTGTAGTCATTTTGTCTCATGTTTGATCTGCTATAAAACAGTTTCCATACATACTTGAAGAATTTATATGCATATCCAAACTTCTAGAGAAAACTTGAATAGAAAACTGTGCAGACCCCTCTTCCATTGTGCCCCACTGGCAAGCCCTCTTAATCACAATACTTGTTTCTTAACCCACTTTGAGGTTCATTTTAAATATTTAGGAGAGGAATTTCTTTATGCAGTGTCATGAACCTAGAAAAGCTAATGGTCACTTCACCGTATGAAATAAAAATAATCAATTCATACAGAGTGTGTACCCAGTGAGACCTCATTCAGGAATGACAAAATTGCCCAGTTCAACAGTAAGAAGCTATTTTCCCTCTTGAGAAAACAGACTCCAATTATAGATTTATACATGTCACACTCAATATGCAGAATATGATCAGATCAAATGCTGGCATACACATTGCACCCCACTACAAAATTACCTTGGAACAACAGTTTGCAATCTTTATGTAAATGAGAATGTCTTGCTATCTCTCTCTTTCAGTGTTTGACGTAGCATGAAAAAAAATGCACACATCATCTTTTTTTTCCTGGATGGATATGATTGATGCAATTTTAATAAAGGTTACTAGCTAAGTGTTGTACAGTGGACTGCAAGAAATCATAAAGTAAACTATATTGCAGAATGGCAAAAATCTATGAGATACCACCTCTGTCAAACGTCATGATTCGAAAGGAATTGGGGCGGGGAGGGAACCATAATAAAACACCCATGAGATGAATGTTTCAAAACTAGATTGAGGCTACTTTCATTAATTTTAAACATAGGCAGAGAAAATAATTGTGAATGTCATCAGCCTGCTTTTATAGCTCCTGTTTAAAGCAGATAAAATCTATTTCCTTTTTATCTCATCCTCTTGGCCTGAACCCTTCATTAAGAGCTGCAATTGTGAGTCGACAGAAATTGGCACCTCTGTCACATCAGTAATGCACAAAATGCCACTTCAGCCATGTACAAAATATACAATGAACATAGCTGGCACTAGACTATAACTTGATTATTGACTGCATAATTCAGCCCTTCAACAGGCATTTGGGTATCTGAATATAGTGTGCTTGTGGGAAGAGAGGAAGTTGCCTTATGGTCTACCACAGTTTCATATAGCCTGCACCAGTTGGTAACATTTTGCCCTACATTTGAAAGATCACCTTTCCCCTTATATACCCTTATATCACTGTGCTCTGCTGGTGAGGAGCTCCTGCAGATATCATATTATCAGGGCATCTGTTCTAGAAAATAGAAACTTGGCTTTTAGTGTTGTGGCACTGACCCTTTGGTCTGTATTGACAGGCAGACCAGGATTTCAGATTCCAACCCTACTTGATGAGAGGGATTAAACTTTGGACCTTTTGTAAGCAAAGCACATGCTCTTCCACACAGCAATTGCCCCTATCCCAAAGGGATTTGTGGTTCCAGGTGCAGTGAAGCCAGTAGCAGGGTGAGAGCACAGAGTCATACAACAAAAGAAAAAGAACAAAAATGTTGGAATGAAATAAGGCCACAAGTTTTGTGATTACAGATGCCAGATGGTTTGATGCAGGTACTGGGTGTGTATCCCAAGATCAACCAACCTGCCTGGTGGTTGATAGTTAAATGAGGTTGACCATGGTTAAGTGTCACCTTGTCATGTGCATTGCATCTTGGTGACCTGCCAAGAACACCACAAGGAGGGTGCTAAGGCATTCATTCTGATTCACATGCAGTGTGTTTCCATATCTCTTAATTAATCTTTTGTTTACCCCATCACTTTCCTAACCACAAAAAGTCAGTCATTGCCATCATCATAATGTTGCACTGGAGCAACAGTGAGCCTTAAAAGACTTCAACCTTGCAAACTTAAATGCATAGTATGTGCTTGATTCCCTCCTGCAAAATGGCAACAGTCTGGGGGAACCCTTAGTGATGCAGCAAGACTTTTAAAATATTGGCATTAGCAGGGAAGGAGGATCACCCTTGGAGTCTACTTCTGACATCAAAACATATTGGGAGCACTAGGCTCAGAGTGGTGTAAGGGTAATTCTACAGTCTTCATATCGTACAACATGCTGCAGAGGAAAATTGGTGCATTTGTCTTTTGGGGCCACGTCCTATGCAAGTCAGGTAATGTGCGTGACAGCATGCCCCACCCCCCAAATCAGCATCTTTGGGGGCTGCACTCTCACAGAAGCCAAAATGAGATGTCCTGGAATCCAATCAGAAGCTGAAATGGTTTCTGTAATCCCAGTATGTCCTGGACAGTTGAAAGGTCTTGCTAAACTGTGAACAAGGACAGGACCCAGAAACTGCATCTAAGTATATGGTGCTTTTATATATTTCCTCTTGTGGTGGTATTCAACTAGGTTTTACTTAGAGTAGATCAATTGAAAACAATGCCCCCAACTTATTCATGTTCATTCATTTCAAAGGATCTACTCAAACTGAAGGTGCATTCAGGTGTGGGGAATATTGCATTAGTGGTTATAGTGCTTCTGTCCTGTTTTCCATCGTTCCATTCACAATACAGTGCCTGCTACATTATAGAACTGTGGCTTGTTCTATACCAGCATATCACACTAAATTTCATTCACATCAGTGGCGAATGTCATTTGAGAATGTTGCTATCCCCCTACCTTTCTACACATGTGTGCTTTGGTTTTCCATGATCCATGCATCAAGATGTCAGGAAATAACTTCAGGGCAGTATACTATCCTAAATTTCATTTCTTTACTCTCACAATTTTCTGGGATAATGGGGTTGCAGATGGATTATTTCTGGAACCATTCATTCATTCATTCACTCATTTATGTATTACATGCCCCTCACCCTAAAGTTCTAAGGAAGTCAACACTAAATTTCTGCTATATTCCACTAGATTTCCAGAACTGGCTTTTAAGACCATGTGAAAGCTGAAATACAATATGGAAATTAACAATGAGGGAAATGTGGAGGAAATGGAATAAACCACCATCATTGAATGAAGGCTTCATTGAGTATCAACCTATGTATCAATCACTCTCCTCCTTGTGTGAATTTCCAAACTGCTTGGATGTTACCCAGATACCATATTCACCATATACTATCCAATATGCAGGAGAATGGTTCACCAATGTGATAATATACTTTGCATGCGGAAGGTTCCAAATTCAAAGCCCAACATCACTAGGTAGGGCTAGGAGGGAACCCTGGCTGAAACTGTGGAGAGCTGCTGCCAGTCAGTGTAGACAATACTGAGTTAAATGGATTAGTGGTGTGACTCAGTATAAAGCAGCTTTCAGGGCACCAACGTACTTATGTAGAGCAGAGACCTCATGAAGATTATTCCCCTCCTGCTAGTGTGTCAGTTTCCTTTTTTTTTTTAAGTCGAGAGAGAGGAAAATGCACAATGTGTCCACATTTCTAGCCCATCCCTATAATTACTTTGTCCAAGGACAAGATCGTTTACATTTTGGAGTACCTCCGGCACCAGTAGTTAAGATATGTAATCCAACCTCATTATATTGCTTTCATTTCCAGTGGGCATCTTGTCTTTGTTTTTGCTAAGTGTAGTTATTTTCCTTTGTTATCTGCTGGGGAAAGCGGGCAGAACCCCAACAACAACCAACTCAGACACAGAATCAAAGTCTTGCCTTTCAGGTGGTTGTTCTGAATCATCAACTTCTGGCTTTGTTTCATCTGGTTGAAATTATCCCCACTTTGCCACAGGGCTTCAATAGATGTTGCAGCTGGCAGAATAACCCTAATAACACTTGTTCTAATAGCAGGGAAGGATATCTGACCAATCCAGTGCTGATTCCGTAAATGCTCATTGCTGCCATTCTGATGATGGCAGCAGTAGCCTTAGGAATTAACCATTATGCTAAGGAAGATAAAGAGTACAGGCCCAATCAAACAGGCCTGATGCCCTGATGTGGTTTTAGTCTTCTGTCTAGAGAGACAGACATTGCCCATTCCATCTGTCCACTCCTTTTAGTGGTTCAGAATGTACTAACTGCTTCCCTTCCCTTTCAATAATGATCAATGCTTGTGTTATTAGCTATAGGAAAATATATAGTTCTCTGGGAAGAGGGACTGACTGCTAGACCACTCTGAGAACTGTCACTCTTTGAGAATATGGGTCTCCAAACAGCTCTCAGCTCCCTTAACAAACTACACTTCACATGATTATTTTGGGGGCTGCTATGATTCTGCTTTAAATGTGTATGTTTTTTTTTTAAAAAAAATCTCAAATTCTTTCCCTGTAAAAAAGGCACCCATTTTTTCTGCCTCATTTTCAGGGCACTGTAGAATTTATTTAGTTTTCTGGTGAATATAGGAACAAGTGTGACGTAGTGGCAAGTGTGCTGGTCTAAAACCTTGGAGACCTGGGTTTAAATCTTTACTCAGCCATGAGGTTCACTGGGCGACTATGGGCCAGTCATAATCTTTGAGCCTAACCTTACAGGGCTATTGTGAGGATAAAATCAGGAGAAGAAAACCATCTACATTGCTTTGAGCTCATTGGGTGAATGGTGAGTTATAAATGTAATAATCATAATCATAACAAATATTCTGAGCCTACTTTATCGCTGTGATGTGGCCAAGGTTGTTGTGTGCTTTCTGCTGTCCCAGCAAACATGCCTCCAGCACTATGCAGCCTCCCTGGCTGCCTGGGCTTCCTGACCTCACAAAAAACCATGGGAGGAGTTAGGTCACCATATCTTTTAAATGAAACACAGGCAACTGGGGAGGCTGCAAACCCAGACCACTGGTGATATAATTTGTAAGATTAAAGACAGGATGAACACCTCAAAAAGTTGTTTGTTTTTAAAGATAAAACCCTGCACCCCTGCCCTTTAAACCTTTGATGATTTTCAAATAGAGAGAGAGAGAGAGAGAGAGAGAGAGAGAGAGAGAGAGAGAGAGAGAGAGAGAGAGAGATTTTCAGGACAGCACTAGTCATAACCTACTATAGGACAATTATGTTTTCTACTATTTATGCAACCAAAAAATAATAATTTTTGGCTTTCAAAGCATTGGAGGACAGGCTACTTCACAGTAAATTAAGACAGCATAAAACCCAGCAGGAACAACCCTTCAACAATCCATTGGGAGGAAGGAATGGGCCTTGCAATGTTGCAATGTGATCTTTAGCAGAAGAATAGGCATGTCAGGGTCCCTATTTGTGCCTGTCTTAGAAGGGTACTTCTGAATGACATTTGGGGGCAGTTGTGGGCACGCCCATGCATGCACATGTTACAGCTGATATTTTAAAGAACCGGTTCTTGACAGTTGTTGGAAACTTCTCAGCACAAAAGGCTGTGCTTCAACCAGAGGCACTGAAAGGAACCAGTAAATGAAGAATGTCCACAAAGGAAAGAAAT